>NC_056739.1:1020994880-1021184880 GCF_019279795.1 Protopterus annectens | reverse complement strand
AGTAGAAAGGCATTAGAATGCAGTAGTTTAGAAGATTAAAATGTCACTTCTTCTGCATTTTACTTGCTCGTGATAGCAGTACATTTATTTTATTTCCATGCTGTTTTATTAGCATATGGCATTCACGCAAGCAATAGGATTATGCAGAAATGCAGTATAGAGAGTTTTCATAATAGTCCCTATAGCGACAGATAAAGGTGAGGTAAAATATGTTTCCAGATTACATATAGAAAGGCAAAAATAAAAAGAAACAAATTAATTCTGCTTTCTTTTAGATTTATCACAACTAGTTTTTAAAAAAAATATATAAATAGATAGATGGATGGATAGATAGATAGATAGATAGATAGATAGCTAGATAGATAGACAGACAGATAGATAGATAGATAGATAGATAGATAGATAGATAGATAGATAGATAGATAGATAGATAGATAGACAGATATAAGTACATAAAGAGATGTGATCTGGCAAGATTACTTTCCTTTCAGTATTTGGAAGAATACAATTTTTCATCTTTGTGTTAATGTAATCTGGGTGTGTGTGGGTGTATGCATGCAAGTCTGTTGGAAAGTTTCAGACTCTACTCATATTTGCTATCCATTTGCAAACTATGTTTCAAGCAAAATATAGTTTCCAAAATCTCTTGGTATTTATAAAGCAAATTATTTGTAAAGGTGTTTGTTGTATCATATGACTAAGATCAAGGCTGAAGAGGCTCCGTTTCTTCATTTCAGTTACTTGGTTATTAAATGAAAAATAAAAATTAATTCTTAAAGAAGATAGGGACCATTCTGAGGAAGATGATATCTCTGGAAACAGTAGGAACTGAATGTTCCTGTATTTCACTGACCAGTGTAATCGCTTCCTGCCCATCAAGTTCATTCCTGTTTGAGACATGACCAGGATAACAAGCTCAAGAGTTAGCGAATATATACACAAATGGAAGAAGAGAATGGAAGGATAGGAAAGGAAAGATATTTGCATCTCTATTTTGGGGTGACAAGGACTAGACATAAAAAAGGTCAATGTATGCTGCAGGCATATGTAGATCACTGCTATACTTTTCACATTCTACTTAGTATATATATATATATATATATATATATATATATATATATATATATATATATATATATATATAATATGAAGCTGAACCCAAGAAAGATGACTGATGCTTGACAAATAACAGCACATATGGACTTTGCCTTCAGAAAAAAATGATGACACTTTTGTACGCATGCCTAGGACAGAATATCAAAGTGACACGTCTTTCATGTCTAATGTTCAACAAAGAAAATAATGGAGTGAGTTACTCTGAGGGCATAAAAAACGAATACCAAAATGAAGCTTAAGTGTAGGAGTACGTGCATGCATTTATATTACTTGTTCCTTTTCATGTGTTTACATCAAAAAGTACAATAAGATAGCAATAATATTAAATACTGGATTATAAGGAATAAATAACGATAACTGGGAAATGAGCACCTACAATTCAAAAGATATAATACATTTCATTTACTCTGAAAACCCAAATTTACAACACAATGCATATTCCTAGTGTAATGCAATATAATAGAAGTATACAACAAGGTGTGAGGGGTTGCGCCTGCAGGTATTATGGGGTTTCTTCATGTTTGTCCTTAACAGTCCCTGGGCATGTAGTAATATCTAATTTCATAGTTTCTTTCAACTGTACGTTGGTCCAAAGGCCTCATTAAAGCACATACTCTGCATTTAAAGAATGCACTCCATTATGATCCAACTATCCAAAGTGGTTTTAAATAATTGTAAAGATGATCTTTTCCTAATAACCAGTGGTAGTTTATTCCAGTGCCTAACTGAGGGTTTTGTAATATATTTAGTTCTTTTTGTAATTCTACTAAATTCTATTTTATAACTAATGTCACTATTCCTCAGCTTTTTTTAAACACATTTATTAAATTATCAAGTAAGACATAAGCACACATACATTAATAGAAAAGAAAACAAACCATATTAACATTTTCCATTTACACACATTATACAGTACACATTTTCTTTCTTTGTAACAACTGTTTTTATTCCAAAGATTCTTATTTATAACAAAGTTTTACATATTTAACAATGCTTGTAATTCAACATCATACAATCCTTTGAAAGCTAAACACAACCTTACCCTAAACCATTTATACTGTATGGAGTGCAATTCTAATTGTTTCAAAAGCTGAGAGTAGAGGAGTTCCTTAAACCCAGGTATTCTTTTTGTAAATGTTCACTGTGCACTTTCTAATGATAACAAATCACTCTTAAAATATGCAGAGTGTGTAGAATTATATTCTAAAACTTGCCTAATATAACAAATAAAATAACTGCTTTGTACAAATAATAATTTAGTTGTTATATTCGTAATTAGCAGTGCCAGTACTTTCAGAGCTTTATTTTTCACAATATGTGCATTATTATTAATAATAAAGTGTTTACCATAAGAATATCCACATCCTTATATTTGTAAATAACATTTAAGTTGATGTATTCTATCTAAGCTGGACCGTAGTGCATTATACCATTCCTTCACTGGTTTTCATTCTTATATTATTCAACCACTATGCTAACTACTCCAAATAAATATTAAGCTGCCAGCATATTTAGAAATCCAATAAAGCTTAGCTACTGGAAGAAAATAAATTATTAAAAAGTACAGGTCCATATACGAACACCTGTGGTACTTTTTATTACTATTAAACTAGTTGGAACACTCTCATAATATTTTTTGTTTCATTTTGTTAAGTCAATTATTGATTCAATGTATAATAAAATAGTTAAAGTTTCACTTACTCTTGGAAGCTATTAGCTTGTTATTGGGAACACTATCAAAATCTTTAGTTAAGTCAATATATTCAATACCAATTCTGATATCGTCATCAATGGCCAGGCTGACAAATTTATAAAACCACCTAAAATAGGTATAGTAGATCTCTTTTTAGCACAACTGTATTGATACATCTCAATTTTAATATCCAAATAGCCAAGGTTAAATAACAGCCGTAGCAAACATCTCTCAAACAGTTACCAGGCAATGTAATTAAACTTATTGATTGGTAGTTACAAACAGGATCATAGCTACCTCCTTTATGAATATGTATTATATCAGTAAGTTTTCTGTTATTAGGAGCAATACCATTGTCTTGTTCAACAGTAAATTAAACAAAACAATTAATGGTGTTATGAACTGATGCATAAACTTCAAAATGCAATTTCTAGGGATTAAATTAGAGCTCATACTGCTGTTGCCCCAGACTTTTTCAAAGAATTATGAACCAGCATGTTTGTAATTTATGGACAACATTTACTTCTTTTGTTAGGTAGGGAGCCTAACACATTATTTGAACTAGAACATCCAATTAATGAAAATAAGGGAATAGTGCATTCGCTATTTCCAAATTACCACTCATAATTTATTATCTA
Organism: Protopterus annectens; assembly: GCF_019279795.1. NCBI lineage: Eukaryota > Metazoa > Chordata > Ceratodontiformes > Protopteridae > Protopterus > Protopterus annectens. The sequence continues at coordinate 1,021,181,433 of NC_056739.1, read as the reverse complement.
AGAGCAGTGGATGAACATATGAGGTGTTACATTTACTAAGACTGACGTGAAACAAAGCATACTTAGTATCCAAAATATTAGCAGTTTTTCTTAATAATCATTTTTGCCTTTATCTTAACTTTTGGATCCCTATGTACTTTGCTGTTTGACTGTGTATTATATTTTTCTGCAAATGTTATATTTATTCTATTTTATTTTAACAATTTATTAAATTATCATACCACCATGAAGTATAGACATATCTGGTATTAATTCAAGTAGATACTTTACACTTATTTAGCATATTTACACAAAGTTTCAAGCTCTTCCTAATGAATAAAAGAATGTTTAGAATTTACTATATTATTCACATATTCATCAAGTTCAACATTAAAAATATATTCATTTATCTTAGTAAGATTGTATTGTGTTATAGGTATCTTGATTACATTGTTATTTCTATAAACAATAAAGTAAAATGCATTATGATCAGAGATGCCCAATGGCTCTAGAAAATTAAAACACATATTTTGCAAAGCTAGATAAATTTGTAAATACTTAATCCAATGTGTTATTGCATCAAATTGGAAAATGAATATGTTACTTGAAATTATTTTCTATAAAAAAGATTCAATAATTTTACACTACTAGGTGAGCTACAAAGAAGCAGTATCCCACTCAACACTGGGAAAATTAAAATCACCAGTATTATTTCACATTTTATATCTATATTGCTTAATTCGTTGTCAATAAGCTTTAAGGTTTGTTCTGTGTTTGTGTTATGGCTCCTGTAATAAGACAACAATTTTAGTCTTTAACCATTAAAATATCTAGATATTCTAGCAATAAAATGTGTGCTTTATTATCACTAAATATTAACCTAGACTTTACAGAATTATGTACAAATGTAACAACTCCCTCTCCTCTGACTGTTATTGACAAATAGTCATATTTACTGAACCCAACAATATTAATACCAGCATATTGCCATGCTTCCATGATGACTAATATAATCACTCCTACAAGGATAGTTAGTTCATTCAATATGCTCGAGTATCATTTCTCTATTTATCATTAACTGCTGGTTGAAACAGAAAAACAGTTTACTATATCCTTGATTTTAGCACTTAATAGTTTTTCTCCTGTGCAATTCAGGTGAATCTGTCTTTGCCAAAATAATGTTGTACTACCTTTAAGGTCATCCCCCGATTAGGGTTGCCACCTTTTAAATGGCCAAAGTGGGACATTTTCGGGACACACATCATATTTTACAGGCCGACACATACCCATGGTCAGTTCAAAGGATAGAACTTAACTTTTTTGCCTAAATAAAAGCTTATTCTTGTAGCTGTTTAGTTGCTTATTCTGTTTCTTATAACATTTAGGTATTTTAAATACAGAAATAACTATTTTATGCAACTATTACATAAAATATGGGACATAATTATGTTCTACAATCTCAGCACATTTGCCATTTTTACTATTTTTTGTCAGGACACAACTGCCCAAAGAGGGACTGTCCCTCGCAAAGTGGGACAGGTGGTAACCCTACCCCCGATCTTATGCCTATATCTTTCTCTTCACAGGAAGCTCATAGCCATTTACTGAATAACACTGCTTTGGAATACTGATAATCAGATAAGTTGGAAAGTAGTAAATGCAAGTCAGCTTTTTTCTCCATGCATACATTTTATATAACAGTGAACTATGTGACATTAACTCCTATGTGTAGTACTGTCCTGATCAGGAAATGTACTTAAATTTGAGTTTTAATGGTTTTAGTTCTGTAAAGTATGTTTAATACAATTGTCTGGCAGTTGGTGCAGAGGATTAAGGAGCTGTTAACAACCAGTTTCCTGCGGTCCAGTGGTGCAAGGTTTGATTCCCTTACCTTTCATTGCCTAACTGTGTGACTTTGAGTTAGTCTCATATCCAGACACCGATCCTGGGATGAGCGTAAAAAAGGCCCATGAAGAATAATTTTATTCTATTTCTTTTTTATTGTTATTCATTATATAGACTTAATAGTTGGGGATGTATATTTTTGATTTTCTTTATTGATCTACTTTATTTATTTATTTATTTATTGCTTTTGTTTGGTATTTCTGTATTTGATATTTCCCTGGTAAATGACTTTTCCAGATGGTGGAAATTTGATGGATTTTGAAGTCAGTGATGGAGTAGGGATCTGAGACTGAATATGAAGTCTAGGTAGTCAACAGTAGCTTTTTGCCATACACTGAAGAGATTTAATGGCAGGCAGCCTGCAATATGATTGGCCAGTTTCCCTTGTTTATCTCATAATATATGTTTGCCTGTTTGTCTGTGTGTGTGTGGTCCAGTGGTAGGCTCACTAATGATGTGGTTTCAAAGGCATGGGAGCTGGGTTTATGAAATTTTTCATTGGGTGCTATAAGTCAGAGGTCATGACGTAGTTACATATACATCAGCAGATGAGATACTTTTTGTTCTTTTTGTGGGTGTGGACAATCAGAACTATTCCCCATGTGCTTATCGCCCATTCAGTCCTTGTAATGGGTCAGAGCAAGCCCATGCTGATGTTGTTATCCCATTAAACAGAAAATTGTTTTTTACTTGACCTTATTATTTCTCCTTGTACAGATCCATTTTCACTCAAAGGGTGAGTTTGCAATGGGCTTTTTTGAGTTCATGTCACCTGCTTCTCAAAAAGTCCTGTCCCCCCTAGTAGGCAAATGCCTGTTCCCCAACTTCCCTCTCCACCGGGGACTGTGGGTAGACTATGCCATTCAATCAAATGCCCTAACCCTCTCTCAAGAACTGTGAGCACACACTTGCCTCATCTCTCCTTTCCCCATCCAAGCTGATACTTCTATCAACTTGGCCACTTATCAAACTTGAAACATCTAGGTTGCAGAAATTACTTTATCCCTATATGCCTTTTTTCTGTTGAGTGAGACCATCATGCTTGCAAAAACATGCATGCCTTCAGCATTTCATGTCTTTGTGCTCTCTTAAAAAGTTTAACCTACAAAGTCAATTGTGTAACCTAAAACAATAGCGATTGACGTTATTTTTTTTTTCTTTTTTATTAACTGGTAAATGTATATGAAACATAATTATCATTTATATACAGAGATCAGAATCACAGCCTTTCCCTTAACTATCTGTACTCTAAAAGTGATGCAGAATATTATTTAGTGCTGGAGCTTGCTAGTAATAGTCTATAAGAACAGACATTATGTTTGTATTTCAAAAGTGGACTATATAAAAAGATATGGAATTAAAGATACAATATATGTTGTGAAAGCATTACAAAAGAAGCCTAAAATGGATAGCTGGTAATATAAAAACATACCGATACCCCTTTGGATAAGGCTCTTTGCTGCTCACTCATACCATTTTCATGTATATGTTTGAAGGCATTGTTAAGACAGGCACAAGCTATTCCTGACTCTTCCAAGTGGCAAAACCATTATCAGCTCAGCAGCAACTCATTACGTGACCCAGCTGATCCAGTGGCTTAAAACCATAAAATTAAAATGCATGTTTGCACTGCACTGCATTTGCATGCCTACCTGTGCAGCTGAAGCAGAAGGTACAGTCCTCTGGACACTTCCAATGCATTATGGGGTCAAGCAAAGAAACTATAAGTCACAACTTGAAGTCCTGGCATTTCTTTTCTTCTATACTCCCACATACATAGATATTGCAACTAAAGACACCAAATAACCAATTTCTGCATGCCCATGATATATACAACAGAAAAGAAACAAAGTAGAATGTGAACCACCAGCTTCTAAAACTGATTAAGTAAGTCAGCATACAGGCATAGCCTCAAAATAAACAGTTTATTATGTATAACACAGTGGAAAGGTAAGCAAATTACTTTTTTGATATTGTTGTTTTGGAATGCCCCTGTCCCAGATTTCTGAACATTACAGAGCGTCAATGCTCCTCAGACCCGGACAATTACATGCCTATGCTCACAGATCTGTTGCCCAGGGTTCAATCCAGGTTTTCATTTGCTGTCTGGGTACAGCATGTCTGGGTACTCCAATTCTTCCTACTTCCTAAAGACATGCTTACGTTGCTTGGTATGTTCTAGAGCTGTCCTTTGGCTTCTGTCATGAAACTTTCTTCTTGGTTGTCACTAGAAAAGGGTCTCTAGGTGAATGGCACTTGTTCTGTTAACAAAAAAATGTATTATACAATTGTTCACAGGTAGTGGGCTTTATTGTCTGTGAAAGATCCAGTACTTTGAAGAAAAAAACAAAATAATACAGATATTATCTACGAAAGCTTGAATAAATTACATTTTGTTGTTGAAGTGTTTTTCTGCTTGTTTTATAAACATCAGATTTTGTCCTACCAGAGAAACTGTACCTGGCATAGCAAACAAAAAAAAGGTTATGGTACATGTTTAGTATCTCAATACTTCTCAACCTTTTAGCACAGGAAATCTGGACAAAGCCAAAAATAATGGGGGGACAAAGGCCTAAAAATAGGGACAAATTTTAAATAATACTCATACTTAAAAAGTTGCTAGAATAAAAAGTAATGAGCTAGCATGCATTTTCTGAAATGTATGTTATGATAAACAGACCAAAAACATGAGGCAAAAATCTGGACATTCTGCGAAAATCTGGACAGAGAGACATATGGTTCTGAAACAAAAAGGCCCCCTCCACCCCCCTCATCCTACATATACACATATATACAAATACAGATACACAAACTAACAAACACACATATTTACACCAGTATAGCGAGTTATTTTAATCCCTACTCTTTTTACTCTGATGAGTTAGCTCTGTCTTTATATACTTTATCTTTATAAACTTAGGAGTTTTAGACAATAAAGTGATTCACAATGTAAATGAACTCAGAGAACCATTCGATACAAACAACAACCTCTACAACTACAGCTTCTCTGATAGGACAAAACTTTTGTCTGAGTTTCTTCCTTTCAGTTGTGCTTTTAAATGATCTGTTGTGATCTATTGTGTTCAGTGTAGTATCCTGGTAAACAATCTAAACAAAATAAATAAGTAGCTTTTGATAAAGAGAAAGTGCTGAATAATATCCGGCCTGGTAAGACCATTTACAAAAGTGCTATTAGTCTTCAGAAGAGGAAACAAGCCTTTTGTTGTGTTGCTTTGGTGACCACAGCCTAACTGCTTTGTTGAGACAGCAGTACTATTATGATTACCAGGAAAGTTGGAAATCTGTTTTCTAAGGAGAAGCTCCTAATAAAAATACGCTGCAGATATGGCTTCCAACACAGGCTATTATGGCTGGCCAATGGACAAGAGGAGTTTGATGCCTGTAGCTTGTATCATTATCATCATCATAAACACAATAAGCCACTATCCCAGTATCAAAAGCTTACTGAAGTATAATAGATTCTGCTATTGCTGATATTTGGTTCAGTTACTAGAAATTGTATTACCCACGAGCAGAGTCATACCCTTGTGCAACTTACGTGGTGAGATCCTGTGTCATCAAGTCATGATCCTTTTCTATAAAAAATGTTTGTGTTTTCATAAAGCCTCCCCCACAGCCAATCTACTGAGTCATTTGTTTCCTCCATTCACAAGTGCCACCAGTCCCATTTATTCCACTAGGAAACTAGAGCTGAGTGCTGAGGGTGGTGCATCAGATGCCATGGGAGCCTTTGAATATACACCTACATCCCTACCCCTACCATATCAATGACATTAGTAAGGGCCTGCCATCATGAGATGCAAGTTTCTGGTTATACAACACACTTCTAGTGCAAGTGCAGACACTGGCCCTCAAAACTTGTACATCTGGTGCAAAATTCATGGTGTTATCCTCCCTTGGTCCTTTTTTCATACTTGTAATTTTTCACTACAAGGGTTCCTCATCACTCTCAGTGTCCTGATTCTATAGAATAAGGAGGACATTAGTGGATATCCGATACTCTAGTTTCAATTCTCAGACCCCTATTGGGCATTAGAAGATATTTAGTTTGGCAGTTTCACAATGTAAATGAACTCAGAGAACCATACATGCTCTCTGCCCTGAAATAAAGGAAACAACTGGCCTAATTGTTTTTCTTTCACTCTGAAAGTAAGAAATATGTACATAGGTTTACTATCTTATTGTCGACGATCAGTTCTATTTTGAACTAAAATGTCAATTTATTTACTCGAAATTTGACATTTACGAAGGTGTAAATTTCGAACATAAACTAGTAATGCCAATTCGCCATAATTTGACATTCCATTTCCTCTGTACCTATCAGAAAAGGAACAACAGCTCATGTTGTCAGCAGTACAACCGTACTGCACAACACTAAACTTTACATTTTTGCAGAGGGACAAGCCCCCCTTGCACCTCCCATGAGGGGCTGCACCCCCATACTCCCCTGCAAATTATATATTCCAACCCTGAGATCTCACTGCAGTGAGGAATGGGATGAATTTCCCAAACCGCACTGTCCCGCAATCTTTGACAGTATTTCGAGTTCATATCAGTGAATGCACAGTGCATTCACTGATATGAACTTTTGATACGGAGATGTTCAGCAAGATGGACATTTGAAAATCCAAATTTCAAGTGTTCCATCTGCAAAGCATCTCCATTCGCAATTTTCATAGGAAACCATGTACATCAGTGTCTATAGAGTGCCTCTTGGTAGGCTTTATGAGACAGTCAGAAAAAATATTTAAAAAAAAACAAGGAGACCATGACTTGATGACATACAACCATCAAAACTCTACCCCCTTGTTAAGTTCTTCAAACCACCTCGAGAATGCAAACGTTTGGTTACTGAAATCATGTTAGTAATAATAATACACTCTTCTTATAGTTTTTTTTCCATTATGCCAAATTACATCAATCAACAGTATGTCACAGCGCTTTGCAGTTGGCAGTTTCTTATTACTTTGACAACATAACTGTATTTTCTGACCACTTCAGTTGTATGTAGCTGTGAATTCTACACTGAAAGATGCATACTTCTAATTTCATCAGTCAGATGTCTCCTTGTGTATATGTGTGTGTGTGTGTACATATATATATATATATATATATATATATATATATATATATATATACATATATATATATATATATATATATATATATATATATATATATATATATACATATATATATATATATATATATCTATATATATATATATATATATATATATATATATATATATATATATATATATATATATATATATATATATATATATATATATATACACATATATATATATATATACATATATATATATATATATATATATATATATATATATATATATATATATATATATATATGGGTCTACTTCACATGGTCGACAGTTCATTTGACTGACTTTTATTTGGTCGACAATTCATTTGATCGACAAGCAGTTTTATGTGGGCTACACACACACAATGTGGCTGTGCCCCACACCCCCTAACTATATATATCAACTCCAGGGTCACACAACATTGGGGAGGGGGGCAAATCTGCCTGTCGACCATATGAATTGTCGACCAAATAAATATTGATCAAATGAACTGTCGACCATGTGAAGGTGGCCCACATATATATATATATATATATATATATATATATATATATATATATATATATATATATATATGTGTGTGTGTGTGTGTATGTGTGTCAGTGTAAAACAGAATAATGAATGACTACTTTACAATCCTGACAGTTGTAAGAATCTGCTGAATATTTTTTTCTGTAAATATGCTAAACTGTAGTTATAAATGCTGACAGACAGGAAAATGGATGACTGGTTAAGCTATAATTCATACAATGAGATGTAAGAATGGTTAAGAATGCTTCAAAATTCCAGCAGAAACACAGCTAAAAAATAGCACATAAGATTATAGCAGAAAATAAATTAATCTCTGTCTATCTTTCCCCCACTGGGATTCCATTTCATTTTTGCATCTTCTGATTATATGAATGCTAATCCAGGTTTGAATTGTAGCATTTCAATGTTAAAATTCAAAAGTAAATAGATCAACATTTTCATTTTCAGTAACTCAGAGAAAAACAAAATGAATGCTCATTCAGGAAAATATTCTTTGGCTTTATGTTCCACAGATATTCCATATGGAAACTTTAAAGTCCTCCACTACCCTTTGCATTCCTTTTCTTTCCTACTTCTGTTCTAATTCTTGCTGTTAATTCTTACTGCTCCCTTCAGTCAGAGGAGACCATCAGTTAAATACAGAATGTTACCCTGAGGCCTGATTCATATTGGGACTGCAGTAAAACAAAGCCTGAATAAATCATGCTTTCCATCTTATAGTATAATTAATTTCACATGTGCACCAACACCTTGTAAGCACTTAGTCTGAAGTGATATCCATCAGGTAGCCATGGGTAGGTTTTATAATATATATACTGAAGCACTATTGATCACATAGATTACAACCTGAAGTTACATAGGCTGAAAGCTCAAGGCCCACTTTCTTCAATAAAGGTTTTATTTTTTTAGTTTGCAGGTGTGACCATTTTTTGAAAGCTTGCCTTGCGCACTTCATGCTTTCAAACTACCTCAAGTTTCATTATTAATTTACCTTTAGATGATACCCAGACCTCATTGCACATTCAGCCTAACAATGACCAAAGTAACATGCTTCATTCTTTATTAATTGGGAGGGACATACCTAAAAACTTTGCTTAAATTGTGATTTAGGAAATTTGGCCAAGTTAAATAAGTTTCTTAAAATTGCAGAATATATAAGAGAATGTTATTAGATTTAAATCCCTTAAGTTTAGCTTATATGCAGCTTGCTACTTCATCCAGTAAGTTCAGTCTTTTAAAACATGATATGGTTATGTTCAGTTGAGCAGCACAAACGTGCAAAGAATAGCATTGTTTGCCAACAGCAAGAGCTTCCCCTGTTTAGTTCTCAGCTGGGATACCTTCTGAGTGAAGTCTGCACGTCCTCCCAGTGTTTGCATGGGTTTTCTGTAGGTGCTTTGGTTTCCTCCCACATTCCAAAGAGATGCTGTAGGTGTATTAGACACTGTAAACTGGCCATAGGATTGATTGCATGTTGGCACATGTGAAGTATGAGAGAACAACTGCAGTGGGACTAGCCACCTGGCAGCGTGAAAATAGACTCTTGATGATGGTCACTGTTGATGTAAAACCTCATGTGCAAAACATGAAAAAAGGGGAGGTTATAAATGGATTAATAGTTATGTATAACTGATATTTTGAGGAACTCAGCAGTTATGTTATATAATAAAAACTAAACACTTAAGAAAGCCATCTTCAGACAAAGTCCCATCCTTCTTTTATACAAAGTCCCTGCTTTGGCCATGGGAGTAGGATCCTTGAGAACTCACTGACTCATGCTGATCAGCTATGGAAAGTTACACCTCTAACCACCTAAATACATATTTGAGTCCTGAAGTCAGCTTAAAATGTAAAAACTAAACAGTAACAATATCTTGTGAACAGTAAATGCCATTTAAGAAGTACAAATTGCAGTGGTGTATAGCAACAACTTTTATTGGCACAAATAAATGACAATAATAATTGTCAGTGCAGAATATTTACATCTTTATGAAATCATGTGCATTACATTGCAAAAAAAACAAAAACTTATATTTTTGTATACATTTTTACAGTTGTTCATGTCTTGTAAACCACACAAGCTAAATGCATATTATTGGTGACAGTTTTGTTCAGTCACACTTAAGCTTTCATATGACCACAAACATAGTTGTATACTGGATTGGCGACTACTGGGGCCTTTATAAGTCTTGCCATGTATCCTTCAATTGTGAGAATCAAACTTTGTACCTCAACCATTAAGCCACCCTCCAACCCAAAGATTATATCACACCCAATGGGATCAGTTGGTCATTGATGATCTGCAACCTCATTTTTTTATGTTTTACCAAAGATTCACAAATCGGTAACTAAACTTCCTGGTCATCCTATTGTTTCTGGCAGGGGTTCTCTTATTGAATCACTTTCAGTTTATTTGGAATCTAAACTTAAACCTCTTTTGGGTTTTGTTAGACCCGAATTAAAGATACCAATCAGTTTCTCTCACTTATAAATGATTTACAGGTTCCATGTAATGTCTACTTATGTTCATTGGATGTACAAACACTAACCCGGATTCACGAAGGCTTGCACGGAGTCTAAGAGTAGTGTAAGACTCCATGCAGCCTTTGCGATCCAGGAACAGCCCAAAGTCCATGTAAGAGACAAGCTAAAATGGCTCTTACACGGAGTGGGCGTGGATAAGCTAATCACCTCACTTGCAGCCGAATAGAATGCAAATGAGGATGATTAGCGATCCAGGAAGCCCAGAACAGCCTGTGTAAGAGCCGTTTTAGCTGCAGAAATGTACTCAGTTGACAACTGAGTACGTTTCTGCAAAAACTGTAATGGAGCCATGTCAGCTCCAAATAAAGGGTGCATATGTGTCAGGCAGCATGCCAATGGCCAAATATGTGGCCATTGGCAAAGTAACCTGATGCAAATATATTAAAAATATATTTTTTTTTTTTCGGCAATTGCTGATGTTTAAACCCAGCACAGCCCCGCGCAAACGGGCTGCGCTGTATAAAACATAAAAATGAAGGTTTTAAACCTACAAATGTAGGTTTTATGCAATACATGGAATGTCAATGCAGGGACCAGCAGACCAAAACCAACATGGCCACCGTGTAGTGGTTGCTAAGGGAGGAAGATGAGTCTAAGAGATGTAACTAAGCATTAGTAGGCAATCTGATGCAAATGAGTGTTAGAATACTGAATTCCACTGTCACATAGCAAATGAGCACAGTCTGAGTAGTGTAAGAATTACAGAAGGGGGAGGAACAGAGTAGGAGATAGGCAACATCACAGGGGGGAATGGTAGAAAGAAATGCAGTTCATTGGAGGTCAGAGTTACATGACAGATGTCAAACAGATATCATGGAAAGGGGTGTGCCACTAACTAAGCATGAGAAAGTCAAGAAATGGAAGGTGTAGACTGTTGCCTACACCAAAGTTTCTTGCTGGATGTGTATGCGCACGTGTGTGCGCCATGAAGCGCGAGTAAGGCAGTGCGCGCGCGTGTAAGGCAGACTGAGCATGTGGGAGCGTATTGGGAGATGTTTAACACTGTTTGCATGGGCATGCACGTGTTTTAATCTGAATAAGCAGATTCTGAACCGTGTAAGCATGTGTGCACGCGTGTAAGCCACTGTGAGCGTGTTTCTGCTGGTGTGCACACGGCTCCTCCCTGAGGAAACAGAGAGGAAAAAGGAAGCAACAGATTTAGTAGGAAGCTAGCAGGGAATACTGCTGGAGCTAGCAGGTGAAAACAATTAGACGCAGGCAATTATACAGGCAGAATAGTAGCCCAGCCCAGCACTTAAAACTCTGCAAACAGCAGTGCAGGATGTTTCTCTCAAGAGACACTGCAAGACAGGAGTTAACTTATCAGAAGTGAAAACTGAAAAAGCTGAACTCAGAGCAGAAATGTTAGGGGCTGCCATAGCTGTCATAATGAGACATAGGCGACTTGCTGAGGGTGGTGACAATGCAGATGGTGCCAGACAACCCACAGTGAGGAGACGGAGAAGAGTGTACAGGCCCAGGGTCACCTACCATGGGTTACATGAGCTGGAGATAGTAGAGCGCTATAGAGTGGACAGAGACCTCCTGCAGCAAATAGTGGAGCTGTGCAGGCCACGCCTCACACACAGAACCAACAGAGGGGAACCCATCCCAGTGGAAACCAAGGTATGTGTTGGCCTAAGAATACTAGCAGCAGGTACCTTCCAGAGACCAACTGGTGATATGATGGGGATATCACAGGGATCAGCCTCCAGGGTACTGCACCAGTTCCTGGATGCCATGTCAGCACATGGCGGTGATCATGTATATTTCCCCAATGCCTGTGAGGTATTGGCCAGCAATATGCGTCTCTTCCAGCAAATAGCGGAATACCCTGAGGTACTGGGTGCAATAGACTGCATGCACATACGCATCAAAGCACCAGCCGGTGAGCGGGGTAGGGCATACATCAACCACAAGGGCTTCCCCTCCATCAACTGCCAGGTCATTTGTGATGCCCAGGGCATAATAATGAATGTGTGTGCTGGCTGTCCTGGGAGCTACCATGATTCCCATATCTGGCATTTGACGCAGCTGTACCAGACATTTGCCAATGGGGACATCCCGCATGGACACCTAGTGGGGGAAGCAGGTTATGCACTGGAGCCATGGCTGATGACACCCATCAGAAATGCACACACACCTGAACAGGAACGCCATAATGAGGCACACGCACAAACATGTAATGTAATAGAGCGTATGTTTGGGCTGCTCAAGTCACGGTTCCGGTGTCTGGACACATCTGGTGGAGCCTTGCAGTACACACCAAGTACATGTACCCAAAATTGTCATGGTATGTGCTATGCTACATAATACGATCTTGCGAAAACAGCTGCAGCAGGACCAGCATAGGGCCGGGCCAAACAGCCCCCCACCATTGCCAAGGCCATCACAGGCAAAGCGTGACTCGGAGGAGGAACAACCTGAGCCTGCCACAGTAGGCAGAAAGAGGCGTGCCCAGTATGCCCTGGCCTTGGCAAAGAGGCAATGCATAGCACATACACTGGCTCAGTAGGAACCCTGGGAATGATACCCCTCTCTGACTCACTCATATAGTAACAGGGATGCCTAACATGACACAACCTGCTCTCAAACATGTACAGGGAAGTGTAATATGCGCATCCGACAGAGGCAGCCCTGCAGCACCACCTGAGGCATGAATGCTATGTGTTAAGTAATGTAACACCATGTACTATTTGCACACCTGAGGACCCTGACTAACATCCTACCCTCACCAAGCATCATGCCACAACATGACAATGAGATGATCAAGTGCAATAATTGATGGAAGTATCGCAGTTAGTCAAAAGGGATCCAATGTGTGCCAGTCTGGGATGACATGCTGAGCATGACATGATGCACCACCTGCTAGGACTGGCGTGCACCTATAAGTGCAGGCCGTATGGATACTGGCAAAGGCTGTTTTTACCCACAGTGTGCCCTGAATAGGTAAGGCTCAAAACACAAACCTATCTCCATAGGTATCAGAAGGGATAAGAATAAGATAAGGGATAAGTTGAAACAGCAAGATGCATGCAGTCTAAACTCACCCAGTATGGAGAATGGTGATATCTGCGCTGTAACAGAAAACTGAGCCAAGGCTCACAAAAGCACCCTAACACTACCAGGTTACACCTCATACTGTGCTGTACAGCCTCAAAACATGGAACAAGCTACAAAAGGAGGGTGACTAGCAAGAATTGTCAAGGATAACCACACCCCCATGTTGGTACCACAACAAAAAGCAGCATGGACTAGCCATGGTCAAGTAACAGTGGCTAAAACTGCCCCCCAGTTTATAGCCTGCTACAGACTACTGTCCCAACACCAGGAACTGCACCTGGCCTATGTTGGAATACATGAATATATCAAGTCCTCCAAACCACATTATATTGGGTGACTGAAAATACCCAGACATAGACTGGGAGCATTATACTATCTCCAACAGTGTAGGACAAAAGTTCATAGAATCCATAAACCAAAAGGCCCAGGAACAATGTACCACTCCCACAAGAGGGGTAAGCATACTGGATGTGATAATCAGCAACATGGGTACTGGGTGGCAAGACGAGAAGTGTATTGCTCACTGGTAAAACCAGACCATAGAGTAATCACACTGAATATACAAATCCTGACCACAGTCCCTGGCAAGAAAACCACAGTGGAAAACATGTGTAAAGCAATATTTGCACTCCTCCAAACTGATGTGGAATGCATTAAAGGTCCTGTGCAGGTGCAAAATATGGGCCACACCTCAGAACCTGTAATACAGCCATTCCATGAACACTGCCAGGAATGCTTGGATTATGCAATCCTAAATTAAAACAAGACACAATGCCATACACGCTGGAATCTGGCATGGTGGACACCAGCCATAACCAAACCATGCAAGAGAATGAGGGAGCTACTACATGATAGAGCAAACATAAACAATGAAGTAATCACTGATCAGTAGTATGGCAATAAAATCTGTCCACACATACAATCCACTAAGGCCAGCCACAAGTTGAATCTGTGAATCCTGAGGCAATGTTACACCTGCCCCAAGTACAAAGACAACCCCCAACTCCACCCAAGAAATACAAATATATGTGAGAGATGCAACCAGCTATCCAAACTGGAGTCTGAGCTCCCTCAACTCAGTACTCCCAAAACTAGTCAGGAGGAGAAGGTAACCACACACACCACAAACACAGTCCCACATAGACCTATCGCAACTGCAAACCAAACACATAAACACAGAAAAACATTCCCGGAGGCACAAATTACAAACACAGCACACCAACAGAGGCCTCTAAAGCAGACACCCAATCAAACAACCTCCAAACATAGCACATGCAACACATAGTACACAAAGCTGGTGTGCCAAACAGTCAGAGGCCAGAAGGAGAAACAACATGCCTGATGCAATTGTAATAGGTGACTCCATAGTCAGACACACTGCTGTCCCGCACACCAGACTGAACAAGGGAAAGAGTACAGTAAGCTGCCTGTAGGCTGCCACAATACGCCACATAACAGAAGTATGCAGGTCACTCCAAAGCAAGTATAAATATGATGCAGTCATAGTCCATGCTGGTGTGAATGACCTGAGATGTACCTCCCTAGACTACATGAAAAGAGACATAGATGAGCTCTCTGATTATGTAGTCCAGGCCGGTATGACACTCACCGTTTGCAGCATCCTACCCTTACCAAGAATAATGCCACAGTACAAACACAGAATGATCAGTCATAGCAAGTGGCACACTTACTGGTGTCATTCCAAGGGGATCCAATATCTGTCTGCTTGGGATGTCATGCTTGACAAGCCACGCAGCTGTTCTTGGGATGGCTTGCACCTGTTACCCCTGGGCGTCTGAATATTGGATAAGGCCTTTGCCACCTCCATAGAGCCTTTTGTAGGCAAGGCTGAAAAGACTGACCCACCACCCCAGAAAACATAAGTGGAAAGAAACATAAGGGTAATGCTGACCAATGCCAGATGTGTAAACCCCAATATGCATGCTCCCAAGGCCATCCCCAGTATGGAGAACATTGATGTCTGTGCAGTGACAGAAACCTGCTGCAAGCCTCCTGACAGCACACCAGCACTACCAGGTTATACTACGTATCATGTGTCATGGCCCCAAAACCTGGAACAAAACATAAAAGGAGGGTGAGTATCCATATTCAGCACAGACACCCATACGTCCAGGTAACTGACAATGCACAAGGCATTGCAGTCCACCCATGTGCAACTAACTGTAGGCAAGACTGCTGTACAGTCTGCAGCATGCTACAGACCACACTCTCACACACAGGAACCCCACCCAGCCGTCCTGAAGACACTGGAAAGTATGAATGTCCCACCAAATACCAAACAAGGTACCACAAATTACCACATAGGTGGTAAACCATTATGTATGGAAGGAGTAACCAGGGACCTAGGGACACAAGTGGACAGTAACCTGTTATGTGACACCCACATTGCCAATGTGGCTAGGAAGGCTGTCTACATTTGACACCGTATCAGGAAAGGATTCACATCTACGTCAACAGAGGTCATTGTGCCCCTATACTGTTCTCTAATCACACCCATAATCTAGTACAATGCCTCATATGGGATGTACCTTACCTGACACCTGCAGCAGTTGGAAAGACCTCAAAGGTACCTCACCAAGAGGATAAAGGGTCTCAAATATATGTCATATGCTGCCTGGCTGTAGACACCCCAGCTGAATGCAGTCACATACTGCCTACACAGAGGCATTGCATGCCTGTTGTAGAAGGCCATGCCCAACACAGGAGTAATGGACATGCTCCACCCCAGAAAATTCAAATCCATCGCAGCTGTGAGAGTGAGAGATGTCAACCTCAACAAATAATGAAATAGGATGTGCTGGTGGGACAGATACATAATCCAGAGGCTCCCCACACCCTGGACCAGAATCCCACTCCATGTTAGGCAGAGCCCCTCACTGACACTCTTCAACAGTAATCTTGCCAAGTGGATGGATGATTGTAGAGTTACACTGGGGGTCTTCACTGTGTCATGTCCAGACAGAGGCACAGCACAGCAAATCATAAATGGCCATAATATTCACATAGCAAGGGGTGGCAAAAGCCACATACACTCTGGCTAGGCTAACAAATGCCCTAGGGTGGATAGCCTAGTATGAACCTATGAACCTATGAAGTAACAAATTGTACAGGACACTAAGGATAATCCCAAGGCTTTCACAACTGATGGTAGGAACCATGTTGGGAATTCACAGATATGCTCTGAATCACACAAATATCACAAACACACACACATATTGCCAACATACATCCTGACAGGTGCAGTGCAACCCCCCCCCGAATGCAGAATATCTATCCCAGCAGACTGCTGGCCCTCTGACATTGCAGATGCTGAGGTAACAGCCAACATCTACAAAGCAAAACACACAGCAGCAATGGTATGAGATGGTGTCCTGGGCTTAGTGCAACATGGACTCCAAGATGAATGGAATGCCAAACCACACTACTGCTCACTGTCAGCCTTACCACAGAATATGTACCCAAAGAGCAGTGTACAACAACAGTGGTCCTTCTCAACAAAGGTGTTGCCTGAATGGATACTGAAAACTACTACCCCAGAATCCTGAGAAGCTCGGTCTGCACAGCTATGGAAAGGATCAGCATGTACCACAGACATAGAGATATTGGGGACCTACTGACACTGGACCCTACCCAGTGTGGCTTTCTTAAGTGCAGATCCTGCCCCTAAACATGTTTGACTCAATTGAAACAGTCATTAAGGTCATTGATGAGGGCAATGTGGTCCACACAGCGTAGCTGGACCTTGCAAAGGCTTCTATACAATACCCTACGTGTTCATTATAGATAAGATCACCAGCTTAAATATAAACCCCTATGTCAGTAGAGGGGTTGCAAACCAGACCAAAGACAGAACAGACATGGTCAGACATGCTGCAGCCATGTCAGACTACAAACCAGATATAACTGGCATCCCACAAGGCTTGGTCCTGGGATCTCCCTCGTCTGGTATATATGTCCCATAGGTACAGGCAAGCATGGAAGGACTGTGTCCAAACATGTTTGCAGAGGACTACAAACTGCTCACCACATATGATCCACCAGCTGACACAAGCATCCCACAAAAGAGCCACATAGAAACAGACAACTGGTGCCATAGCCATGTCAGCAAGCTAATTGCAGAAATGTGTATAGTCAACCCCCGTGGATATACAGTAAGTGCCCACCAATTACCACATAGGTGTTAACCCATTATGTAGTTAACATGTAATGAGAGACCTGGGGACACAAGGCAATAGATATCCTGCAGTGGACAAACATGTGCTGTAGTGTTTACAGAAACATACCATATACCCACCTAATCATGAAGGTTGTCAGATCTAGATAAGGGGAGGTCATTGTGGCTCTGCAGTCATCCTTCATCAGCGGTACAATTGACTACAATAGCCCCTGTGGGATGTACCTCAGCAGACATCTCCATCAACCGTAAAGTCCCCAACAGTACCTCACCAGGAGTATCAAAGAGCTTGCACAGATGCCATGTATTGCCTGTGTTGCTGGTATCAATAAACATGCTGCACCTTGTACAATCTGAATGGCAGTGAGCTATGCACATGAGAGACCTGAACCCCAGCACTGACTTACATAGGACAAGCTGTACTGCATGATCCATAACACAGAAGCCACCCCCACCCATGAGTGAACCCCCAGTACAGGCTACCCATAGAGTCACTTATCAATCTTCCTCAATAGGAATCTTGATGAGTGGATGGGAGATGGTAGCTTTATCCTGGGTATCACTGTCATGTCACAGGTAGACAGAGGCACAGTATACTAACCATGACATATGTCATGGCAAACACCACTTACAATGTGCGTTGAAGGACAAACACACTCTCCAACTAGCATTAGACATGGACTAGGGCACATCGCTAGTGTTTGCAAATGTACACCTATGTTGTGGAATACACTACCAATGTTGGACAAGCCTGGTTTAAGTAGTTCATATCTGAACAGAATGCAACATGGTCAGATGTACACAACTGGCCCCTAACCAGGCTGTTGTGCTCACTATCGAAGTGTAAAGCAGTGATAGCACTAAAGCCCAGGATACTGTCCACCACAGTCAAAGTACTACCAGTACACTATACAGTACTACAGTGTTAGGTCAGTGTGAAAGGATGTTGACAGCTGTATGCAAAGTATCCCATGCAAACACTGCAGGCACAGTATAATCCTGTTGTGTTCACACACAAAGCAGTTGTACAGTAACTACACAACATGACACACAACACACAACCATAAACGGGTGATATTTGTTGAAGTTCACACTCATCCACAAATGTGGTGGGCTTCAGAGTCCAACATATGGAATGCTCACACTGGGCATGCTCACACACTTTGATAAATCAGACATATGTCAGACAACATGCCATGGGAAGGCTGAACTGGGCATGCTCACACACTTAGGCCAAATCTCAGTTTAGCAGTTGGACACACATATCTGGCATTTTTATGTGTTATTCCAGGAACCGACCACATTACAGCAGTCTGCCCAGTGCACACAGTTAAATGACTACAGAGACATACGTGATATAGTGGATCCCTCCCATATGCAAACATCTTCCACAGATGCACAAGTTGTTCATACAAACAAGGAATGCTATGGCAATAAAGATGTGCAAACAGTCTACCAGCAACAAATAATGTGCATTTGATAATTAAACATATGAGTGTAGAGGTCAACACTAGGCTGTTTGCCCTAGGGAATAACAGCTAAGCCAGAGTGTGCTTGGTGTCTGCCTCCCCACAGGATGCACATTCCCCTTTCTAAACACCGATGATGTCAGCACCCTATAAGTATAGCAGGAGAAAAAAAACTTCCCAGTAATGCGAATAGCGCGCTGTGCTAATGTGTCTGTCACAAGTGTCATAGCATAGTTAGGTAGGGGTTTGAATCCTGCAAATGCTCAGTGGGTATGAATGCATGGGGTTGGTGTGTGTGTATGTCTGTGGGAAAGAAATGTCCCTTTTGGCAACTATGAGAACACACTACAGGATGCACATTCCCCTTTCTAAACATCGATGATGTCAGCACTCTAGAAGTACAGCAGGAGAAGAGAAACCTCCCAGTAATGCGAATAGCACACTCTGCTAATGTGTCCACCTCAAGTGTCATAACATAGTTAGGTAGGGGTTTGAATCCTGCAAATGGCAAGTGTGTGTGTTTGTCGGAGTAGTGTAATTGTGTGTGAGGGAAATGCCCCTTTTGGCAACTAGGAGAACAGACTACAGGATGCACATTTCCCTTTCTAAACACTAATGATGTCAGCACCCTATAAGTACAGCAAGAGAAGGAAAACCTCCCAGTAATGCAAATAGCACACTCTGCTAATGTGTCAGTCTCGAGTGTCATAACATAGTCAGATAGGAGTTAGAATCCTGCAAATGGCAAGTGTGTGTTTTTGGCTGAGGGGGGCTAGTGTGTGTGAGGACAATGTCCCTTTTGGCAACTAGGTGAACAGACTACAGGATGCACATTTCCCTTTCTAAACACCGATGATGTCTGCACCCTATAAGTACAGCAAAAGAAGAGAAATCCCCCAGTAATGCAAATAGCACACTCTGCTAATGTGTCAGTCTCAAGTGTCATAACATAGTCAGATAGGAGTTTGAATCCTGCAAATGGCAAGTGTGTGTTTTTGGCTGAGGGGGGCTAGTGTGTGTGAGGACAATGTCCCTTTTGGCAACTAGGTGAACAGACTACAGGATGCACATTCCCCTTTCTAAACACTGTTCAGCTGAAGGCCATGGCTCTGGCACAAGTTGTCTGTTTCTATGATGCTCCTTTGGAAGATGCTTGTGTCAGCTGGAGAGTCGATTATGGTGGCCAGTTCGCAGTCATCTGCATATTTGGTCAGCCACAGTCCGTCCATGTTCTCCTGTACCTCCAATAAATATATACCAAACAAGAGAGGTCCCAGGACTGAGCCTTGTGGGACACAACTCGTAACTGGTTTGGAGTCTGGCATGGCTCCAGCAATTCTAACCATGTGGGTTCTGTCCTTGAGCCACTGTGCAATCCATCTAGTGACATAGGGGCTTATATTTAAGCTGGTGAGCTTCTCTAGAATGCCCAAGTGGAGTATTGCTTTGAAGGCTTTTGCAAGGTCCAGGTAGGCTGTGTGAACCACCTTCCCCTCGTCAATGGCCTTGGTGACTGTTTCAAAGAAATCAACCAAGTTAAACCTGGTAGTGCTGGTGTGCTCTCAGTAGCCCTGAACCAGGCATCTGTTACTGCACAGATATCGATGTTCTCCATGCCAAGGAGTGTTTTGGGTGCATGCATCTGGAGGTTTAGACTTCTGGCATTGGGTAGCATTAATCTTAGTTTCTTATCCCTTGTGATACCTATGAAGGTGGGTTTGTCATTTGAGCCTTGCCTAACATAGGCACTATGGGGGTAGCAAGAGCCTTTGCCAATATCTGAAAGCCCAGGGGTGACAGGTGCAGGCCATCCCTAGCGAAGCAGGTAGTTCAACAGAAGATGAATATGTGAAGGTGTAGTGCCTGTGATTAGTTAGCAGTAGCATATATGACTGCTCACGTGGACACATGCCAGGTAAGTCATATGCACTGTGTCACAGGCAATGTACATGTGAACAGGACAAACAGTGACATCCTGTCAAGTGGGACATGGACATACATATAGTAAGCTATGCAGATGGCACTAGGACTCCACAGAAGCTCTATAACTATGCATTGCAGGTGTGATCAGTATTCCAGGGTAATTGCAAGCAAACATGCATGCAAACAAAGCTACAGTAAACAGGGCTGCATGTAGTCCATTGTACAACAAACAAGCTGTACCAGTTCCAGTAGGTAACACTGCAAATATGCAGGCACTATGCACATGTACATGGACATACACTGGTCAGATGGCTAGGGTCCAGTCTCAGTGCACACAAGTGTACAGACCATGTACTGTCAGGATGTACAATAACTGGATGGAAACCCATGTGCTCATACCTGCAGTAATACACATGTCAAATAACAGACACTGAGCCTTCACTCAGTGGTTCCATACTTAGTAGGATGTATGCTACCTGGCCTGCCACCACAGTATCCCTGACATATATGGGGACTCTCCCTCCTGTGACAGTTAGTTATGTGTGTTGGGGCTGTCTATCATGGTATGAGATGTGAGCAGGCAGCGCTAGGGTGCTCCTGTGTGTCCTGTACCAGTCGTGTAGTACTGCACACATATCAACATCCTCAAACATCTGCATTGCAGAGTCCAGTGTGGGCAACATGCCACTTGCAATTTACATGCCCATCATTGTGTATTACTACATTCATTACCTTATCCCCTGTGCTACCTATGTATGTAGCCTTCTGTTGACATCATTACCACCAGTATGCCAACATGTGCAGATGATACACTATGGTACTTACCATGGGTGTAGACAACATGACATGACAATCGCACATTTACTGCATCAGGCATGCTGTGATATACCCACAATTAATTCAGCACACAGTACTGTTAACAACATGATACTATTACTACACATCTATGAGGTCACCCTGTGCATCAGCAACATGTTAACCTGTACCTGCACAGTTGTTACAGATTGCAGGAGGTGGCACAGTTTCATCATATGCACAGGGTGTGAACTTGGTATGCCTGAGTCAGCCACCGATACCACCAATTGACATGTATGTGTATGTGTGTTGGTGAGGGACAGCAGTAGAAGGTGGGGCAATGTTGATGCAGTGTGTGCGTGTATGCGGTAGCCCTAGGTGTTGTCAATTCGCATGTGTGTATGGATGCACACAGTTCCACCTCATGGCTGCCATATACTGGTGTTTGTGGACAGCCACAGACTGTACCTGCCAGGTAATACAGATCAGTGTCTCTGGCCACTGACACGGTACCTGTGCCTTGCAGGGGTGCTACGGACCGTATCCGGTACCAACCCAGACTGGGTACTGTCATCAGAAGCAGGTGTTCATTGACTGGACACAGATCCCTGTCGGGCCTGGCCAGAGCCACGTGTACGTGGTCTCCTGGGGCGGTCTGATGACAGCACAGACCCAGCATTGCTGGGGCTGCTGCTGGCACTACGGGGGCAGCTGCGGCCCTGCTGTCATCCGCGATGACTGCCAGCTGCTGCTGTTGCTGGCATACGGCCACGTCGATGCCTCAACCGCCCACCATCGCCCTGGCTCATGGACATGTAGTTGTGGAACTGGTCTAATAGGTCCCCACAATGTCTGTCTATGACATCGGTGAAATCACGGATGGCAGCCGCAATGTCACGCATACTGTCAGTCATGGCTGTGCGACATGCTGTCAGCTCCCTCAGACCCTGTCTGGTGTACCGTTCCATACGTGACTGTGCCTGCATGACAGCCTGAAACATAGCTGAGGTTGTAAGACCTCTGTGAGCACATCTAACAGGGGCAGTACACCCACGGATGCTCCCACGAGAACCCCTGGACATCTGTCTGTGTGGTACCATCTCTGAGCCATGCCCATGGCTGCTGTGTGGGGAGGCATGTGCCACAAATACCACATGACCCTGGTCAATGCCCACTGTATGCTGTCCATCACCTAGGGACATTGGTGACAAAGGGTGTATTGGCAGGATAACTGTGCGCATTGATGGGGTCGACAGCTGTGTACTGTCAATCGGTGGACCAATAGCGGATCCTGGCATACTTTCCTGTGCCATTACACAGATGTCATCATTATCAGTACCCACGGCACCTGATTCAGGTTCCCTGCTACATGACACCAGAGCAGCAACAGAACCTGTGGGAGGGAAACAGGAAACACAGTTTACAATGTCTACACATTACCAGTGATGCACACATGCACACATGCACAGGTGCACACATGCACACATGCACAGGTGCACACATGCACACATGCAAACATGCGCACATGCGCACATGCACACATGCACACGTGCACAGGTGCACAGGTGCACACATGCACACATGCGCACATGCACACATGCACAGGTGCGCAGGTGCACACATGCACACATGCACACGTGCACACATGCACACATGCACACGTGCACACATGCACACATGCAAACATGCGCACAGGTGCACACATGCACACATGCACACATGCGCACAGGTGCACACATGCACACAGGTGCACAGGTGCACACATGCACACGTGCACACCTGCACACCTGCACATCTGCACAGGTGCACACATGCACACATGCACACATGCACACGTGCACAGGTGCACACATGCACACATGCACATGCGCACATGCGCACAGGTGCACACATGCACACATGCACACATGCACACATGTGCACAGGTGCACACATGCACACATGCACACATGCACACATGCACACATGCACACATGCACACAGTTTCACACAATTGTACAGTACTCAGTATGCGTGATATCAACACACAGACACAGACACACCTACATGCATACAAAGAGCACTACTAAGTGAGCCAAATAGTACTATTACTATCAACACTATTAAAGGAATTGTTAATACACACTCACCAGCATGGATAGGCTGCATTGCTGTTATACCAGAGGGTCCTGCAGACGTGAAAAAACTAATGTCAGTGGGCACAACTGTGCCATTGTTACTGAGTATGATGCAGGTCAGTAGTACAACAGTCGCCTTTCACAGGTCAGCTGCTAATATTGAGGATATCACACTTGCACATTAAATACTATGATGACAGCTACAAACCAAGGACACACCTCACACATGCATTAACTACCAGTGTACACAACAGTCAACTATATATATGGCATATTACCTGCACGTTCACTGTCTTGCTGCTGCGTGGCTCCAGCCTCCATCATAATGCATGTCTGCTGCTGTTGTTGTTGCTGGCAGACTGGAGCCACTACACTCATGAGTAGTCCCTCCAGTCTGGTGAGTGGGGGATGTGTAGCCACCCCACCACCTGTGGCGACCTGTTGCCTGTGGATATCCGACGCACGCTGATGGACATGTCTGATTAAATCACTGCAGTGATGTTGTACCTGCTCATATGTCCTATTATGCATGCCTATGTCATTTACCAGACGGACAAGGTCTTGCCACAGTGCAGCCCTCTCCTGCTGATTCTGGCTGGTGCGGGAAAAGAGTATTGCATAATCCCGCACCAGGCTCTGGTGTATCTCCTCATCCTCAGCTGTGGAGTAGGTGGGATTCTGTGGGTGGGCCATGTACCTGAGAAAGAAAATAACCTGGTATCAGCAATATATGTCAGCAGAATTTGGCACACATACTACACATGCTACTCGACTGTTATGATACAACATATCTCACATATGTAGCATCTGTCTGTCTAGTGGTGGATACACATGTAGATGGCCAGGTATCAGTGCTCAGCCAGCAACTGTGCAACAGTACCTGGCACACTCCATATGACATACTACCAAACCCCAGTAGTCAGAACACTGATTCAGGTCAAGAGCACCTCCTCACTCTGGAGGTTTGTATCTAGCTACTGTATGGCTTACATCATCAACTACTGTGAGCTGACCACACACTGATTGCCCTGGATATACATATCCCACCTCCACCACCAGCACAAACGACTATAGTGCATAACATTACAGATACAAACTTTACACTTTGTAACAGTGACATGGTATCCTTTCAGCCCACTTGGCCAGTGGCAGATACAACCCACAATGCTGAGCCCTACACAATTGCTTTCTACAGACATCTCCGAGAATGCATGGATCATGCAATCCCATATGTGACCAAGACACTCTCCACAAAGGGACAGCATCCTGTCTGGTGGACCCCAGCCATAGACAGATTGTATTACAGAAGATGGAAGCTACTGCAAGACAGAGCATAATTCCATAAACGGAGGGCATGTCTGAGCAGCACTAGTAAGGATCTATTTTCCATCATACAAAATCCATGGGCAACTTTGAGAGGGAAATCAAGAGGGACACTACAGATAACCAGAAGGCCTTCTTCAGTTATGTTAGCAACCTGGTCAGGATCCATCCTCTATGCCCATAGTTAGTACATAACAACAAATATTTCACTGACACCACAGATATCGACAACATTGTGGCAGACAGGTTCAGTGCAGGTGTCACCCCGCCCTCTCCCCCAAAATAAGACATAGTTATCCCAGCTGACTGTAACCTCCTGTCATCACAGATGTCCAGGTGAGAGCCACCCTCAGGACAGCAGAATACACAACATGAATGGGACCTGATGGTATCCCCAGTTGCATGCTACATAAACTCTGACAGGAGCTAAACACACATATAGAAGTGCTATGTAACACTAGCCTGACTACAGGATATGTACCTGTACACTGGCACACAGCAGCAGTGGTTCCACTCCACGAAGGAGGCACCTCAACATACCAATACAATACAACACAATACATTACATTACAATACAATACTATACAATATGCTATTGCCCCTGGGACTACAGCAGTGTATTGTTCTGCTACCCTGACCATTGTGGCACATGTGGTGTGATGGTACCTGCTGCTGTCACACAGTTACACAGGGTGACTCATATGGCATATTACCTATCTGACTAACATTCAGCAGGGGTATGTGTGACATGTACTCATGGGGAGTCTTGCTTCTTAACACTGTGTGGTTTATTGCAGGGTATGTCTTATCTGTGGGTAGGAACTCTTACCTCCACATGTGCACTCTATTGCAGTGGCACGGACGACACACAGCAGACATGTAGGTTGTGGATGGTGTGAGGTGTTACTATGGTAGTTGGACATCTGTCATGGGTGTGACTTACATATGTAAATCCAGGAGTGGTAACCTCTATGTGGGTAGCATATGTGTACTCTGTGGTGTTGTCAGTCACTGTGCATTGGTAATGTGTTTGAGTGCATTGTGATAGTGTTGTACATGTCACTGTGTCCTTCTCCATATCTGTAGCTGTCATGTGAGGTCCATACCATGGCATCCATTATGTGGTGTGGAGGGGTACACCGACCTACATGTCCATAGCTGACACACCATGTCCGCTGACACATACCATGTGCAGGTATTCCACGGATAGTGTGCCACTGTGAATATCATTGGGGCCACTATTGTACACATTTATGGCCCTGTTCACCCCTGACACATGCAGTGGTGGGCAGCCAATCACATATCTGGTGGTTACTGGTGTAGGTGATCTGGAATGTGGTATGGTACTCCGGTTTTGACACTGGTGTTCACTCCATGCCTTTGTCACCAGGCACCTGTTGCAATACATCTGTACACATGTGCCTCACTCAGAATTTATATACATCTCTCTCTCTCTCTCTATATATATATATATATATATATATATATATATATATATATATATATATATATATATATGTATATAGATATATCTATATGTATATATATATATATATATATATATATATATATATATATATATATATATATGTCCGTATACATATACACATATATATATTGATGTACATATATTGCTATAGATGTGGAGGGGGGGGGACAGAGGGGGTGTGAGTGACAGAGGGGGTGGGACAGGCTGTGTTGCAGGTCGTCATATACAGTCATACCTGTAGATAGTCAGATCAGTCTGTCTATGTATATGTATCTACATATATCTATATCTGTATGTGTGCATTACATAGATATGTTTGTACAATATTCTATCTACATCTGTCTATGTATTCCTACATCTCTCTCTCTATGTATGTATACATATATGCATATCATATATATATATATATATATATATATATATATATATATATATATATATATATTTATCTATATATACATATGTTGACATGCATACGTATCCATATGTTAGACAGGTATATCAACATATTTGTCTACCATACTGTATACACACACTAACATACTGCTAAACATACATAACTGTGAAACCTTCTTTGTACATGGCACTACAACCTACAATCAACCAACATTGATATGTGCACATAGATGCTTTCACATACAAATGTATGTACAGCCTTCATTGATAGTTGCTGTATGTCCCCTGCCCTTTACACATCTTCATATACATATGGATACAGACCAATGACACATATGGAGGGTTCACAGTATGTAGACCTTTATAGTATTACTTTACATCACCTGTGTTTGTCACAGCTGCTTGTGTTGCTGTCTGGTTCTCTGTCCTGCTGCTCCACTTCCCAGTTGTCAGCTTTCAGGTAGCTGTTGCTGAGCAATTTGTTGTGTCTGCTTAATTGCAGTTTTCTCTGTCTCTGTGTGTGTCTCTCTCTCTCTCTGTCTGTCTCTCACATCCTTCTCAGGGTGCAATGAAAGTACTGCATGTGTGGACTGGGAGTACAGCATACTTTTGTAGGTATCTGCATATGCCCATGTGATGGCCTCTGCACCAATTGTTAGCCAGCATTTGCTAATTGCATGCAGCCAGTTGTGTACTGATTGCAGTTCTCACTGTGATTTTAGAACAGTGCTATAAAAAGGTATGTGAGATAGGCATAGCACTTTCAGATTTTAAGGGCAGGGACCATGCTGTTATGCTGTGGACGATGTTCTGTGAGTGTAAAGGTTGGTATCTCTCTCATATTTCCAGGTGTGTTGTAGATTAACATTCCTCCATTCATTTCTCCAGTTTCCTGTACTAACTGTGTATGTACACTGACACCTACAACTACTACTACTGTTAATGTGTGTGTGTGTGCTTTCCTTTCACTTTTGCTTGCACTTTGTTGCTAAGGCTTCAATAGTTGCCCTTTACAGTCACTACTTGTATGCCTGCTAGGTGTCTTGACTGTAGTGTGCTGCTGTAGCTTTCCTATTTTCCATGTACATTCACACCTTGGAATGCTTGCTATATCTGCTAGGGTGTTACAGCATGCAATGTGGTCTGGCCATGGTGTGGGCCTTGACATCTATTAGGGTATTTGAGTATGCTGCTGAGCAGGCCCTAGAGAGTTTCAGGTTCATCTGTTATGTGCCTCATGGAATGGTACATATCAGTGGGGTACACCCATTAAAATGTCTGGTATACTGCAGTTGTGACTGTGGGTTAGCATGAGCATATGTATTACTACACTTTTTCTGCCATGCAAGTGATGAATACTTTCAGGACTCCATAGTTACCATTGCATGTGCTACACCTTTCTGCCTACTGTTTGTACATTTCACATGGGGTCTGTGGGGCATCCCTGTAAGTCATTCACTGTTGCTATGTCTAGGCTCTTAACTATTCAAATATGGTGGTGTCAGACCCGTCATGTGTTCAGATATTTGCAGGCTGTCCACATTTCTGCCTCATATTTTGGTCAATATCTCATGTACACCTTTTTCTGGCAAGTCACTCTGGGCTCAAGTCAGAATATGGTGACAAACATTCAAGTTTCAGACTACATACCCTTCCAAACATCCCACAAAGTGCAGACCCTGTTACTCTCTGAACTGTCTGCATTTGTTGTAACATTATTTGTAATGTGTCCCTGGTTTTGGGCCTTTGCTCCACATATTTTATTACTTGGTCCAGATGTGTTCCTGTAAGAGGTTGTGGGGTATGGGCAGTGCTTATCCTGCTGTGAGTATGTGTGTGGCTTGCAAGGTGCTATAGTGACATTATTACCTACTAGCTTCCAACTAGCATGGCTGTTTCTGTTCACACACTACTATTATGGAAATCCACTAGTTTTGATAGTAATTCTAAATGGCATGCTTTGTGTACTACACATCTATATTCCCTTTACATTCATTCCTACTATTACATGATATATTTATTTTAGCACAATGTTCTGGTATAAGAGTCATGGCTTAGTGGTAAGTCATGCAGACTACTGTTTCCAAGGTTCTGGGTTCGACTGACAGTGGGATTTTATTTTGCTTTTGAACTGAGTACAGGACCTGTCAATCAAAGTGACTAAGGCACTTTTAAGCAGTTGTAACCGGGTTACGCTGGTTTGCGGAGCTCACGCATGCACTGGTGTTTAGCTCCGGCACAAGCGCACACCCGCTACAACCGCTTAAACGTGCTTACTCTTGAAGACACCAGCTATTTTCTTTGAAAGAAAAGAAAATGGGGAGACAGGAAATTGGTGAAAAAGGGGTCACAAAGAGGGTAAGACAGTAGAGAAACAAGCTTGGGATGTGCAGGAGGGATGTAGGTAAGGCCCATAGCTGCCCATTTCTTCATCAGCAACAGCTGTGCATATGTATGTAATTTGGTGTGACATTTGAAACCTTCCACCCCTGAGAGAGGTGTCAGGACAACAATAATACTTGTTGTACAGCCAATTGTAATTGATAGGTTCCATGTCCAGTAGACATGTGTGCGGAATGGCAGCTATGTATGGGGCGTAATTTTTTTGTGGGTACAGAGTGCCCTTTTTTTTTTTTTCAGGTGAGAGTGGTATGTCAGGTGAAGGAAGTCGGTACAGCTGGGGAGGTAGGTTGGGTAGGTAAACAGACAAGACAAACAAGACGCATACAGGGGTGGTGTATGACTCATGTGGAGGGGGTTACACAATTGACGGGGACGGAGGTTTGGATATCCAGAGCCCATGAACCCACAGATTGCAACAGTGGAACTGATATCCCCACCCATAGGCAGTTGCCACTGTTCCTTCACTGCCCAGGAAGGGGCTGTGCTGGGGGCTGTGTAGGAGGAGCAACAGGCATGCCCATTAGTTGTGCCACCCGTGCCTCGAGCTGGCATAGGGGCTCAAGAACAGAGTCCCAAATCTCCCTACGCACCACAGTCCGGCCGCTACGGAGGGTGAGTGGTGGTCCTCCTCTGGCCACACTTGCAGAGGGGGGCAAGCCCCATCCCCTGCAGCGCTTCCACCCGCAGGTGGCACAGGGCCACCGGAGGAGGGTCCGGACTCGGCACTAGTGCCAGGTGCACTCGCCAGCTGAGGTGGGAGAGGTGGGTCCGCTGGAACCCGCCTTCCCTGTCGTACTATGTTTTGCATTATGTCATGACAGTTTGGGTTAGTGACATATAATACCATTCACAATTAGTTGTAACAGCATGCATTAGTATTCCCATTAACCAAACACCCAGATATTCACACCATTGAACAGCGTGCATAACACATGCATAATTTGAACAGAAATACACAGTCCAACAACATGCAGGGTTAATTGATGGCAACAGGCCATCAGTTGTGGATGTATGAATAGGGCAGATGCATCAACAGACATGCAAATATATATGACCCAACAGGACAAACGTCCAGGGGTGTTAATTGTGATTGCACATACCATTTTCACGTGGAATGGGTTATATGTGGTTATAGGGTGGGGTGAAGAAAGTAATATTAACACCTTCGAATAACAATACATATGCTGTACATTTCTAATAGCTACAGTTATATACACACTACTGTTCTAACTACAGTTTCCTATATGATAACTATTTCAACTTGGTGATAGGACTGTTACTGCAACATCAATATACATTTTATGGTTCTTCATACACATTCATATCTAGCTTTGTTCAGCTACATCATCCTGCTACATTTGCTTTATATAGCTGTAGACAAGTGTGGATGTTTGGTATATCAGACAACCATCCTATCTGCATATTGCAGACTGAGAGCAACATATCCAGATTTTGGGATACACATTCCAGATGCAGCAACACTTTGAACAGACTTTGCTGTTTGGTTTTGAATCTCACATGCATTTCATTCTGTCTTGACTGCAGTATACTTTATTCAGGGGTTATTACTACTGTATTGCTGGATTCATGACACTTTCTCACACTCTCTCACTTGCTTTCATTTTACTATTCAGGATGGTACTTCTAGGCTTTATTGACATGTTTTACCAGTAGTTATTACAATCCTTTCCAGCAGTCTCACTTCTGTCATGTTTCAGTATTTCCACAGGGATATATTTCACACATGTGATTTCATCATCTTCTGCAGCTATACTTTTCAGCCTGCTGCAGGTTGTGTACTATTTTCTTACAGGCAGGGCATTTTTATTTCAGAATATATGTTGGACAGTTTCATGTTTAGGTTAAAGTTACAGGCTGAAACACACTTTTGTAATCAAGCAATACTTGCATACATTTTCACACTGTTACTTGCAGATGCTATTCCTTACTGACTACACTGCACTCTTTTGCTGACTGTCATACTTTTATATTTCTTTACAGTTACTGGTAGTGGATTACTGACCTGCCTGGTGGCGCAACCACACCAGCCTATCGCCATAGGCTCTGCGGTTCGCAGAACGGACACCTGCAGCTGTAATATAAATGAAGTAATATTGGAATACACATCTCCATAATATCATCTAGTTTAATTTCTTACATACATAATTAAATGTTACTTACTCAGTAGTGGGGCATTGGTTGTTTGCCGGGCCTCCTGGATCCAAAGGTTCAGTTGGTCCTGCTTGCGTCTCTTCAGGTCCACATGGTGGTGACGGACCTGTTCACCAGTCCTTGGAATCCCTGTGGCACTGGTGAGATCATGAGCCAACCGGTCCCACGCCTCAGCCCTGTATGCTCCCCAGAGGACCTGGCCCTGCATGAGTTGGGCCTCATGATGATGGACTAGGAGCCAGACCATGTACCTGGACTCCTCAACACCCCACCTCTGCGCTCGAAAGCGACTACCCTCTCCTACTCCTGTCATTCTGCCTGCAGGTCAGTTCTACAATCGTTTATGCTGTGTATTCCTGCCTATGGGGCTTATATAGTCCGTTTTTCCCGCACATATCTGTGATTGGCCATTTTGGAATTGTATCAACTTCAGTAAACCTGCATTGTCATGCTCTAGTTTGTATTCATTCCTATATATATTAGCTATTATTGCATTTACAGGTACTGCTGTCATGGCTTAGTGGTTCTGTACCTTGACTATGGTGTGTAGTATCCTGGGTTCGAACCTGGCCACTGCTTTTTATTTTTCATGACTGTCTAGACATACTGAGGGCTGTGTCTGTGTAAAGGCAGTTTTGATACGGCTTGCTCAATGTTGCCCGTCGGTTAGCTTGTTTGCGCGGTGCGCAGCTCCACGCAAACGGGGTACGCTGCTTTAAGCCTCATTTGGCTATCGGCACGCATATTACGCTCAGCTCAGTTAGGGGCACATAGATTTGGTGTGTTAAACCACTGCTCAGCTACGGGCACTCATTTTGCACCGGTTAAACCACTGCTCACCTACGGGCAGATGCACTCACCCTGTTAAACTGTAGCTCAGCTATGGGCACATATGGCATTTTTTATTGTTTTGTTACCTCACATTTCTTCAATATAAATGGGCTATTTCATTACATTTTACATAAAATGTGATTTTATGTGTACATATTTGTCAGGGACTTGTTTCCTGCTTATTTTGAAAAAAAAAAAAATTGGTGTTGTGGGGGCTCGAACCATTAATGCCTGCTCTTCAGCCAACATCTCTACCGCTACGCTATTGCTTCCTGGCTTATCTTGCATATTTAGTTCTTATATGCTTTCCCACTGACTGCTAACTGTAGCTGCGCTACGGGCACGCCCGCGCACTCACGGTTAAACATCTTTACAATTTTAAAAAAATATATAACATGTTCATTTATATATATTTTATGTTCATAGTCTGTGGGGGCATGTGTTGTGTTGTGTTTATTCAAATTTCCGTGGACTCTGTTGTGGGTGTTTACTTTGGGCACTTTTACACTTCTGGGGGGCGTGTCCGCTTGCAGGGCTCAGCCTACAGACACGCCCCCTACTGTCTTACATGGACCGTGTTAGACTTAGGTGTGATTCAGCATGCTCTCATGAATATGCAGAGCATGCTGACATCACTCCGTTTAACTGCAGCCTCCGTGTAAGAGTTATAACTCTTACACGGAGGCTTCGTGAATCCTGGAGACTATATACCAGTATTCCACATTATGGTGGTTTCTGTGCTGTTAAATATTGGTTGCAATATTCCCAAATGTACATGGAGGTAGAAGTAGAATTTTTACTTAAACTATTAGTCATAGTATTAGAACACAATAACTTCACATTTAGATCTCAGTAGTTTCTACAAATCAAAGGTATTGCTTATGGGAGCTACATTTGCACCCATTTATGCAGACCTATTCATGGGATTTTTAGAACTGCAACTTATTTATGGTGACATGAATCCATTTTTACCACATTTAATAATGTAGTAGAGATGGTATTTGGATGATTGTTGGGTTGTTTGGAACAGCGCATTAGAGATGTGGAAACAATTTGTGAGTTATTTGAATTCTAATGAATTTTGCCTATATTTTTGTGGTAAAATTGATTTATTCAATGTTGAATTTTTGAATGTTTATGTGACCAAAGCCATTGATGGGACCATTATTACTAGCCTCTATCATAAACCATTTTCTAAAAATTCTTTATTGTAAACTAATGGTTGCCACCCTAAGCACATAATATTCTTAAGTCTCAGTTTTTAAGGATCTGATGAATATGTAATTCTGAATTGGATTTTGAAGCAGAGGCTATGAACCTTAAATCTAGATTTAGGTCTAGGAGTTATAAAGATGATGTTACTGATTCTGCTTATCAGTTGATAGTTCAACAACCTAGGTTGGAACTTTTTCAGAACAAGCAAATTGATACTTCTGGACGGGACAATATACCCAGGTTAATCACTACTTATGGGTCCAATACTTTTAAGAGTAAGGCTGCCATTTGTAAACATTGGCATATTTTGAAGTCAGATTCTTTTTTTTGGTTCTAAATTAGGTAATATTTGTAATTTTGTTTTTTGTAGAGGTAAAACTGTGAATGAGCATTTTTCCTCCTTTAAGAAAGTTTTTTTTGGTCAGTCAGGTTTGGTTGTTAAGAGACTAGTGGGTAGCATGTTCTGCAGACATTTTACACCTTGCAATACCCCCAAGGTGTATAATATAAGACACTTGATTACTTGTTTGAGTGACTGGGCTATATATTAGGCAGTTTTCCAGTGTGGATCTTTTTATGTTTACAAACGTCTAGATCTCTTAAACAACGTATAGCACTTCATGTAAGCAATATTAATTGTAAACGCTTAGCTACAACATAATTCTGCACATTTTGTTTTTTTGGGGATAAACATGATAGTGGGTGATGGTCTTACTGACTCGCAGAAACATCATATTTTGACATGGAAGGAACGTATGTGGATTATCGATTTAGGGACATTATTTAAGCCTGGTCTCAGTGACCATTGATAAGGTGTACTTGTTTTTCTTCATTTAGAACATGATAGATGTTTTATAATTGGTTTAATTTTCTATTACCATTGTAATTCCATGTGATTATAGTTAATTTGAATGCAATATCTATTGGGTGGGTTGTTGGCTAAGAAAGTTAATGTAATATTGTTCAAATAGTACTGTGCCTTTAACTTATGAATTTATATATTGATGTGTACACCATTTCCTGGTTCAGACTGATGATGCCATGCGGCAAAACTGGTTTGTGAGTTATCTTTGATGCCATTAAAGCTTTCCACGCACGCTACTGCCTTTGTTTTTTGGATTTATGCATTGCAATATTGGATTGCTTGTGTGTTGAGAGATGGAGTTTTTCGTGTTGTTTCATATATATATATATATATATATATATATATGCTTTTGTTATTGTCATTTATTATAAGTAGAAAAATTCTGATTAATTGGGAAGTTAGATTTTAAGAATGAGTAGCAATATGTGAACGGCGTTAATTAGTATAAAAGGGGACATTTACACAATGGTGTTGAAGGGTGAGTGAGCTGACAAGCAATGAAAAGAGTACAGGGCATAACCCTCAATTGTCCACATTGTTGTTTCATATTTTTTGTCTGTTCCCCATAAAATTTGTGATTTTCCAGAAAATCTTTGAGGAGTGAAGCCACTAAAAAAACAACAGACATTTGAGTTTCAGACTTCATTTCCTTCAAAATATATATTCCAGTGCAAAATCTACTATTGCAGCAATTGTATAAGTTTTTAACAACAATATTTAAAATCTGTCCCTATTTTGGGCCTTTGCCCAGATTTCCTGTGATAAAAGATTGAGAGGTATGGTAGAGATATCAGAACTAATCCCTGAAATACCCTTTGTGAATCATTTTAGTTTCAAAACTGAAGGATAGGTTAGCGCTCTGAAGCAGTACTGACCTCTTATCAAGATAGCAACCCTCCTACTAGCAATATTAATTTATAGAATATCCCAGTGCCCACCACGCACAGATAATGTAAAATCAAATGGTTATCATTATCCTGTCATATCTCAATATAGTAAACTATCACATTTCACTGTCTCTTGGACCAAATATATATTCTTCAAAATAAAACTAGCAGTATAGAACACTCTCCCTGCTATGTTTAGAAATGTCCATATTCTCTTATCCTTCAAATCCTTATTTCTGTAACATTTTCAGTGTTTTTCTCCCCATCCCCCACTGAAAAGGGGTAGTTTTCTGCCCAGCTGGACTATTCTAGTAAACAAATGCAATATATAAATAAATAAATAAATAAATAAATACATTTCACTGACCCTTCCATCTGTTATTGCTTTGATACAGATTAACTTGTTATGTCCTAACAATTATGTGTAACGTGTAATGCCAGGACTGCAGCCTTCTGACTTGCTATGTAGTGAAAAAAAAAAGATTTTATTATCTAAACTATTGTTTTTCCTTTACTGTATCATTCTGTTTCCTTATGTTTATATATGTGTTCAGAGGTTACTGTGCCTGACTCATACCTGAAAAAGAGACCTTGGACAAGTTTACTGCACCCAATTAACAAAAAAATAAATTAATGAAATAGGTAGCTGGAAACATGCCAAGAAACGTTAGTGGGTTAAAAGATATACGTGACCATCAAAAAAAAAAAATAAATAAATACATTGGTTAAGTCAAAAAAATCCCTGCAAGATCAACCCACTCTATTTTAGGTTAGCACTAAAGTCACTCAAATCTGTCTTTCTGCTGCAGCTATCCTTAAAGTGCTGCCTCAGTCTTCTACCCCAATGTTCACTAAATCCCAAGCTGCTTTAATGGCACAAGCTGCATTATTAACTTTTTATTTAGGCATAAACATTTTTGACAAATTAAGTCAACTATCTTACAACATATAAACATAATCAGATGTAATAACCTCCGCAAATGCAAAGGCATTCAGACCAGTAACAAATCTGATAAAAGGTCCACTCTATAATTTTAAACAATGTATACATAATAGAAATAAAAGTTATCTAGACACATACTTTGCAAATTATTTGACAGAATTTGAGATAGTAAGAAACAAGTTCTGGTATATGGGAGCACTTTTAGATACCTTTACAAGGTTTGCAGAACAGTTAGCATACTAATTAAATATAACAGAATGTCTTCAAGTTTTGTGACAAGTAATGTACTATTTCATGAGGAGAAATACAACCAGAATAATACTAGCTATCCTGGTTAAAAAAATAAAATAAAATAAAATAAAATAAAAACTATTCATACATATACACACACACACACACACACACACACACACACACACACAATGTTTCTTTCACTACAAAAGCTGAGACCTTAAGCCTGATCACTAAATGTTTTAAAAAGCCTGTTATTTCAGCTAAATATTCTAGTAATTTAGTCCCCCTATTAAACATCATCTCTGTAAAAAAATACATTTTCAGATCAGAATTATAAGGCATTCCTTTTATTTAATTATCATAACCCCCCCTGATTGCCCTGTGCAACTTTACCAGAGTAATCTCATCATATTTACCCTTTAATGCCTTATGTGCATGTGATATCCCACTGTCGCTCCTTTTGTTCAACTAAAAAGTTCATACTATTTTAACATTTCTTTATGTCATGCCACTAATTTCTCTCACCATCCTAGTCACTGTCCATTGTTTCCAGCACAGTGAACTCTGTTTCACTATAAGATCCCCTGAACTACACACAGAAATCCAGCTATAGCCTAACCACTGGGAGATGCAGGAGTATTAGATCCCTCAAATATATGAACTCTACCTCCCAGATATTTACACTTCAGCATCTAATATGCTTTTACTGACATCCTTTCCCAGCAATCATGATGGTTTAGTTTTTTTTTCCATAAATATAACCTCTAAGTCCTTTCTCTGCTCTAAATTCTTTACTCTGTTATCTCCAGTTGCACATTCACCTTTAAACCACAGTTCCTCTCTCTCTTAGCTCCATTTGCTAGTGCTCCCTAACTTTTGTGTCTCCTATAATTCAGTTTTCCATGTCCTACATGATGTCACAAATGAGCATATTATATATGGAGGGATCCCTGTGGGACACAATTTCTCACCCCCTTAGCTTCTGGAAGTTTCCCTCAACAATTACCTTATTTTCCTTGTTCTTTTCATACTCACTATTCATCTGCACAGTCTACTACCTACATTTTCCTTCATTTTCTTCAGGAACGTACTGTATGGAAGGACATTAAAGTTTTCTGAAATCATGTTAGCATGCATCTACAAGATTCCCTTAGTCTACTTCATTCATGGCCCAGTCATAAAATAAGATCAGAATGGAGTGTGGCGAAATATCTTCTGGAATTCACTAAGCATCTGTCTGACCTCTGAAACCTTACAAACCCTGCATCTGGACTATTTGCATTGTTCTAACAAACATTGTAGTCAAGCTCACTGGTCCACACTTCTCTGGGCAGCTCCTTGTTCTGTCCAAGTAGATGGGGCATCATGAGTACCTGCATCCAGTCCAAGAGGCACCACTCTCTGTGACAGACCTGCTGAATTGCTTCACTAAGGGTTACTCCTTTTTAGGAACCCCGGTGAGATTCTGTATTATCTTTGTGCCTGATACTGTTTTTTACCCCCACAAGGACATTTCCAGCCTCCTCAGCCTTATCTTTTCATCTGTCCATCTTCACCCTGGCCCTATCCCACCTTCCCAGATTAGTGCCCTCCCTCTTCTCTCTTTAGAAGACACTGGTGCAAAATACACATCTAGAAGTTTCAACTGTTTCTTCTTATCCCAGGCTAGTTTGTCAGTTCCCTTACCCCCTTTACCACCTTTTTCTTCTCTTCTACACACCTGAAGAAGGACATATTTTCTTTTTTATGTCTGCTACCAGTTTTTATCTCATTGCTCCACTTTTGCCTTCTTGATGCATTTTATGGCCGTGTTCTAGCACCCACATCTCCCACTCAGTAATAGTCTTTTTATTGCATTAACCCCTGTATCACCTTTTCATTTTTTGCACAGTTGTTCTTACTTCCAGAATGAACCAGACCATTTGCCTTCTTGTTTTGACTTAGCAAATCTTTTAAGCCTTTTTCCATACCCCTCATATTGCCCTTTCTGAAGTTTTGTATTGCTTTTAAACACCTTTCCTCTTAGATCTTTCCATATAATCTTCAACTTCTTTCATAAGTTTTCTCCCTAAAAATGTAAGACATTGGTCTTTGTGGCCCTTCATGGCACCTTCTCTATGGCTAACATGAAGCACACTGTTACACAGTCATCATCAGCTATTAGATACTTTACTTATAGATCCTTCACCTCATTCCATCTAAAGAACTCAAGACACAAGCACTTTCATTTTCTGGTTCCATTTAATGCTTCTGTCCAAACCATTCCGGGTTGAATATTTTAATCAGGCTATTCTCTCTGTCTGCTTTACATACATCAGTATGCTGCTGACAGACTGAGCTCTCCTATCATAACCATTCTCATCTTTCCTCTCCCTGCTTTGATTATTTGAAAAACTTGCAACCCAATGCATTTATATTAGGTGGGCTGCAGAAGAAGACACAGTAACAGCTCTACCTTCTTGCACAGACCGGGTTTACTGCCAGGAAGATTCCCATTGGCTCCCTGCCCTTCTGTCCTTCTTCATGTCATGTTATCTGATCTCTGCT
Source organism: Protopterus annectens (assembly GCF_019279795.1). Taxonomy (NCBI): domain Eukaryota; kingdom Metazoa; phylum Chordata; order Ceratodontiformes; family Protopteridae; genus Protopterus; species Protopterus annectens. The sequence continues at coordinate 1,021,142,476 of NC_056739.1, read as the reverse complement.
TTCTTCTTCTCCTGTATGTCATCATCTGCTACCAGTTCCTCCAACCCATCTGACTTCCTACAACCTATCTCTTGTGTGTACTCCTACCTCTCTCAAATCCTTTCTTACACTGCCTTTCCTGCAAATTTGTACTCTGATACAACCATATCACATGCTTTCCTATAATTTGCCTACATTTCTGTTACTCCCACACCATCTACTGCACTGCCTTTGTTAGTGCTTCTTGTGACAGATTCTCCATATTCCTTCGCAAACTGCTGACATTGATAACAATCACCCTAATTTTATCCCCCTTTCTTCCATTTGTACTTTGCCATTGCCTCATCCAATCCATTCTCGGCTTCTCATAAAGCTCCTTCATCTCACTATCTCATAAATTTTTCCTCCTGTTCATCTTCCTTGGAATTTCTTTTATGCATTTTCATTACATCCATCCCATTGCTTGTGTTCCTTTTATTATGTTACTTTCTTCCTCTTGAGTGATACTAATCTGTTTCCCTCCCATGTTCCTCTTTACCATCCCATTCTGGTTACCATCCCATCTTTGTCTTTCTTATTCTTGTCTATGCCCCTCCCTATTGTCTTTCTCTACCTCTTTCTCTTTCTCTTTTAACTCTGCAATCTCTCATCTTTATTTTCTTTCCCTTGGCTACTTTTTTGTGCTTTTTCTGAGCAGTCTTTCCATTCCAGAACTTCATTTTCCATCAACTTTTATAAGTACCTTCACTCTAATATATCTTTCTAGCTCATCATCCAATAACAATTCTATGGGGGCTCATTTAAAACCTATCCTTGCTGAACATCTCATCCCACACCCCACTGCCACATTACCCTGCTGCCACTCCCAAGGCAGCAGATGAACTACAGAATGCTCTACTTCTCTAAAGTTCCCTCTTTGTACAGGTGTGACGATATGGGTTAGTGCCAGCATAGCCAGCTGGAGTTCTGCAAAGAATGATATGTCCTTTGAATATCAAACTGGGTTATACAAGGTGCTTGTGTTACAAATGTATTAGAACTGTATGACATTTGAACATCAAACTGATGTTTATGTTACAAAAGTATTAGAACTGTATGGCAATTGAATATCAAACTGATTTGTACAGGTGGTTACATTACAAATGTATTAGAACTGTATGGCATTTGAAAATCAAAATGTGTTTGTACGTTGCTAGTGTTAAAAAATATATAAACAGTGCGTCCTGCTGGACAGAGAAGGAATATACATGTGAGACTGTATGTATATATGGTGGCAAAGGACACTGAAAGAGAAGGGGTTAAACAACTAGCTTACTTCTTACTTTAAAAAAATACTGTTAATTGGACCACCTGTTTGGCCATGGAAGTGCTTATCTCACAGCTCTGAATAGGACCAGAGATGGCATATCTGGAAGAAACCTTTGTTTATTAGCTCAGCAAAAAGTGAGGAAGCTCCAGGTACTGCCATAAACATTAGCAAAACATCAGATATGCATCTTATCACGTCTATGTTTACATCCTGTTTCAAGCTTCAAAAGGGAATAGTGTGAGTACCTAGAGTCAGGTGACCAGATGAGGTAATTCTGCCAGCCATCTTGAAAATTTTAGATATTACAGAGTCTGTTCAAATCCTAGAATAGGTTATTGTGCCAGACATTCCCTTTTGAGACCTACCCATACATTACATCATCAGCAGCAGCAGCAGCCCCCTTTTTCACCATTTTCTACATGGAGTCAGGATATCATGTTAACTGTTGCCATCTCTTTCAATTCAGCTCCACACTCTTGCCTTCTTCAACACTCATTCCTGACTCTCCCAGATCTTGTTTCACAAAATCCATCCACCTCTTTGCTGGGCATCCTTGTTTCCTCTTACCTTCATCCTGTCTGTGGCAAATCTTTCTCCCCAGATTGTCTTCTGCTTTTCTGCACATGTGTCTGAACTGCCGTAATCTGTTTTCTTTGACCTTTTCTGCAATAGGGCTACTTTGACTTCTTCTCTTATGTCCTCATTACTTTGTCTGTACAAAAGGTCCAAATGGAGAGATGAAAGGGGTCAAAATGGAGAGATGAAATGTCAGCAAGCAAAGGAGAGTAGTAGTGCTGAAACTGAATTTATCCTCAAGCCTTGGTGAGTACCTTCACGAGGTGGACCCTGTTGTCACAAAATTTCACCAAGGTGACACTGATATATAGACTGCATTTATATAGCATATATCATGGACAAAAGTAAGCCAAAAACAAAAAAAGATAGCTGGGTGCACAAGACCCAGGTTACAAAAGTGCCCAATCCTGATAGGTGCACTGATGCCAGGATTGGAAAAGATGGCAGTAGAGAATCCTCAAAACACTGAAACAGTACTACAATGGGGACAGACCAGGCCCAGGGGGAGGATGACCCCCTGTTGTACAATGAAATAGTAGTCCACAAAAATCACAAAAAGTGATAGGCCAAAGAAGAGCCATAAAGATGTTAAAGTGGACTATTGAGGATAAGAAAAAAATTATGTATTGCTGTTACTATGCAGAAAGCCCAGAATTTCCAGAGACAAGATATACAAAATGATTAAAAGAGATATTCGAAGAAAGAAAAATACTTATGCAAGAAAAATTGTCAGAAGCTTTAAATGATAATTTGTGTTCATAAAATTAACAGATTTGTGAAAAACAGTATATAGATCAAGAAACCTTGATCTGTTTGGAAAAAGAAGCATCTGAGGAAGTATGAAAATATAAACAATAAAACCAAGAGATATCGGAAAAGTATAAAAAAGAAATATGGACATGGGAAAGAAAGAGAGATTTGATATAGTGCAATATTTATGCAAAGGAGAAAGCCAAATTAATCAATGCAAAGAACGCAGCCTCAAAGATATTTGAAGAGAAATACAGACAAAGGCATCCGGATATGGAAATTTTCACAATAAAAAAATAATATCACAATGATGGAATGTAGAAAAGAAGATTAGTAAAGTAGAAATAAAAAAAAATAGAAGTTTAAGTTATGGAGAGCCTGTGAAGTGAAGGATTTGGTGTAGAAGGTCTAACACAGGTTACATCACAGCAGAATGGAGTGAGTCCCCAAAGCAGGGAGAAACAGGAAGATCAGGAAACATCTGAAGAAGAAATATGGACATGGGAAAGAAAAATAGATTTAATATGGTGTAATATTTATGCAAAGGAGAAAGAAAACTAACCAGTATGAAAACAGCAACACCAAAGATATTTGAAGAGAAATACAGACAAAAGAATCCAGACATGGAAAACTTTACAATACAAAAAATAAGAAGACAAACAGGAAAAGCATAAAAGGAGATTAGTAATGGAGAAGTTAAAGAAATAGAAACTGAGGTTATGGAGTACCTGCAAAGTGAAGGATTCAGTGTAGAAAATTAATTCAGAAAGCACCACAACAGGATAGAGTAATGGATATCCAAATTAAGGGGAAACCAGCGGAACAGGAAGCAATTGGTCAGGTGCCATATGAAGATAATTTGGAGCCTTCCACAGGAAACCAGTATAAACATTCACTTGAAGCTAGACAGCAAGGGAAGGAACAGGAAACTATGGAAACTTTGATGCAGTTAATGTTGGGGAGTGATAGGCCACTGACTTCCAATATGACAGAGAAACAGACAGCACAGGATGAAATTGAAGAGAAGGTGCCACAGGAAGATGCTATAGAACTTTCTATAGAATGCCCACAGGAAACAGAAAACAAGGGATGCGCCCTCAGTGTGGAAGAAAATGAACTAAGAGAAGAGTTGCTTGATTTAATAGACATGGATAGATATATTAAGATTAATGAGAGAAATATACTGCAGAATGTCAATAAAACCCCAAAAGTTAGAAGTCTGATAAAACAAATGAACACAGTAATTAGGACTGTCCAAAGAGGTTCATGCAATAAAACAGAAGTAAACAGGATATATTACTGTGCTGCTATATTAATAACTGATAAAGTTTTACACAAGATCACAAGGTAGCCAGGGAAAGGAAGGGGAGAAATCAAATACCATCATGGAAATATTGAACAGAGAAAACTATAAAGCACCTAAGACAAGAAGTGTCACTGTTAGAAGACTATAGAAAGGGAACAGATCAACAAAAATATTAAGAAAGATAGATGTGATAAAAGCAATGCAAAGTATTAGAACAGACTAGGATCTATCATGCACTATTGCAAATAAAAAACTAAAAATTTGTGTCTATATTATATATATTGTCAAAACGGCATTACAGCAAATGCCATTTCGATGACACATATAGAACGAAATCCAAAAACAGAGAATGCTCAGTTCAGCGATTTGTTTCCTAGGGAAAAAATCACTTGGCCTGAGCCATAATGTGACGCCCGTGCACTGACCCAGCAATCAAGGCGCCCCAATCCTCACCACTAACTCCAGTGAGGTGCATCCATATAGGGAAAGGATAATAAATAAACACACAGTAAAGTACAATTTCCCTTAAGAGCACACAGAGATCACAGTCAGTCTGGGGTTGGTTTCTCCCTTTCTCTCTCCAGGTCCCCAATAAGACTCCCCACTGGCACAGCTATAGGATCCAGATCTCAGCCTAGTGGGCAACCTAAAACCTCCAGCACCCTCTCTGTCCAACCAGTGCTTCATACCCCTGCCCAAGTAGCTCACACACACACACACACTTTGAGATAAGAGCTTGTAGAACCACACAGACACTCCTGGGGAAGGCTGGCACAGATTATCCAGCTGTGCCCCTTTTACCCAGACTATACAGTAGAAAACACTGCCACCACCCAGCTACCACCCATCTACTCAAAGGCCCTTATGAAAGGGTGTCCAATTATACGGTGCAATACTACTATCTAAATGGTAAGTGCAACCGAACAGTCAAGTCTTATTTTGAGTGACTTGGTACAGTATCACTATATACATGCAATGTACACTTAGAGCTTAAATTATCTCTACACAAAACATCCACAGTTGAAAGGTTTAAAAATATTTAATAATAAATAAAAAATCAAGACAATACTTCTTACTACACAGTGCTAGTCAAGAGTTCAGAGATCACAGAGAAATACTTAAAATAATACTGGAAAAAAGTTCTGACATCACAGAAAAACAAATTAGTCTAATCTTCCTATTTCCTAGCTATATCTAAGAGAAAACACAGTTCTAAAATCCTACTTACATATAGACACAGGCAGAGGGGTGAGTTGGATGTTCTCAAGACAAATGCTCAAATGCTCTCATTCTTTCTGTCCTTAAATTGGTAACACAGTACCACTGATTAATTTCAGATTACATCATTTCTTTCTGGCTTCCAGCCTAACAGACTCTCAGAGGTTAATAGCCCTTCTTTATACATGCAAATTCTAGCCATTAATTCTGGCCTCAAAACAATAGGTAGAATGCTTTTATCTAGGCATCTCAACTCCAAGTTTTGACATCAAAGAATTGAATTATCAGCTTTGTTACAGCAGAGTGCACTGTTGTTACATTTTTGCAGTTCCACATTTAACACCATTTCCCCATTTAGGAGAACAAGCCTGTAGCTTATATTAATATTTACAAATGACAGAATTATCTACAAAATTCTATCTGGCTAGGCTGGCAGCCTTCACCTATCTTCACAAATGACACTGCCCTTTACCCTACTGTAGTGCTGTCTCGCAGTTGGTATATTTAGTTAGGGGGTGTGTGTGGGGCACAGCCCCCCACATTGGAGGGTGTGGGGAGGGAAGCCCCCCAGTTTGAAATGTTTTAACTGGTGTGTCTTGCTGGTCTACTTATTTCGTTCCCTAGGAAAAAAAATCGGTGACCTGGGGTTTCGCTGTTTTCGGATTTCGCTTTTTATGTGTCGTTGAAACAGCATTCTCTGTAATGCCATTTCAACAATATAATATAGACCCAGAAATTTCAGCACAGGCAGAAAAACTTAGAAGATACAAAGATAAATATAAAGGAAAAGTACAAAATAAGCAATTTATTGATGACCCCAAAAAGTTTTATAGAGAATTGGGAAATAAGATAAAAGGAATTGAAAAATCGCCAAAAAAGTGGAAGTAGATACATTTTAGAGAAGTATCTATGAAGATACTGTGGAACATAACAAAAATGCTAAATAGATAGAAGAAGTAAAAGAAAGAATAAGAGGGTTATAAGTACAGAATATGAAATGGGATGAAGTAACAGCCAGAGAGATTGAAACAAAGTTATGGAAACCCATTAATTGGAATACCGCAGGCCTAGATGCAGTACCTAACTTTTGGCTGAAAGTATTAACATCTTTGCACAAAGATTTAGCCATGAGTAAGAACTATTTATATATGCACCCCGAACAGACATCAACCTGGTTAACAACAGGAAAAACAATGCTCCTACTTAAGAGTGAACCTGCAAGCTACCCTAAAAATTATAGACCAATAACTTGCCTTCCGACAATGTATAAACTATACATGGGAAATGATGCCAAAAGAGTTTATGTCATTTAGAAGAAAACTCAATTATGGCAGTAGAACAAAAGTGCAATAAAAGAAAGTCATACGGAACAAAGGATCATTTGTTGTTAAATAAAGTCATAGTGGAGAACTGTAAAAAGAGGAAGAAATTAAGTATGGCATGGATTTTCTACAAAAAAGCATTTGATAGTATCCCACATTCATGGATAAAAGAGTGCTTAAAAATGTATAAAACACACCCTACACTAATTGACTACATTACAGTGACCATGAAACAGTGGCAGACCACTTTGCAATTAAGCCATGCTAAAAGACAGATTATTACCCCAGGGATAAAAATTCAAAGGGGGATATTCCAGGGTGACTCTATGTCACCATTACTATTCTGCCTTGCCATTAACCTGTTAAGCTGCTTACTTAACAGCTTAGGCCATGGCTACAATTTGGCTCCTAAAAAACAACAAACTGTAAAGACTTCTCATCTTCCCTTTATCAATGATTTAAAACTGCATGGCTCTTCAGATGAGGAACTGAAAACACAGCTGCAGGTTGCCAAAACCTTTTCAGATTATATAAGAATGTCATTTGGTCTTGATAAGTTTTATTTAACATTTGTTTACTGGGAAAGTCTGACTTGGAACAAAGCCAATTTTCAGCAGAGGCACGGGGAGAAACACTCCAGATACATATCTTTGTACTGTGGGAGGAAAGCCACACAAACACAGGGAGGACATGCAGACTCTACACAGAAGGCACCCCAGCTGAGAATCAAACCAGAGAGCTTCTTGCTGTGAGGCGATAATGCTACCGCTGCACCACTGAGCTGTCCAAGTGTGCAACTGTACAAAAGCAACCTTTAAAGCAGAAAAACTGCAGCATCAGAAAAACATCAGTTTGGAACAAGAATGTGATATAAAAGAACTTGAGCAAGAAGGACTGTATAAATATTTGGGAATTGATGAAGGATCAACAATAAAACATGAACAAATGTGAATAAAACTTAGTAAGGAATACTTTAGAAGACTTAAATTAATTCTGAAAACAGCATTGACATCTAGGAATAAAATCCAAGCTATAAACCAATTTGCTCTTCCTGTTCTAACTTACAGTTTTGGAGTGATTGACTGGCCCCAAAATGTGTTGGATAGATTGGATAGGAAAACAAGAAGGATGCTTCATGCTCACCAAATGATTTATAAAAGTCAGTGTATACCAAGATTATATATTTCCCATTCCAAAGGAGGGAAGGGCCTCGTTGAAATTGATTATATGTATAGGTCTGCAATTGTGGGACTCCACACATATCTGCTGACCTCACAAGACCTAAATGTAGTGAAACTCCTGAAACATGAGGAGAATAAATCTAAGATAACGTCTCTGCTTAATTTAGAAGAAGCATATCGGTGTCAAGCAAGAATGGAAATCAAACCAGAAGTAGAAAAAAAATCAGACAGCAACTGAATGTGCCAAAAAACAAAAGAAAGAATATAAGGTAAAGGATCAGATGAGAAGGCAAGAAATGTGGAAAAAGCACAAATATAGTTGCAAGTATAGAAAACTTCTGGAAGAACCTCATGTTGATCAGGAACGAATGCAGGAATGGTTAAGGAGAAGCAAATTCAAACCAAGAGATGAAAAGTTAATATTGGCAGCCTAAGATAGTGGGTTATGTACACGTTGGTTTACAAAGTCCATTGAACATGTTCGAGAAACAGACATTTAGAGGTTTTGTAAAACCAAACTGGAAACAGTTGCACACCTTGTTGCTAGTTGCAACATACTAATGGCAGAAGGACTGTATACTGAAAGGCATAATAATGTGGCAAGATTGTTGCACTGGGGATTGTGCAAACATTATGGTATCGAAGTGGCCGAAAAACACTGGAAACATGAGCCAAAAAGCATCATAGAAAATGATGAAGTGTATATCACATGGTATCACCCATGACCAACAGTTCAAAAGATAGATGCTAGAAAACCAAATATAGTGGTCCAAGAAAAGAAGACAAAAGTAGCATGGATCACTGAAACTGTCACACCCAGTGACTACAGTGTCTTGCATACAGAGAGACACAAAGTCATAAAATATCAGGATCTATAGGCAGAAATGAGAGCAATGTGGAAGAAAGATACCCAGACAGTTCCAATAGTAGTAGGAGCAATGGGTCTTATAAAAAAAAAATTGACAATCGTACTTAGATATGTTACCAATCCATATAACTCCATATGAACTGCAGAAGGAGTCATTACTGGGCACATTGCAGGTGCTGCGAAGAGCACTTTTGGCTGACATCAAAGATTGAAACAATACTAATTTCATGAACTTTAATTGTACTTTGACTTAGGAATGGGGTCCATTCCCATCATGGTGTTAAAAACCCAGAAGATTTGGAGAAATTAAAAAAGTATGCATCCTACCACTCTTCTCAGGCACTTCATTTCCATCACCTCTAACTTCCTCATCTGCTCTGCCTTTACTGTCCAGGTTTCTGTACCATACAGTAGTACTGGTCACACCACTGTCTTGTACACCTTACATTTCAGCTTCCTTGGCATTCTTCTGTCATAGACTACACATGAGATTCTATGCCAATTGATTACAGCCCCTCTGATTCTAGCTTTGACCTCTTCATTCAGACTTCCCTTCTCCTCAACCACCCCTCCCAGATACTTGAAGCTGTTCACTTGTTCCGCTATCTTCCCTTCTATCTCAATTCTTAACTTCTTCTGATTTCCCCAATTTGCTGCCATTACCCCTTTTTTCTCTGTGCTTAGTTTCATCTCACATGCCTTCAGTTTAGCACTCCATTCCCCTATCCTTTGCTGAAGTTCTTACTCAGAGTCTGCCTGTAATGCCATATCATCTGCATACATCAACTTTGTTGATCTGTCCTCTCCAACCTGTTTGCTAATGTAGTCCACCACAGAATGAACAGCAGTGGTGTCAGAGCTGAACCCTGGTGCACATCCACTCCCACTGGGAACCCCTCTGTCAGACCGAATACTGTTCATACTTGAGTCATTGGGTCCTTGTACATAATCTGCACTAATTCTACCAATGTTTCTGGGACTTAAACCACTGCAGTACTGCCCAAATCAGCTTTCTTGGGTCCTTATCATATGCTTTCTCCAAGTCTAGGACTGCCAGTTGGACTCTTTCCTCATGTCTAGTGTCTTCTCAACTATCTTTCTCATTGCAAACATTGGGTCAGTTGTGCTTCACCCTGATCTGAATCTGAACTACTCATCTCCCATCTTACATTCTACTACTCAATGTATCCATTTATCAATCACCCTCTCTAGAACTTTCATGCAATGTGGCAGGAGTCTGATGCCTCCATACTGCCCACAGTCATGGATGTCCTCTTTGTTCCTGTACACTGGAAAGAGTATGCTTATGTTAGAGCAGTACAGCTTCTATGGGTTTTTTTCATTCAGAAACTGCTAGAAATACTCCTTGCATCTGCCTTTGATGTCCTGTGGACTGGTGAGCAGGTGGTTGCTGGCATCCCTTATGAAGGGTGTCTGACTATCTTCTTTATCTTTCTGTCTTTGCCTTGCAACCTGAAATGGTTTCCTTGTGCCACCTACTGAGTCACTTTCCAGAAGCTGGTATAGTGCCTTCAATGCCCTGGTTTTTTGCTATTGCAACTCCTTTCTTAGCTTCTCTGTTAGCCAACCAATATTACTTCATAGCCTGGTCATTTTTTTCTATCTCCCACTTTTTCCTGCACCCTTTCTTTCTTTTGATGACTTTCTGGACTCCTGCATTCCACCACCGGCTTTCCTTATGTACCTTATTTCCATACCTGGTATGGTCACATGCCATTCTTCTTCAACTCCACCTATTTCCTCCTCTTCTTAGGGTGCTAAAAAACCTAATTCCTTGAACTTTTGTACCATCTGTCCAGTCAACTTCCAGGTCTTCAGCCTGGTCTCTGTTGACCTTAGAGCCTTCTCTTACCATGTCTTGCAACTAATTCTGGCAACCAGTGGTTTATGCTGTGGGCTGACTGTTTCACTGGAGATGACTTTACAATCATTGATTCTACCCCAGTGCCCTTTCCTTACTAGGATGAAGTCTACCCAAGTTGCATGTTGGCCATTCTTGTATGTGATCTTGTGACTGTCTCACTTTCTGAACCATGTATTGGCTACTATCAAGTCATTTTCCAGACAGAAGTCTAGAATGACCTCTCCTCCTTTATCCTGTTTTCCCACCCATGTGGACCCAGACAGTTCTCATATCCTATTCTGTCTGTCCCGATATGAGCATTTAAGTCACCCATTATCAACACCAATTCATATTGTTCTGCTTTATCTAGTATTTCCTGCAACTGTTGTCTTAATGTACTATTTTACACATGAATATTGCCCTATCATTACACTGGATTCTGATTGCCATGAGTCTATCATTAATTCTGATGATATCCCTCACTGCCTTCTGAAGCCTCTCTCTCACCACAATTCCTACACCATTTCTAGCCTCTCCTCCTCCTGAGTAGTAGAGTCTGGAGTACAAGCCAAGTGACTTCACTGCTCTGTGCTTCCATTTTGTGTCTTGGATACACAGGATGTCCAGCCTTCTTCATAGCATCATGTCATCCACTTCCAAGCTGCATCTTTTCAATGAACCTACATTAAGCATAGCAGTTCTCAGTTAATGTTTTGCAGGTAGATTGGTTTTATGTCCAGCTTTTGCTCAACAGATCTATCCCAGGTAACTCAAGCTGAGCAACTAGAAATCAACAGCAGGCACACACTGGCCAAAAGGGGCACATACATCCCTCCTACCATTAGCATGGCTCCCTGGTGTAGGTCAGAGTAGGCCATATCCTCAACCCGCATATCACCAGTAACTACCCATGCCCATTTTGGCAACATTAGTCGACATGACTGAATCACTTAGAGCCATATTTTTTACACTGTTGAGTGGCTAGCCCTGCCACAGTGTGCAGTCTCTGATCTGTGTTCTATCTTGAGGATACTGTGCACCACAGTAGATGCCCAAAGTGGTTGGCTTGTACAATTCTTACCGCTATAGGACACCATGTCGAGTCTGTGCTGCTGCCCAAAGCTCCATTCATTGTTGAGTTTGTGAAGGAAACAGTATGTTTTTTGGAGGTGGGAGGAACCCCACAGAGACACAGGGAGAACATGCAAACTCCAAACAGGCATTGGCTGTAGGTCAGGATCAAACGTTGCACCATGTGCATGGGAGGCAAAGACCTTAACTATTATGCCAACTGATCTGTATATCCATAATAAAATACCCATACATTTCAGCTGTTCCTATTTTTGTAGAATGTCTCTGAATTCACTTCAAGTGTTTGTCCTGTACCTCATAACATTTTTGATTTTCTGGTAAATTAACCATGATTACTGTCAGTTAGTAATATCAATCAACAGTTTTATTCTTCTGTTGTTCAGAAACTCCATACTGATGCAAAACTTATGTTTCTATTAATGTTTCAATTGAACTGGACTAATATTTTCAACATTTGTTCCTGATTTTATCCACCCCCCCCCCTTATTTTTGTCTTTGTCCGGAATTACTGAGCAATAAGTTGAGAGGTAGGGTGCTAGCCCAAGCATTAAGATCTAAATTATTTCTATTGGTGTTATTTTAGCAAACCAGAAACAGAGTACTACATTCCTCATATCTCTGAACTTGTGGTAGAAAATTCCAGGCCCAGAACCACAGCAAAAGACTCAATCAGCACTGATAAAATCCAGTAAATCCAGTTGAAACGTAGTAAAGTAGCTTTATTGCATAATGGTAAGTGCTTTCGCAATCTACAGGATTGCTTCCTCAGACCACATTTCAAAAACACAAAGCAAATCATTTAAATACTTAAAACAATTAAGATAAACCAATCAAATTCTAGTGGCTATTAAGCCCTAATGGGATAAATATTCTTATACTAAAAGCTATGCACCTACATTAAAACATAGATTTAAAAGCATGCATATAAAAACAATAAGCATTCCTTAAGAATGTTAACTTTAACAAATGTTTACTTCCTTTAAAACAGGTTTAAGTGAAACATAATCATTTAGACCAGACCCATGTGCTGATAACATTAAAATCCATCTAAGTTCTTTTTGTTCAGTTGCATTAACTAAATCACCTTTCCTAACTCCCTCCATTGCTTTATCAATAACCATAAATCTAAACCAATGATTCTCACCATGTGTTAACATATGCATTACTATAGCACTATATTGTAGCCCTTTCCGGGCACAATAATAATGGTCTCTAATCTATTCCCTAAGACATCTGTTTGTTTTTCCTACATAGTATACAGAGCATGTTATGCAATGGGCTAAATATACAACATTTCTGGACTCATAAGTAGCTGCCATCCTAAACTTAAAACTTTGACCTATTTCAGGACGGATAAAAGTATTAGTATTATCAATAAATTTACAAAAGGCACAACTATTACATTGTTTAGTGCCAAAGTTCAAAGAGGGATCTGCTTCTGTCAACTTATTAGATGGATAGCATAAAGTCTGTTTAAGAGATTTTTTATGCTTGTATGTAAACCTTGGTGTAGTGCCTACCAAGTTGGCTAAATGGGCATCACTTCTAAGAATATGCCAGTTCTTCTTGATAATCTCTCTAAGATACATGATCTCACCGGTATAAGTCATACAAAAAGGAGACTGGCCGATTTCCAATAGAGGCATTATTACCAAATCTGGGGGGGGGGTGTAGAAAAGTAAGGCTTCCCACACCCCATCCTATGTGCTCTAGCTACTCTACATGCAACATTTACTTCCCTTTCTTACACCCTCTTTCTAAAAATTCTGTACTAATGGAGACAAGACTACTTTCAAAGTCTTGTTCTCTAACATGGAGCCTAGAACTCCCATGTTTGTCCATTAACTACGTTCTGAAAATGTGAGGGGGTGCATGCTAGTGCAATGCAAATAACTATTACTGTAGCAATCCTGCCTATATCTCTGGGTATATATATTCTTATTCTCATCTCTCAGAATACTGATATCTAAAAAAATCTATGCTCAACTTAGGAATTTTCATTGTAAATTTTAGAAAATTATTACTACTGTTCAAATAGGTAACAAATTGACAGAGACATGCATAATTTTCTTTCCATAAAATAAAAAAGTCATCAACAAAATGAGAATAAAAACATAAACTGTCATTATAAACAGTGGTTGCCAGTACATACGTATTTTCCCATGTAGCCATAACCAACTTGGCATAGCTATGCCAGAGGTCTGTAAATAGTATTTCTCATCAAGCACAAAGACATTTAATTCCAATACTAATTCTATTAAAAAACAAATGAGATCTATTTTTTCAACTGAATAGGAGCTCTTCCTAATAAGAAATTTATGTACAAGTTCAATTCCTATATCATTGGGAATCACAGTAAATAAAGATGTGAAATCCAATGTTACCATATATTCATTTCCTAGTAGTACATTATCAGATTGATACTTATAAAAATCTCTCAAAAAATGTTCTGTGTCCCACAGTACTATATCATAGCTATCCAATACCAGTCGTAGTTGCTTCTCTATATAAATGGAGATTGGTTCTGTTAGACAACCTCCCCCAGCAACAATAGGTCTAAATGGAGGTGTTACAGAGTTTTTATGCATTTTAGGTAAACCACGAAGACTTGGTATAATTGGATGCTCAACCACAAAGTACTGAAAAGGATTTTTAGCTATAAGATTTTCCTTTAGACACTTCTTAATATACCTTAAATGACCATCTTTCATATATTCAATATCAGACAAGTTAATAATTCTATAAGTAGTATCATCTTCTAACATGTTATTCATTGAGTCACAATAAAAGGACCTGTCCATAACCACTATGGACCATCCTTTGTCTGCAAGTCTGATGACAATATCAGTATAGTTTTTGAACATAGGTAAAGAATTTCTTTGATCTACATTTAAATTAGAAATTTTCCCTTTCCTGTTTTCTTGACTTAATAGTTCATGCATATGGTTTTCACAAGCTTTAGTGAAAATTTCTAGAGTTGGAGGTACACGTGGCATATAAGTACTAGGCTTTCCAAATCTATCATCATCATACGAAACATTTTCTGGTCTTTGAAACAATAATTTCAATGCAATATTACGTACAAACATTCTAAGCTAGAGAATAGTATCTGCTAAATTTGCCCGCTGAGCGGGGATAAACGACAGACCTTTATTCAGAGGATTCAGTTCACTTTCAGTAAGTGTTCTATGAGAGATATTCCAGACTAATTGTCGCCCGTTACCTTCCACATCTTTGTCAGGCTTTGAGTCTGGTTCTCATGAAATGATTGATTCCGTTCGGGCTTCTGCTCTTCCACTAGTTGTTCTTTGCTCTCTTTGTGGCACATACAAAAAGGAAGGGGTAAAAGTGGGAGTGTCGGTTCACCAAATGTCGACGTTGTCTTCCTACGGACTACTGGTTCAGATTCTAAGATTTCATTTTGACTAGATGGCTGCGTATTGGCTGATGTATCTCCCTTGGGCATGCCATACACAGATCGATTGCTTTCAGAGGGAGATACAAACTTATTATTTGGCACACTGTTCGCTAAATTCTTTGTAGCAATATAGCTCTTTAAATCAGAAGGCGCCTTAGCCAAGTCATTGCGGTTCTCTCTGGGCCAGCTAAAAAACATTCTGATTTCTAAAGTCTAATAAGTCTCTCTGCAGCTTCTTCTTCTTTAATGCCATTAATTGCTTTTCATATAAGTGCACTTGATCTATAAGCTCTGCTAGACGTAAGTCAATATAATAACAACTGCCACTCCTATACAGATCGTTTTGAAGTCTCTGTATTCTAACACAAAGTTCTTTTTCAACTGGAGCAAAAAATTTTAAAAGTAATTTAATGTATGAGAAGCTTGTCTCAATATTAATTTGTTGCCACTTTGCAAGCAGCTCAGGGTATGCAGTTCCATATGTGGGCAAGTTTAGAACATGCAGTCCCCCCGGTATAACTTTTAACATGCAACATGTCCCCAAATGTAGTCTTTGGCACTGTAACCTTTTTAACTGGTATAAATCATTCTCTAACTGTCTCCACAATTCTCTCACTTGCTGCTTTTCATTCTCTTCACATTCTGACCCGAGGATTGGCACATTTAAACTATCTATTAAGAGTGGATTCACATCAGTCTTTAAAAAATTAGACAGATTCTCAAAGTTACCTCTATTTTTCTGATGTCCTGGATCATAATCCAGTTCTATACCCAAGGTATTACATTCTCCCATGTTCACAAGTGCAACCACAATTCCAAAAATGTAAAAAAAAAAATGCCACACTGATGATAAGATGGTAGCCAGAGCAGAAAATAAAAATTGTGGAAGAAAATTCCAGGACCAGAACCACAGCAAAAGATTCAATCAGCACTGATAAAATCCAATAAATCCAGCTGAACTGTTGTAAAGTAGCTTTATTTTACAATGGTAAGTGCTTTTGCAATCTACAGGATTGCTTCCTCAAACCACATTCCAAAAACACAAAACAAATCATTTAAATCCTTAAAACAATTAAGATAAACCAATCATATTCTACTGTCTATTATCTCTGAACTTGCTTGGCGCAGTTTTTGTCTTTATCAGTGGTACCTTCCTTGGAAGAGGCTGGACAACTAATGTGTCTTCATTTACAATATCAGTAGCTCAATAGGTAGCATACTCAACTTTGGTGCAGAAAGCTGTGGGTCCTATTCCAAGGCAAGGTACTTGGTTTAATTTCCCAATACTGACACTGCAGCATGAGGAGGGTGTTGCATTCCTTGGTGTGCTATCCATTGGATGAGGCATTAAACTGCAGCCTCCTCAGCCTGAGCTGTTGGTAGCTTGGGTAGATGTAAAAGATCCTATGACACTACTCAAAAGGAGTAGGGTCCTTTATTTACATAACACATTACTTACAGATTTACATTTTTACATATTTATAAATATACATATTTAAAAAAAATACACAATTGCTTACACAATTATATCTTTATACAAAACCTATCTTAAGCTTATCATTCTTTTACTTTCTTCTTTATATTAACCCCCCCACTCTTTTTATATAACCACCATCTACTTTTTTGTAATATTATTAACAATGTCCATTTCCCATTAAACATGATTTCATCTAATCTCGCATTCCATATTACCCATGCTATGTAAAGCAATTTTTGTCCATTCTTATTTTAGATTTTTTGTTTCTATTTTTGTAATACCAATATTTAATCATATCCACGTTTATAGTGTTACTGTCTTTAAAATCTCAAAAAAATTCTCTGTGCATAGTTTTCCCACAATTATTTACTCTCTTACATTTAAAAAAAATCATGTTATGTGGCTTCTTCACCAAAATATAAACATAGTCTCTCACTTTTCCTTTTATATGGCATATTTCCTTTTACTGGTAGTTTATTAATCCCCAATATCCATAATAAAATCTTGGCATTGTATTTTGTTGCTACACCATCCTCCAGATTTACTAATCTTCCATGCAGGACTAGCTTAGTCCTGCACAGAAGCAGCCGTTTAGGAGCAGGACAGCAGCGTGACATGCATATTAACGAAGGTGCGCTGCCTGAGTTCCTAATCCTGCACGGAGACTGTAAGAGAGCAGGGGGCGTGTCTGAGAGCAGACCTCTCAGAATATACACGCCCCCACAAAGAAGAACAGCAGAAAGGCCAAAAGAATGATTGAGACCGCTCATAGGTGTCCACATAACCCCAGCAACATCCCCCTACGTTTACAACAGCAATAGTAAATACAAAGAAAATAAACATACCATTATTTTATTTATGAATCCGATTAAAGCTAACCGTAGGTGCGTAGGTTTGCTCATCACTTAGCTATGGTTAATGCAGCTTAAATGGCTAAAGCGAATAACAAGGAAGATATATACAAATAAAACAGTATAGAAATAGTGCAGTGGGCAGAGCATTTACCTTATGAGCACGCATTCCCGGTTTGAATCCCACTGCAGCACATTCAAATTTCCATGTCAAATCACGTTATGACCAATATTTTAGTTGCATAACCTACTAAATAACATATATTTGTGAACTGGAGTACTGCACTAAACACAGATTTGAGGTGTCAGTGTCATAATGTTGCAAAGTCCACAAATAATCACATGTGCCCCATACAGTATATGTACACAGAAATCATGGATACAAATGGAAGGTAAAATGTGTAATGAATGATAACCCCATACAGCTTCCAAATCCCCCTTCTTCCCAAGAACCATTAGATATTACTGTCTAAATCAGTGCAGTTGTAAGTGGGAGTAAGCACTAGTAAGCAAGTGTAAGCACCAATAAGCAGTAGTAAGCATATTTAAGCACTAGTAAGGAAGTTTAAGCCCGTTTGCATGGAGGTAAGCAATGCACACACAGATTAAACAATATTGAAGCTAGCTCTCTGTAAGCCTATTCAACTGAAGGTTAGCAGTGATTACCCTCATGCAAACCCACTTACAACTGCTCAAACGTGCCTAAATCACTTCCAATGGCCCTTGTTCTGCCCAGCAACAAAATAAACAGCCTTGCAGGACTTGAACCCAGGACCCTTTACACTATAGTCATAGTAGTTAACCACCAAGCCATCACAGCAGTACTGAAGAATGAGGTATCAACAAACAAATCCTCACTATAGTAAAATCAAACTGAACCCGTGAAAGGAATCAGTATACAGTCATATATTCTATAACCCAATACATAACATAAAAATGTGAACTGGAGTACAGCAGTAAGCCCAGATGTGAGGTGTAATTGTAATAGAGTTTTGAAGTCCCCAATAAAACACAAGGACCTCATACAGTGTGCGTACACATGAATCATGGATACCAGACATATATATAAGATGTAATGAATAATAAATCAATGCCAAAAAGAAAATATAATGCAAAGTCTATTTTAAGCAATGCTAAGCATTGCACAGGCCAGCTTAGGAGGTGTAAGCAATGTGTAGGCCAGCTAACTCAATGTGCCCAGTGGTATACCCCTTTAAACAATGCCAACCTTAGGTAAGCAGGTTTGCCCATAGCTTAGCCTTTTCAAAACTGGCCAATCATGACAAAGTGCGGGAAATCAGCCCTACTTAAACCTAATAGGTGTGAATACATCTCATAACTGATTGTAGCTTTCTCTTGCAGGCATCATGGCAGAAAAGGGTGAGGGTGTGCACTTCCGGGTGCAGTGCTGGGGCTTCAGGGAGTCCAGAGTCATGGCAGGACTCCTTGTCAAAGACCATGAGCAGAGACTGCTTCAGGGCCAGTACCAGGGTTCCCAATATAAGACGTAAGCCTTGGACCATCTCACCCATGACTTCACCAGTGCCATTGACATACCCCAAACTGGTGAGGAGGTCAGGCATCACTATGCTGACCTGAAGCAGCGTAAGGGGGACCTCTTGGAGCAGTGGATCCAAGAGGCTAGAATGGCAGGGGCTGTCCCAGCTGTGTGTAAGTATCACTCCACTGGGTGTGTAATAATTTTCAGCTCACGTATATCATGGATAGGTATGGCAAAATATTCCTCTTATGTTCTTCACAGCTGCAAGTGAGTGGGCCGCGAACCAGGAAGCCTATGGGAGTCGCCTGGAGAGGTTGCGATGCGAGTCAGGTTAGTAATACACTTGTATGTACTGTCGTAGGAAATAAATCTAAAAGAATTAGTAAATTAACTGCCAGTATAAAACCTGTATTGTTTAAGGCAAGTACTGCATACACTGGAGAATATGGCAGGAAGAGTCTCATATAGTTTGTATGTAAATAAAAGCATAATAGCCTGACAATAAAGGTCTAACTGCTGGACTGCATGTGTATACTCTGGTATCATACAGTAATGTAGATTTGCAATTACATAATAGTACTGTTGTATTAAGCACTGTTACCCACACTGTGCACCATAAATAGAATGTGTAGGAATGCCTGTATATGACTGGTGTAATCCCCAGAGGTCATTTAGTACAACTGCGAGACACATAGACAGAAAACAGTGAAAAGGCAGACAACAAAATCCAAATAGCACATGCAACTGAGACGTGAACTGTTGTATTTTTAGCACACGCAGCCATGGATCGAATCCTGGCAGTGGTAGTAGTCTGCATACAGAATTATACCCCACAACTGTACA
Organism: Protopterus annectens; assembly: GCF_019279795.1. NCBI lineage: Eukaryota > Metazoa > Chordata > Ceratodontiformes > Protopteridae > Protopterus > Protopterus annectens. The sequence goes on along the minus strand of NC_056739.1, from coordinate 1,021,122,921 downwards.
GAATGTCCAGTAAAGTGGACCATATCTGTTTTCTGTCAACCTGTCCCCCTGGGAAATCAGTGGGATGATCCCATATGTATAGGCAGCAAACAGAAATACAACTGATTGACTCACATCTATGAGAACAAAGCTGGCACACTAGCAACTCCCCAAACTCTTATGAGAGTAAGAAGCCACATATGTCCCAAGTACAGCCCCATGTTGTCAAGCTGTGGCCAGAGTGTGTACAGTAACAGAGTGATATGTATGTACATAATAGTAATGTGGAATTTGGTACTGTATGTGGCAACATTCAGGTAGTGCTAACAAACATTTCTCCCACAGATCTGTCAGATACCAACACTGTGCCCAGAAATAAAAGAATGATACCCTGTACTGGTACTGCTTGCATTGGTATTGTATGGCATTGTGACTGATGCAGTTGCTCTGAATAATAAGGTATTACTCATCACTGTTGCCCACACTGTCCTACAAAATATAACTGTCTAGGAAATCCTGTATAAGAGTGTTGTAATACAAGGCTAGAATGCAAAATCACAGGAGAATTATAAGACAGAAAGCAGATAGGAGATATACAGCAATATCTATATAGCACACACAACTTTGATGGACAGTGTTTTAGTTGTAGCAGACACAGCCATGGTCTGAATCCTGGGAGTGGAAGTAGGCTGCATACAGAATCATACCCCACAACTGCACAGAAACAATCAGAATGTTCAGTATATGGGCCCATATCTGCTACCTGTCACTCTGTCCCCCTGGAAAGTCGGTGGGATGATCCCAGATGTTTAGGCAGCAAACATGGAATACAACTGATTGTCACACATCTATGAGAACAAACCTGTCACTCTAGCAACTTCCGAAACTGGTATGAGAGTAATAAGTCAAGTATGTCCTATCTACACCCCCATGATGTCAAGCTGTGATCAGAGTGTGTACAGTAACAGAGTGAGATGTATGTGCATAATACTAATGTGTAATCTGGTACTTTGTGTGGCGACATTCAGGTAGTGCTAACAAACATTGCTCCCACAGGTACGTCAGATACGAACACTGTGCCAAGAAATAAAAAGTGTGATACACTGTACTGGTACTGTTTACTCTGGTATTGTATGGAATTGTGAGTGTTGCAGTTGCTCTGAATAATAAGGTATCACTGATCACTGTCACCCACACTGTGCTATATAATATAACTGTGTGGGAAAGCCTGTATAAGAGTGTGGTAAGTCACTAAAGGTTGAAGATGGCAACAGTGTAAATATGTCCCAGTTCATTTGCATGTGGTCAAGACATGGCCAGAGTCTGTGCAGAAAGAGATGGACAGGTATGGTCACAACATCATCCTGGAATCTGGGAGTATGTGAATAAACAGTCAGTTAGTGTTAACAAACATTTCCTCCACAGGTATACCAGGTAAGAGGTGTATAATAGAGGTAAAGCCAGTTCATGTATAAAGATGACAACAGCCATATCAATGTCCAAACTAAGGCAATAGGGTAGTGTAGTAATACTTTTAAGGTACAGATAACAGCACTGACTAGGAAAGTAATGAAAACTACAGGAATATACTAGTTGTTAATTGACATCTTTCTCTCCCCCCACCATATCTCCAACAATAAACTAAATACCCACCTCAACTGGTATGTAATGACTTCACTGTCCTGTTGGGACATATGTCCTCTTGATTCATAATTATCTAAATCTGTTTCCGCGCATGTGCTATGTTGAAATACACCAACATTGGTGGCATGGTGCCATCAATGTACCAGCATGCTGTTATTATTACCACTGTGGTCCCATATATGCATGTGTTCCATTTGCTATGCAATTGTTCCATATCTGGTGTCGGGGTTAATGGGAATATCTATGTATGCTGTTATACCTAACCCTGGAATGTCTTGACTATTACTAACTCACATATGTTGATACACCATAAACACCATAGCACGTATGGGAATGCGGGTCCCAGTGGACTCACCTGTCCCACCTCAGCTGGCTGTGGCACCAGGCACCAGCACGTCTGGGGCCCAACTTGGGACCTCCTTGTCTGTTGGTCCTGCACCACCTTCAGGTGGAACCACCTCAGGGGATGAGGTTCACCCCCCCAAGAGCAGACGCAGACAGGAACTTGTCACCCGTCGCCAGGTCCGGGTTGTGGTGCGTAGCAAGCTCCGCAGGGAGGTTGGAGATCTGCTACTCCAGCTCAAGGGCCATGTGTTGTGACTAGAGGGTTGGCCTGGCTCTCTGACACCTTCGGGGCTGTGAAGGTGCAGTGGTGACTGCCCATGGGTGGGGATCTCAGTCCCACTGTTTTCACTAGGGGGTTCATGGGCTTCCGATTTCCCAACACCCCTCCTCATCAAGGTGTTTACCCCCCACATATCATATACCGCCCCTGTATGCATCTTGTTTGTCTTCTCTGTTAACCTACCCAACCTACTTCCCCAAATATACCTACTATCCCTCCCCAACATCCCACTCTCACAAGAAAAAAAAAAAAGGCAATCTGTTCCCAAAAAACAAAATCTTGCCCCATATATAGCTGTCCATTTCGCACATGTGTCCACTGGACACCTGTAATCTGGTCTAATTGGCATCACAACATATTATTGCTGTCCTCGCCCCTCTCTCAGGGGTTTGAGTGTCCACATCTACCTCCAAAGTCAATGTATATGCACAGCTGTTGCTGTAGAAGAAATGGGCAGCTATGGACCTTCCCTACACCCTCCTGCACATCCCTAGCTATTTTCCCTACTGTCTTTTCCTCTTTGTGCCCCTTTTTCACCACTTTCCTATCAACCCTTTTTTTCTTTTCTTTTAAAGAAATTAGCACGGGGGTAAGCGGGTGTAAGCACTTTTAAGCTGCAGTAAGAGGGTTTACTCCTGTTTGCACGGAGGTAAGCAATGCCTACACAGGTTAAGCAATTTAGAAGCTGAGTATAAGAAACTGTAACCAGAAGTGATCAGTGCTTACCTTCGCGCAAACCTGCGCTAAACAGCTTACAACTGTTTAAACATGCTTTAATCACTATGTATCCAACAGCCCTAGTTCTGCCCAGCAACAAAATAAACAGCCTCTGCAAGGCTCGAACCCAGGACCTGCACACTATAGCCAAAGCGAATTTCCACTAAGCCATGCCAAATATACATAACACTGATGTTTCACAAACATATCATCCAGCACAGTCATTCAGCAATACAGGAAATGTATTTAAACATTTATATGTATGTGCGTGTGTACATGTATTAATATCTAAATAGATATATACATATCTATATATGTAGATATATACATATCTATATATGTAGATATATATATATATATATATATATATATATATATATATATATATATATATATAAACATACATACATACATATGCATACGTCTATAGATATATATGTCTACATCTATATATATATATATATATATATATATATATATATATATATATATATATGTAAGCATAAATATATATATATATATATATATATATATATATATATATATATATATAGGTATATACAGACATACATCTGTACATAAAAATGGGAACATAAAAACATGTATGTCCACATGCACCGTTAATGGGGCTGAGAGGCCCCAAATAACATACGTCTTGTACGAATAGGTATCCCCCCTCACAACCAAACATGTCTGCCCTGCAATACACTACCAACTGTTGCATATCTCATAACCAGGACTTGACATGCCATGGGCACAAGATATTAACAGTACTCCATCCCACCTGTATGATGTCAGGCTGGTATCAGTAACATATCATGCAGTACAGTCTGGCTCCCATAGGGAATGTACAATGTGGAAGCAATTAACATCCCTAGGATACATGTACACAGACACATATATGCAGATAGAGATAAACATATATATATATATATATATATATATATATATATATATATATATATATATATATATGTAACTACACATACACACACACAGATATGTATAGGAAGATATATATGTAGAAGGTACACACAATATGGAACAGCCACAATACCTACAGTTACCACCTTACCAACTGGACACTATATGAGCCACCCATACAAATGACAATCATTGTCTGCAACATATACCCACAGAGAGGTCAAAGGATATAACACCACACACAGGTTTGCATACATGGGAAAGCTTTATTTGTGTACTTTTACAATTGTATATGCCATCTCATATAGCTGTTTAGACACTGACATCCATATAAACAGAGTAAAGCAACTATGAAACAGATATACTAATACAGTAGTCTGGAAAGGTTTGCATATGTTGCTGTCCAGGCCAAAGCCTTCAACTAGTACAGACTGGGCCATAGGATACCAAACAATCAACAGTAAGTAACGCAGATGTATAGGCCAGCAGCCTCTATCTACACTCTGTAAACAATCTCTAGGGGGTAAAGACCTCAGTTGATACAATGGGATGTATCTGTTACATAACAAGGCATAACTGACACCATCACAATCACACTGACAAAAAGAACAGTCTGTATGGTAGGAGGCAGTAGGCCTGCATTCAGCCAAGGTGGATTGTATGGTAATGTGCATCCAGGTACCTTAAGGCAGCTTACCCTTGATACCCCCACATGTTGTAACAGCCTAGGTTAGTTATGGTGCACCCCCCCAGACTCAATAATACAGGGCCATATACCACTGTTACATACACTGGCCTATGGAGTGCATAAAGGGCACACAGGTATTGTGTAGGTGAAGCCCATACATATATGGACCCAACCCCACAGTATGTGTGGGGGACACAACAGCAGTGGACTGATGGCAGGAATGGCAGCATGAAATACTCCCAGCCCACTACAGAACAACCCCTGACAGCATGTCATATGTGCAAAGCCTGTTATGTAGGTGGGGAACAGAGGCTGGAACATATACCCATATGTGTAAAACTGTTGTCATACACTAAGCAAGTCACTGGTGTTACAGGATAGTCTGCAACATATCCTTAGTCAGGAATATGAGGTTAGAAACAGAAATGGTTGTAGCCATGTACTGATAGCACTCAACACACACTTCCAGTGATATATCTGACACAAGACCTGTGTGGTGGACAGACAAAACATAATAGGCACACCTCTGGCCATCAAGAGGATAGACCCACAGTTGAGAGCTATGCAGAGAGACTGCATTTCAAGTTAAATTAGTATGTACACACAAACCCTTTAACAGCAGTGCTATACAATGCATACAACAACACTACTCACACTCTGTCTGTAGTTGTGGAACCTCCTACAAATATGTAGCTGCCCTGAGTGTGCAGGTTCTCTTGTAAGAGGTATTGCTACCTGCTGTCTGTAACACTGATGCCCACACACAGGAAGGATGTCCATCATACAGGAAAGGTAAAGGGACCACACCCACATGATGTAGGGATTTATAGTAGTTGGTTGCCATGACAGTGGTAATTGGAAGTACTAGACAGCATGATGCGTGCAGGTAGCAAGTGGAGGACACTGATTGGTGCAGAGGCATTAAGTGTATCACCTACAACTGCCATGCTGCAATCTATGCAAAGCGGCACATTCCATTTACTGGAGAGAGACTTAGAGTGAGAGAGAGAGAGATAGAGTGTGCGTATAAGGCACAGAGCAAAAAAAAAATTGTCTGCATTCCCATAAAAGGTATGTGAAGTATATATGTATGTAATTGACTGTAGTACTTGGTCCATAATAATGGGATACATGATTTGGAATGATTTATATGTGCCTTCAGGTGTTGTTGTTGTAATGATGTTCAGCTGAACAACTGCTAGGACAATAGAGTCCGTCCCTGTGGGTAATGGACCAAAAGCCGTCAACCGTGCAGAACAGCACTGACTGATAAGATGTAAGCCATCATAGTAGGTGTTATGTAATTGGAAGTATGCATATTACATGGCCAATAGATGGTGGTGGAAGTAATGCCATTATGAAGGACACTTGGGATCCACAGCCCACCCCTTGCAGGATACTCAGGTTAATCTGTATTGTAGCATGCAGGAATGCCAAAGGTGTGTAATAGGGTTACCTACAATCTGGTCCTACATATACCCCTCTAATGTCAGGCTGTGTCCATATGTGGCACCTGTCTATGTTGTAGCAAGGCAGAACAGTGCAGCTGTACAGGAAGGTGTTGTGAGATTGTGGACCTGATGTCTGAATGTACCCCACATATAGGTATGCATATGTGTACACATATATATGTATATATATATATATATATATATATATATATATATATATATATATATATATATATATATATATATATATATATATATATATATATATATATATATATATATATATATATGCATGTATGTCTACAAATATACAGATACCCATGTGAAAGCATACATATGAGCACATATATACAACACCACATATATCTACACATATATACATATATGCACATCTACATATATACAAACACACACACACACACAAACATATATGTATGTAAATACATGTCCCCTATATTACTACCACAGTACTGCATGCTATGTGCGAGGAAACAGCACATATAGCAATACACACAGATATCTACAGCTGTCAGTATGTGCAACATGGATGGGTATGTCACATGTGAACCCCTTGCTCGAACCACAGTGCCCTTGTCTGTGAAGTATGGAATGGGAATATGGGGAAGTATGGCAGGTATAGTTGTGGAAGTGGTGAGGGTTGATAGATATAGAGGACAGCCTAAAGGGGTGGCATGTGACACATGTGGTGGATAAACACCCTGGATGGTGTGTGTGTGTGGTCTGTGATGTGGATGCCCCATGGGCCCCAATATGGACACAATGGGAACAAGCCTCCCACCCACTGCTACTCACAATGGCAGTCAACGTCCTGAAGGTGCCTGGCCTGGAGGCTGAGCAGGAGGAGCATGTCAGCCCTGTGAATGTGTACTGGGTTCCTCAGAGTGATGTAGCATATCCCACATGTGTCTGTGGAGCCCATTATGGAACAGACCCTAGACCTGAGCTCAGGGGACAGGAACATGTCTGTGTGTGCCCTGGTGGGGGGACAACATCCCCTGGGTTGGTTCCACCTGACTGTATTGCTGGACCAGTACATGAGGAGGCCCCAGGGTGGGACACACATGTGATGTGCCTGGGTAACATGGGCAGATGAGTTTGGAGATGTGGTTCTGCTGGCCAATAGTACATATACATGCTATTGTGTCACTGTTATGGAGCATATGTTGGTAGTAATAGTCTACACAATCCCAGAACATGTCCAACAGCATGCATAGATAACTGCAATAACACAGTATGTCAGATGTGCAGCACACAGATAGCAAGCATACCACAGGCATATATGAAACCATTGTGGCCCTGACAATGGCATGCAGGTGAATAGTCTGTAACAGGCCAGCAATGATGATGTCCACACAGGGAACATGGCTGCAAAACACATTGCACAAAGCGTGGTACAGTACAATACCTGCCCCACTGGTAGGTATGCTGTAGCCATACATATTGAGTTATGTGTATGGTTGTTGTCGCTGATAGGGTGGTGTGGATTGAGACCTGTAGTAACCTTGCTGCATGACTTGCTCACACCTGTGTCCATCTTTATGTCTTTCAGGCATGATGTCTCATGGAAGGCTGCCTGCCTACACAGCAGTGGAAAATGACATCCTGCTGGATGGACTAATTCATCACTATGCAACCTTGTTTGGCCAGGCTGCCCATGATCAGCAGGATGAGACCACCCTGTGGAATGACCTAGTCCACAGGGTCAATGATAGGAAAAGACAAACACAATCCAAAAAACTTCTAAAAACCACAAATTATGGCAAACGGTAGTAGGACCAATCCTTTTATTAATTATCCAAAATCATACATAAGCTGAAGCACTTTTCATCTGAGAAATACACAAACTTCATCAGATCTGTGGTTTTCACAGGGTCAATGATGTCAGACTGCACAACCGCAGTTATGAGCATGTACGGCATCATTGTTCCAACCTGCTTTGCAATGCCCGTTGGCATGCTGCTGCAGTCTGGGTGGATCACCTTGCCACAGTGGGGGCCATGCCATCTATCCCCCCCAACATGTGTGGAGAAGCTCCTGGCCAGCTGGCACATGCCCATCCAGGCACCCACCACCCGCCAAACATCTTTGTGGAGGTGGGTGCCACCCACACACCGGCCGAAAAGCGTGCAGGTAAGGCCACAGGGCACATCTGTAGACCACTGTTGTGTATACATCTGCATTGGTATAGGTAGATCATGCATATCTGACATGTCATAGATATATACTGTTGCTGCATAGTAGTGATAAACAGATGTCCATATGTGGTAGTATTGTGGACATGTACTGTTGATGTATTGTAATACTGCACACACCCTGTAGCACTGCCACAGTTGTGGCCACTGACGTTGCATCTCTCACCCTCTTATGTAGGTCCCTCTGGGATACCACCAAGGCAGCTGCCTGTAGCTGGTGAGTATGGTTAATGTAGATGCTTGCCAATACACCGGGCATGTAATAGCGATGGTATATTCCATGCACACATCAAACACACCTACACAGAATGCATGCTGTACATGTGCACGTATTGTTGCTGTGAAATGCATGGCATCACAGGGGTGACCATGATGGGGTATTGGAAGGGTATGTCAGACACCTGCATGATAACTAACATCCTGTCATTGCGGAATGTGTCCACAGGGAGTAACATGATGGTGGGAGACATGGCCTACAGTAGGACATGTTTGGAACAACACCTATATACAGTGCAATACCAGTGTATATACCTGTAGGACAATGGCAACTGCTGCAGAGATACACTATGGCATAAGGCATTACACTGGTCCACATTATCAGCTTGGACTAGGCTGTAACATGTGGCATTCAGTGTATGGGACACTGCAAAGTGACACACATGTGTTTGGCTTACTTGTCATGCATCTGCAAAAAGCTGAAGGAGGGATGTCAGCATGACACACCAGAGCACAGCAGCAGGGATCTTAAGGATGCTATAAATGGCTGTATCTGCACATAGTCAGGTTCAGGATCTGTGGCGGCCATAACACAACCCCTACAGCAATAGTGATGCAGTGTGTGAACACCAAGGGATGAGCACATGAGTAAAACTTGCAATCATGCAGAATAGGGGGACATGTGTAGGGCAGATTGAACATACACTGGCAAATGCAGATGGCCCATGCTGGTATACCCCTGCTAGGAGTAGTGACTGCTGTAGTACACACAACAAGAGGTGCAAAAAACTATCATGATAAGGGTGTGCACACATATCCCACATGGTGTGTATGCATCACGGTCAGCATCCGCACACCTAACACATTTCTTAGACACTGCATGTGAAAGTACAGAACATATGCCACATATCAGGTTCATTTACTTTTAAGATATGTGGTGATGTGGTCCCATGGCAGATTGATGATGGGTGCATCATATCAATAAGAGTGTGTACACCCCCCATAGCCATGGTATGCTCTGATGGTTGTCAGTGTAAGAGTATTGAATTGCTCATACATGGTCCGCTGATGTTGAGAGCTGTGAATCAGACATCAGGCATTCACAAATGACATCTGTCCACATATCATCCCAGATATGTGTTACTGGAAAACATAGGGGCTGTGAGGATTAAAGCTGACATAACCGACACAGTAGTACACATTCAGCAATGGGCTGTACACCTGTGAGGTGTGGTGCACAGTACATGTCAAGGTGCAGAACAGGTGCACATCAACAGTGTTCATGGGTCCAGTGGTATCCAGGGGAATGGGCTTCACCTTGTGACACAGCACATGCATCACACACATGTATGTTGTTGCTGGCATGGATTGACTATAGCTGCACTGCATGCTGTTGGGTACCATATGTTATGCATGTTGACAGAGGGGTACTAGGAGGACTGTGTGTACTATCATTGTGCAACCTCACCTGTGTGTGTGTGTGTGTGTGTGTGTGTGTGTGTGTGTGTGTGTGTGTGTGTGTGTGTGTGTGTGTGTGTGTGTGTGTGCATCCTGGTGGGTAGGTAGTTTGTCTGTAGGGTCACTCTGGTGAAGTGGAGGGAGGTTGATGCATGTAGGATGCTTGTGTGCATGTGTGTGTGTTTGAGTAGCTGGCCATGTATGCACATGTGTGATTGTGGGGTGTTCATACAACAGTACCTCCCTCTGGGATCATGCAGTACATGTACATGGACTGACACATTACACACCAGGAATACTTGTCACGTGTGTAATCACAGGACAGCTGATAGTATAATATGGTCTGTGGCATTGAACAGGCATCGAGAGGGATGGTAGACACCAGGTACACTCTTAATATCACATTCAGCAGAGAGGTCACCTACCACCCATGTATGCAGCACTGCAGATGCATTAAGGAAGTACTAGTCAACACCAGGGAGTGTATCCAAATATTACAGTTGTCACATGATAGGCTGATTGAGCAGCATATCTGGCATTTACTGAGCATTACATACACATGACACACCAGTCCCTGATATTATGGATAGAACATAATAGCTCACACATATAGGGGCCATGCTCATGATGTCCGAACATACAAAGGGTGAATACCGAATGACAGCAGTGAGGCCATCTAAAACCACTACACACACATCCGGCAGGTAATGTAGTAACAGGTCTTGTGTTATGACCACTTGTGTAGGCATTTAGATGACTGATATATTAATGAGTGGTATCAATGTGTGTATGTTAACAAGTGTTATGCAGGATGGGTACACATGGACATATAAGTGGGACTGTCTGTAAAGACATGGACAGGTAGGTATGACGTGTGTGTGTGTGTGTGTGTGTGTGTGTGTGTCTGTGTGTGTGTGTGTGTGTGTGTGTGTGTGTGTGTGTGTGTGTGTGTGTGTATGCTGTTAAGCAATGCTGTACAGGTTTTAAAGTGCATTTATTGTTCTCCCCCACAGGTGGCGAGATGGGTCAGGGGTCCCTCCTGCATGCAATCTGATGTTGGTGTCCATACAGACACCGAAGATGATGAAAGTACTGCTGAGGCACAGGTGAGGTTGTCAGGGGCCGACACTGCACCATCATTTGACATCCCCCTTTTAGCCACCCCCAACCCCGCACAGTTTCATTGCCTATACATACCCCATCACCAGTGGCCATAGAGAAGGGACAGCTGGCATTTGGTGGCAGTGCACAGGAAAGTGTGGTAACCATGTCTACTGTGTCTGGTCATAGCAGGCATAGCCAAATGTGTGGCAGGGCACCACATAGGCAGCTATCCCAGGTTGCTCATGGTAGGACTGCTGGGCATCATGCCCCTGGCAGAGGTGACATAGCTGGTACCAGCAGACGGATGTTTCAGGCTGTCATGGAGGCACAGGCACATATCGAACATTACACCAGACAGGGCCTGAGGCTGCAGAGGGCTGCTCTCACATCTGTAAGCAACAACATCTGTGAACTGCCTGGTGCCATCCATGCTTATACCGAGCTCATGGATAGATGGCATGGTGAGATGATGGCCCTCATTGGCCATGGTGTGTCTGTGCTTGAATGTGTGGTGGGGGTACGGTGATGGCCGTGTGGATGTAGGCCAGCAACACCAACAGCTGACAGTCAACATGGATGTGCTAAGACACCAAGGGGCTCCCGTAGTGGCAGTACCAGCTCTGGCAGTGTGGGGGGTGCTGTCCACACCACACCACAGCAGGCCATGGGCATGTGGTCCTGGCCTGTCCCAGGAGGGACCTGGTACCAGTGGACATTTGTCATCAGTAGATGAGAGTAGCACATCGAGGCCTGTACCTGGATGTGCCCATGGAACCCCTGGCAGGCACAGTCCACATGTCCGTGGCCGGAGGCAGTGAACTGCACACCCTGCCAGGTATGGTCTGCAGCTGTCCATAAACACCTGTGTAGGGCAGCCACATGGCAGAACTGTGTACATGCATACCCACACACTATACAAACATACCTAGGGCAACCCCATGCCTACACACACCACAGCACCACGATCAGCTCACCGCAGTACACCCCTCACTCACACACATGGTGTCAACTGTATGGCCCACGCTCGGCCTTTGACAAACCAACATCACACTCTGTGCATATGATGATACCAGTGCCACATCTCTGTCATCCATACCATCAATGAATGCAGGAACAGGCTAATATGGTTCTGATGCACACAGTGACTGTACTACAGTGTACCACAGTGCTGCAGTGTAACATGTTGTAAGGAGTGAAGTGTAATGCATATATGTCAAGTAGTGTAGCAGTCCAGCAATGATGCATTATAGCTGTTAGTAACACTGGTTGATTGCACTCCCTATAATGTTATCCATTTGTGTTGTAGGTGTACATGTGTCAGCACAAGGATGGTCTGCAGTCATATTCCACAACAGGGTATGGCACTGTGGTGACACCATGGCTGTGACATATCTGGGGTTGAACACATGTCACAGGATACTAAAACAGTTATTGCCTGTGCCACATGGACAGGTGACCCGCTGGGTATGTATACCCCACAACCTGATGTAGACCCATCCACATACATGCACACTGTTACCTGGCAACACTGGGACTAGACCCCCTATCTAGCTATGTAGTGCTATCTAGCTATGTAGTGATACTGAATTGTGTGGCTTACATTGCACACACCACACAGCGTTTAGGGGGAAGTGTGTTCCAGGTTACATGCTACATGTAAAATATCCCCAGACATGTACAGTATGCTAATGGGGGATGTAAAGGGTGTATATGGACAATACATAGTGTGAAATACCTTCATATGCACATTAACAGATGCATAACAGGCAGACATGCATCCGAGAGACCAGGGCGTATCGCTGCTAACTAACTTGACCATGTGTCCAATGTGTTACAGGCAGGCTGCACACAGCACATGCATAACTGGCCTGGATTGTGGTATCAGTTACCTGTATGGTTGATGGTGACAGTGGTAACCATAACACGGTACATGGAACATATACCGGGTGTACCTTGGTGTAATGGCAGTGTACACAGCACCCACATCCCCAGTGGATATTGTACTCCCTGAAACCCATGATGACACTCTTCCATACCCACCATCACACATTGGCTGTGACTGCAATACAACCCATAGTATACCCCATATATAGCAGGCTCTACAGGCATGTCACAGCACAGAGTAACAGACACTTGTGTGAAAGTGCATAACCACAACCAATGTGAACACAGCCACAGCCACACATGGTAAGCTAGCATAATATTACAGTATATGGACTATCTGATCAACACTATCCTCATATGTGCCACTCACACAATAACCCTACATAAACTGGGCCACTACACAGTGTGGTCTGATGCCTGTCTGTGGTATGGGACATGTGCGTGTTTAGCCCTACAAACATGTAAGCATGTAGGGTAACATACAGTGGAGCAGCATGTAACATCAGATAGAACAGGACCAAGAACAATGACATCTACCACAGTCTGTACACAGGCCAAGGTACATATTCACAATATGCACACTGTCGACAATCACCATAAGTACACAGACCTCAGTACTGTAAACACAATCACATAATGCTCAGGTTGTGTCCTCAAATATAACCCCTACTATACATAACATGTGTAGCAGTCTGATATCTCACTGGCTTATCAGATATGATGTCAATAAATATGGTGTACAGAACATATGCACCTCTTACTACATGACATATGTGCAAAGGATGACAGAGTTGTAGCTGGAGGCACAAACACAGGGCCAATATTGACAGTTTGCTGTGATAACCTCATACATTTACCGTTGTAACAGGGTTTGTTGCAACATATGTCCTATGAGGGATATGAAGTCAGTAACTCTCACGGCTGTCACCATCTACTGAGTGTGATCCTCACACTACCTTCTGCAGTTCACAGATAGGTGCTCTGTGGGTGCCACAAGAAACAAAAGACACCACACACTGCCCAGTCTGCAGATGACCCTACCGATGGGGGGGGGGGGGGTTCCTCATAAACATAGTACTGACATGACAGGTATTAAAACATTTAGGACAGCCATATCCACACACACCCTGTTAAACCAACATTACTCCAAATGCACCATAGCAGCACTTACAGTCTGTAGTCAAGTCAAGCACATCCCCCTCCTGTGTGTTGGCCTGTTTCCACAGTGTATGTTGTTAGAGGTAAATCCCCAATCCATCTGTGATGCTGTTTGCCAAACAACAGATTTAGTTCCTGCTCACAGTGAATGACAAGGCCCAACACCAACATGATGTTCCTAGATATTGGAGTGTGTTTCCATGCAATTGGAATGCTACTACAGCTGTTCCACATGCAATCAGCTAGAGAAGGGCTGCAATTCATGCAGAGGTCATCAGCTGACCATGAGCATCACTTACAATTCACAATCTGCTGCCTAAGTAAAGTAGGTGTAAGTCTCCACATCCACCAGAGAGGGAGTGAGAGAGGCAGACACAGGCTAGGATAAGTCAGGGAGGGGTGGGAGAGTAAAACTTAAGCATGTTTGTGTCACACACCTACCAGTACAGGGTATCAAATCCCTGACTGAATAGATATTGCTGTCACATGTCTATGCAGTTATTGGATGTGCCACATAGGTTACATGTTGAGGAGCCCTCCAAATGTATATGTGATGGTGAGTGACATCTGCAACAGTGATATGGTAGCTATACGGTAGGTGTAGTACACATGCCTGTCCGCATGAACAGGTGTCAGCATCAACACAGCCACACTGTCTCAGGGACCCACACACATTGACACACTTGGCAGGGTAAGGAATACAACCCATCACTAGTTAGATTGCCACAACACAGTACTGTGCAGGTATCACATGCATGACAGGGGTTATACAGAGGTTATATGAGCAATGGGTATGTGGAGTTGTCTGACATCAGACAGCATGCTTCAGTATGCCAATGGGGGTTGTAGTGAGTGTGAATGTGGTCATAGGCATCATACACCACACACACAGACACAGGGTACCAGTACTGACATGCATGGGTGCATTGCTTCACGGGTGTATAGTGGTTGACTGTGCCAGATGGCTATACAAGGCTAGGTGATGGGTACACCTTGGCATCAGGCCACATGACAATGTTCTGCAGTGTGGCTCAGGGGTCTAGTATCTGGATTTGCCCACACATGTGGGTATTGTATTCACCATCCAGTCACCAGGGTAACTAATGTGTGCAGCCATTGCTGTGCATTGCTTGCCATGTATGTGTTCCTTAGTCCATGATATGGATGGTGTCTGGGAGGTGCACACATCCCACATGCATGTACAGTGACATATGGAACTGTACCTGGGGTGTCTGGACCATGGTGTGTACACAGATTGTTATCATGAGATGTGCCAGTCCTGGCCTCATGTGGTGGGAACTGTTAATGGCCAGCAGGTTGACCCCGCACCTACATTGATAACATGATACAGGTATTCCCTGGTGTCAGTGGCATCTGTCCATACAGGGCATGAGTTTCAGGCATGGTATGTCCTTTGTGGGTCACATTTGATGGCACCACAGGTGTTGCAGCTGTCCAGTGGGGAACATAGGGAAGGTGCACTGTCTGCATGTGCGTGCCTATTGGACTGATGGACAGGGTACCATGCCCTCTGTAGCCCACTGCAATCACACCATGGTTACTATCAGTGGGCAATATGCAGGGTACTACCAACATAGTGGTTGTTGCCTAGGCAAGTGTGTGCGTTTGTGTGTGGGTGTGTATGAGACATGGGTTGAGAGTGTTCTCTGGGTAATACAAGAGTTGCTAATTTTGTTCACCTGGCCTTGATGTCACATGTAGGGGTATGTATTTGCACCCCAGCCTCTTGGCTATTTCACATCTGTTATCTCTGTATGGTGGACATTGTGACATACTAGGGCCACTATATAAGAAATTTGCAAAACTCGCTCCACAATGAGTCCAGTTGTTTCACACTCACAACCACCTCCACACAGGATACAAATGTCAAACACAGACACACACACACACACACACACATACACACACACACACACACACACACACACACACGCGCACACACACACACACTTGCCATCTCTGGGATTAGAACTCCTACCTAACTAGTTTATCACACTGCAACAGTACGTAGTTATGGGACATGCCACAGAGATTACTGGGCTACACCTTTCCCAAAGGTGTAATTCACAGTGAATGACATCAGCAGCCTTGCCAAAGTAGGGTATTTGAATTGTAGTTAGTGTGACTAGCCTAAAAAGCATTGCTCTCTACACAGACAGAGCACACGCAGTTGCCATGTCTGGGATTAGAACTTCTACCTAATTAGTTTAACACACTACAGCAGTATGCAGTTATAGGACATGCCATGGAGATTACTGGGCTACAGTTTTCCGAAAGGTGTATTTCACAGTGAATGACATCAACAGCCTTGCCAAAGTAGGGTATTTGAATTGTAGTGAGTGTGACTAGCCTAAAAAGCATTACTCTCTACACACACACACACACACACACACACACACACACACACACACACACACACACACACACACAGTTGCCATGTCTGGGATTAGAACTCCTACCTAAGTAGTTTATCACACTACAGCAGTACACAGTTATGGGATGTGCCACAGAGATTTCTGGGCTACACCTTTCCCAATGGTGTATTTCACAGTGAATGACATCAGCAGCCATGCCAAAGTAGGGCATTTGAATTGTAGTGAGTGTGACTAGCCTAAAAAGCATTGCTTCTACACAGACAGAGACACACACACACACACACACACACACACACACACACACACACACAGATGCCATGTCTGGGATTAGAACACCTACCTAACTAGTTTATCACACTACAGCAGTACGCAGTTATAGGACGTGCCATGGCAATTACTGTGCTACACTTTTCCCAAAGGTTTATTTCAAACTGGATGACCTCTACAGGCTTGTCATAGTATGGCTATGGGGAGGGCAGTGTGTGTGCATAGGCCATAACCCATTCATCTAGAGGTTGACACACCACATGCAGGCACAAGCAGGGTTATATTCCACAGGTACATGCATACAGCTGCTAGATGACTACTTCTTTGTTCAGTCATGTTGCACAGCTAGCAGTTGCACCACATAGTCTGTAATGCTGATGGATACTGGTGGCTGTCTACAGTGAGTAACATTTACACCTCATGTGGTTGTAGCCATTTGGCTGTGTGCTGGGTGGAACAGGCCTCATAATGGATGGCTCCTTGTCACAGTCACTCTCTTCCACACATCTATGTATGTCTACTTTTGGCTTATTATAGTGTGTTGTCCTTGGATATATGTCTGTATTCCTATCCAATGTGTGTGCAAAGCATGATTGGTACATACTGAGGAGTGTATGCACTAACATCTGCAACTGCCAGATATGTATGGTCTACTGTTGTTTGCAGAAATGGGCTTCATTTGTTTAAGTGTGTGAGCATGCCCAGTATGACCTTTCAGTATGTTGTCTGACATTGCCTTCATTTCTCTAAGTGTGCGAGCATGCCCCATATGCCCTTCTGTACTGAATGTGTGGATCGATTCCAGGTAGTTTGTACTCCAGTGCAGACCTTTGTGTTGTACACCTACAGGTAGCAAACTGTTTCTGCAGGGTATCCATCGATCATTTGGCAATATGGGGACAAACTGTGAAGGGTATAGTGTGTACTGTAGGTGATTGTGTCTGCGCTGCTTTAGCTACATGGTACTGCTGTTAGCAGAGATATTCAGACATGTGTACTGTTATACACTGTGATGTTTTCTGTCCTCATGTACTGTCAGGTGAACATTCCTGCTCACAGTGATGTCTTGGGGGACAAGGGTGACTGCAGCTGTGTCCGGTATTGTGGGCAGATGCCTTCATATTCATGGTAAGTTATGCCATTCTGGAGTGGGAGCTGCAGGCACTTGCTGCTGGGTCTGTGTATCTGGTTCAGCACCTTGGTACAGTGCTGGCAGAGGATCCCATACTTGACATCCATCGACATGACTGGCCTTATCTTGCTATGAGAATACCTCACAGTTGTACAGATTAGCACAGGTTACCCAGAGGCAGGGGCCATGAGTCAGGACATTATCCCTATTGTGGTGTACAGGCAGGTATGTAGCCTTCCATTTATGTGTTTACAGCCAGGGATAGTGTATGCACACAGCTTTGTGTCGGACCTTGCACATTCCATGCTGCCCATGCTCCCACCCCCCCCTCTGTTATTCTATCCTCTTCCTTACATTATGCATACATTCTCTGATACATTCCCTAAGGTTATCACCCCATCACAGCTGTGTGTTGTTGTTGTTGGTCCACAGTTCATGCAGTGGGACATGGTGGACATGTTACTGTGGTTTGTCGACTTGGCCTTGCAAATGGCTATGTGGAGTGTGTTATGTTGTTATTTGGGTGTCCATGACATAACATGCATTGGCAGTACGTGTGAGTCACATGCCTTTGGCAGAGGCCTGTGGGCCATTAGGTGTTGATGCGGGCCAGATGTGGCAGGCCATTGCATTCTGTCAGTCCTACAGTCTCAGACCGCCATACAGTATATTCCCCTGGGGTGACAAGGTAGGTGTGCTAGGTGTTCATGTCAATACCTTCTATCAGTCTTGATCAGGTGGTGTGGATGCTGGCAGGGTGCTAGCTATGGCTAGGGACACACCTGCATGGGACACCTGCACTGCATGCTGCATTCTTTCACTATTGCCATATACAGGTGGGGTCATATTACACCCATTCCCCACAGCAGGAATACGACCAGAGAGGTACCTGTGGGTGGTGTTTACGTGAGCTGGGTGCATGTGTGCTATGGACACTACTTGTTTCTGACATACAGATATGCATGGGACATTCCAGTTATGCTGGCATGTGCAGGTACATCAGCTGTTTCCCTATAGATTAGTCCTACCTCCTTTGTGATCTGCAAATGTTCGGGCAGACAACACCGGTATCCCCTACTACAGGACCAGATGATGTGATGCATACTTGTATGTACAATTCCAAGGGTGTTTCCATTTCACAGTGACACAATATATACTGCATGTCTGGGGTACTTTCCCCTGTGTACTGCTTGTATATCTAGCCCAACAGTCATGCCATATCAGTCTTTCAGATGGTGACACATATTACCACCATATATTTACAATGGATTACTGCTAGCATGTGTTATACTGGTGGGAATTGTCTTTGGCACTGCTGTTGTGAGGACTTGTCCCAGTCATCAGCAGTAGTGGACAATGGCCACCAGGTCTTACCTCAACATGTATACATACTGACCACTCTCACACAATATGGAACATACACCAACCTAACACACATATGCCTACATATTGTGCAAATGCTACAACCTATCCTGCTACCTTGGCCACCTCTGGGCATCTGTACTCCACTGGTATTATACCTACACATGCATGTTACTACATTTCTACATAGGGTTATGGGAGGGCACACCTGACTGTTATGATGTGTGTACATCAGATGGGGGAACACCAGATCAATACTACATTTCTAAATAGGTTTGGGAGGGGCACATCTGACTGTTACTACATTTCTAAGTTGGGCTGGGGGGAGCACACTTGACTGTTTCTACATTCCTACACAGGATTGGAGACGGGGGCACACCTTACTGTTACTATATTTCTACGCAATATTGGGGGAGGGGGCACACCTGCCTGTTTCTACATTTCTACACAGTGGTAGGGAGGGGGCACACCTGACTGTTACTACATTTCTACGCTGGGTTGAGGGAAGAGGCACACCTGACTGTTTCTACATGTCTACATAGGAGTGGGGGGGGGGCACACTTGACTGTTACTACATTTCTACATAGGGTTGTGGGGGGACACACCTGACTGTTTCTACATTTCTACACAGGACTGGGAGGGCACACATGACTGTTTCTACATTTCTACATAGGATGGGCAGCACACCTGACACCTGTGCACATTTGCTATGACTGTACTGGTATGTCAGGTACTCCATTTCATTCTGTATTCTACTCTATCATGCTGACTAAAGGCATACTCCAGGTCTTAGCTTTGATTGACCTACATATTAGTTTCTGACTTCCTACCCTTCAACTAACATCCCACTGATGACCTGCTGTAGTCTGTCTGTGTAGGCCTGGAGAGTTACCCATAGGCATCATTCAGAGGCCAAAGCACAGCCTTTGTTTGTGTTTGTCAACACCTGTCCTGCTGGCTGGGACTGTTGTTGGTTATGTGAACCTCCCTAACTGGCATGTGTGAGTCATATGGACACACATGTGGCCCAGCACATTTCCTGCAGTAGGTTTTGTCGCCCTGTGTAGCACTGGCTACTATGGTGACACCAGTATTTGTTACAGAACTCATGGTGCCACTATAGGTGCCTACTAATCTGGAATTCACTATCATTCCCCTCATTTGCATAGGATTGCTTGCTAATGCAAAGATACATGTCCCACATTGAGCCTCTCCCCTTAGCAACCACTATTCACTGACCATGTTGTCTTCTGCCTGCCATTGAGTATGACGGCAAAATACTGATTTTGGTTAGAATGCTTATTTTATTTTTTTTCTTATTTTCCCCCAATCCTGTTTGCGCCACTGCCCTTTGCTTAAACAGCTGAGATCTGCTAAAAAAAAAAAATTAAAAGTTTTTTTTTTTTCAAGTGTTTTCCATGCCAATGGCCTTATAGCTGGCCATTGGCATGCTTTATACATGATATCCACCCTTTATTTGGAGCTGTCATGGCTCCGTTTTGTAATTTGCAGAAATGTACTCCATTACTGGTGGAGTACAGTTCTGCAGATAACACTAGTCCTGCACGGCTGGTTTCTAGCTTCCTGGATCGCAAATTCACATCATTTGCATGGATTTCCCCTGCAAATGGGGTAATTTGCATACAGGGGCTGAGTCCATCCAGGACTAGTGCAGGAGCGGTCATGCATGCCCCTACCAGTTATTTCTGGATCGCACAGCAGACATATTGCCTGCTGGAGCTCCTGCACTAATCCTGCATGCCATGCAGGGCTTGCAGAATCCGGGGCATTTATTTCTTTTTTATAGCTTTAATCTTTTTTTCTGGTAAATATTCCCTTGCTTTAAGACAATAATATTGTATCATTATATTGTTTTATCAATTTTTTTATCTTCTATTTCATTGATCTTTACTTTTCACATTTTTATAATTTTTTGATAATTTTCAATTTTCTAATTAAAACATTATTTTTTCTTTTATTACTTTTTTATTTCCTATATTTCATACTTATATTTAAATAATCTTGTTACTAATTTTTCATTTATCCATTTTAATATTTCAAAGAAATTTAAAAATGCTAACACCACTGGATTTAACAAACCTTATCCTCCTCCTTTGTTCATATATAATACTCATCTTAACTGTATTTAGTCTAGAACCCCATAAAAATGAAAATGAAATCACTTCTAATAATTGTTTCTCATGTATTTTCAGAATTATAAACACAGTAAGACGTTGTCCTGTTCGATTCTCAGCTAAAGCGTCTTCTGTGTGGAGACATGCGTGAATGGGCGTACCTTTGTTGAAGGTTGTGTGTCAGAGCTGTCAACTCGGTACGTAAAAATCTACTACCAATCATTAGCGGACTGGAGTTCCGCTGTGGCGACCCCTAACCGGGAAAAGCCGAAAGATACAGCAGCAGTATTTTCCCATTAATACTGAATTTATTAAGCTCGCTTATTCTTATGTTAGTCTACATGTTTTACATAAAAACAAATTTATTTTAATTCCCTTAATAATTTTCCCCATTGTATTCTACTTCCTTCTTTGCCAAAATGTATTCCTAACACAGAGATTGCTTTCATTGTGAATTGTATACCTCTTATTTTAACTACATCTCCCATTACTTTGCCTTTATCATTATTTAATGACAAAGCTATTTTTTATCAACTACACAAACTATAGCTTCTCTTATCCATACAGTATTTTTAGTTATTATAATAATATCATGCATGTGTTATTAAAACTGGAATTCCTATACTTGTTTATGTTACATGCTTTGCATTCTTCATTTTACAATTCACCTCATTAACTACCATATTCATAACTAAAGGAAATAACACACAACTCATAGGGTATCCTTGTCTTATGTCACTACTCATCTCTTGTTTATTTAACCAGCCATTTACCAAAATTCTTATTTTATCATTACCATATGCTGTCATATAAATGTTCTTAATTGTATTACTAATATTATATATCTTCATTAATTCCCATAATGTCCCATGTTATACTGTATCTGAAGCTTTGTTAATATGACCTACAATAAGTTTTACATCCTCTCTTCTATTTAGAAAATTATCTACAATTTCCCTTACTATCATTAACATTTCCACTGTATTCAGCATTCATCAGACCTATCATTGAATGTAATACCCCCCTAACTAGGCACAGCCTACAACCGGAACATCCACAGAGGTTACTCACTAAAAGAATATGGGGCATATGTAACATGTACTATGCAGCCTGCCTCAAGGCCCTATTCCTGTATTCTTTCTCCTACAGACTGTTGAGGGGAGATCTATGCCTGGCATACAAGGCATTGTCAGATCCCACCCTGATGGACTGCCTGTATATTGGCAAAAAAAAAAAAAAAAGAACCAAAATTACCCATTCTAAAAATTTAAATCTTGCCTGTGATATAAATAGGACCTGCTGGAGAGACAGGTATTTATCCCAGAGACTACCCCTTCTCTGGAACAGGCTCCCCATCCATGATAAGCAGAGTTCCTCCCAAACCCAATTCAAGAGTAACTTAGAAAACTGGACTGGAAACAAGAAATTCATGCCTGATCTGGCAGCTATGTTTCTACCTGATGCAGGCAGCCTGTAAATGGTTCATCTCCTAAGGCTATGCTTACACTTATCAAGGGTATGAGAACTTGTCAGAGATTTGGAATGCATGGCTAGGCTTAAAAAGGCCCCTATAGTCATTAGCCTAGTAAATAATTATGAACCTATGAACAATTCTTGACATCATTTTCCTTTTATACCACATAAACTTTCTTCCATTATATTTTCCATCTTCTTTTCCTATAATTTCTGCATTATTTTCATAAATATCTTGTATTATTAGTCTCCATTTCTTTATATCTTCTTTTTCTCCTTTTTTCCATATGAATGTTAATATTCCAATACATAATTGTTTGTGATTAAACCCTTTGTTTAAACATTCATTCAAAACACCTAACAAACATTCTTTGTGCCATTTTACTAAATTTTTGTATGTCGTATCCAGTGCCATCCAGACCTGCTGCTGAATCAATGTTTACCTGTTTCAGCACTTTATCCAATTCATATAAAGTAATTTCTTTTTCAATTTCCTTATTCACTTGATCTGAGAATGTTCTGACTTCCCATATTTTATTACATTCTTTCTTTTTTTCTTTAAATATTTCTTCCACATAATTAAATTGTTTCCATAATCTGAGACTGACTTCTTTTTACCTCTCCTTCTTTATCTTTCATTTCTGTCATTACACTAATATTCTCTTTCACCATTTTGCTAAAATATGCTCATACATCTTTCTTTTCCCCTTGTAATAAATGCCTTTGTTTATATAGTAATTCCTTATTTTTTCATAATTTCTTTTATATACTTCTTTCCCTTTACCATAATATTCTCTCTCAATCCTTTCTTAATTTAAAAAGCATTTTACGTTTTTTTATATATCCTTGTTTTTCATCTTTCTAATCTTACTCTGCCACTGTAAAAAACTTTCTTGATATTTTTTTTTAAAATGATCCACCAATCTTACCAACTAGCATAAAATATCCTCATAGCAATGTAATCTCTTTAGAATTGTATAATTAATTCCATTCCGTTTTCATTCCATTCTTTTTCATTTTTTTTTTTTACCTTTTTCTCTTCTAATATATTCTTTATTTATATTTATATCCATCTGTATTGCCAAATGATCTGCCAATTCTTTTGCAACAGCTTCTCCTCCTGCTATAGTTATTCCTTCAGATATTACAAAATAATCAAAGATTTTTAGCATTCTTCTTCAATAGGTCCTTCATTTTCTACTCCATATTACCAATTTGCCACATTTTATAACTTCTCTCATTTTTCTTAAATCTTTTTCCATTCTTGTTTCTATTACTCCTTTAAATCACAATTGAAATCTCCTGTTATTATAACATCCATATTAAGTACTACATAATTTAACATCTATTGTAAGTTCTCCCCTTCTTTACAAATAATGTAAGCATATAAAGCTATAATTCTATATATCTTTCCTTGCCATCTTAAATCTAGTCTTCCTTCCCATTCTTACTAACATTACATCTAATATCTTCACAACTCTTCTACATAGTACTGCTATTCCTGAACACCCCCCATTTCCCAAATTCCATGTCATCTCTCCATCCTATATTTTCCTGTTTCTTCAATTTGTTAGAAATCGTATAACTTCCAAAACAATTGTATCTATATCACACTTATTACACCATTCTAAAATCCCTATCCTTATTATATTTTCATACATTTACTGAAATAATTCTTAAATTATTGCATTCTCTTTTCCTTAAAGGATATCATTTTCTTCTTATACTACTTTTTCAAATATACTGCATGTCATCCATTTCCTTTCTTCTTTTCTTTTAAATTTATGCCTTTGAATTTCTTTTGTCTTTGACTCTTCTCCCAAAATAATTCTTTTTTCCTTTTACCACTTTCTAACTTATATCTTCTTCATCAATAATTTAAGAATCTTTTACTATTCCCTCCTCCTCTTCTTTTCTTTTATAATCATTCTTTTATTTTTCTAGGTTTTCTTATGTTTCCATTTCCAAGTCTTTTCCATTTTGTTCATTATCCTCCCCTTATTCTCACTATTTGTTTCATTGTATTTTCCTTTACAATCTACCCATAAATGTCTTTTTTACATTTATAACATTCAAGTTCACATTTTTTTGCATCATGCCCTATTTCCCAGGTATATAACATTTATTTTTATCACAATTATTCATGAAATGCCCTTCTCTCCCACAAAGAAACATGTTCTTGGTTGCCCCCAATATTTTACCATACCCTTATTTCCTTCAACATTTATAAAGGAATATGTAAAATTTTATCCATTTCCATTTTTAAAATAATGGTTAAGGTGTTTACCTTACAGACCCAAGGTGCAGGGTTTGATTCTCACATGGGGTAATTGGCTAAGCTTAAAATGGCCCACAAGGACAATTACCCTAGTACTAATCTATGGACAGTTGGGTTTATCTTAATGGTTAAGATCTTTACCTCACAGACACAAGATACATGGTTTGATTCTGACCTCAGGTTATTAGCTATGACTAAAATAGCCCTTCATGGCAGATAGCCTAGTATTCACCTATGAATCTATGAAAAAAAAGTATACATTCATTTACTCGATGAAACAATCGCTGAACGTTAGATTTTCTGAACCAGAAGTCGATTTTCAAAGTGGTGAATGGTCGGAATGTTGTACAAAACACTGAATGCAACATTTCTGACCACTCTACCACCTAAACAAGCGTTACCATGGGTCAAAAAGGGGGGGGGGTATTGTGTGTTTTGCATATTTTCAGTTCGCAGTTATGAAAACCTGCTGCACTGCTTTCGCACATTTTCCGGTCGTCCATCCACTGGCCAGTCAAATGAATGTACACTGAAAAAAAAACATTGTAATCCCATCCCCAGTCCATAAACCCATATTATCATAAACTTCTGAAATGTCCATTACTACTTTACATGTATTTTTAAATGTTCTTTCAAAGTCTGTCTTTCCACCTCTGTGCAGTCTGTTTTTCCACCTCTTTGCAAAACTGTGTGTTTTCTTTTTTGTCTCTTAAAAAATTCCACATAATTGTTCTACGGATTGTCATTATGTCCCTTTTCATATTCACACAAAAAAAATTCCATACCCATAGCAGTCTCAAAAAATGTCACAAAATCTCTATTAAAATAAAGAATCTTAAAGGTTTAGGATTCCTGTGTGAGTTTACTAACTAGGACATTTTTGTATCTAGGTCTGGCCTAATTAATGTTCTAACGAATGGGATGTTTGACATTCTCTGCTTTTTCAACTTTGTACTTTGTGAGATCAGCGGACATTGTATTTTTCCAGTGGGTGTTTGATTGGGATTAGACAGCGAGGGATGGTGTATGCTTTTATGTAACTTGCTTGCCTCAATAATTACTGAATAACTGACTGTGCCTTATCCCTACTAGGTGGTTAGTGCACGCACCCCATCAGGATAGCCAGTAGCCAAACCCTCCAAATATTGTCCCCCACTTACTTCTTATCCACTCACTGCTACAACTGCCTTTTCCCCCCTCCACTCCACCCTTCTATATCCCTGTGAATACCCCTTCACACATTTCATTCTAATCCTCTCCTCTCAAACTTATTAACCATCTGTCTTCCTACACATCCTTCTCACTCAACTCATACTCTGTCTCCCACCATGCAAACAAAATCTGCCTATGCTCTAATACCCTTATTTCTAAGCCTAATCCTCTTCTGTGTACTCTACCTTACTAGTCTCCCACTGTTTCAGCACTCCCCTCCCTTGCATACAACTGCGATTTACATTAAAAAAGACTTTCCCTTTACAACCCAAGCCTCCCCCACCTCTACAAACATAATGAATCTTTTCCAGTTCAAAGGAAGCTCTTCCTTACCCCTAGTAAACCACTTCCCATGCCCACCAAACTCACCTCATTAGGTTCCAATATCTACACCTATGACCCATTAGAAAATAGATACCTATCCATACTCTACTCAAAATTTATCACCCCCCCTCCTCCGTTCTGAAGACATACACCCTAACCCAGGGCCTTCATACAACTCCACCTCTAAACACATTCACATAGCTCTCCCCTGCACCAGAAATCTCTTCTCCTTGCCACACTTAATGCCAGGAGCCTTTGTAATAAAATACCTTCCTTTTACGCCTGGATCTCTCATAACAAACCTGATATTGTCTCTATCACAGAAACCTGGCTAAAACCACACATAAAAGATACCAAAAGTATGCCCCCTAACTATAAACTTATAAGAAGTGACAGACCTCAAAAGAAAGGTGGAGGAGTAGCCTTACTCTTCTCCTTCTCCTTAACAGTAACACCCTGTACTAAGCCCATACCCTCATTTGACACCGCCGAGCTAACCCTCGCCCTTCTCAAAGTAAATAACAATAAAACTTTATGCATTGCCTCCCTGTACATTCCTCCTGGTAACAATATCCCTATACTGGAAGATATTCATGCCTGGTTCCCTTCCAACATAAATAGTGAGACTATAATCCTAGGCGATGTCAACATAAACTGGTCTCCATTGACTCATCTACCCCTTCTCAAAACATCAACCTATATCAATTCACACAGCTAATCAAAACCCCTACTAGACCAAATAAAGATTACATCACAGGTAGCATCCTTGACTGGATACTAGTCTCCCACCCAAACCAAGTTTCTGATAGTGGTACTCTCACAGACTCCCTTAGTGACCATCTCCCTGTTTACATATGCCATTCCCCCTCCACCATCCACATTACCACCCGCAACATGCAAAACTTCAACCCCCTAATTTTCTCTAATACCTTAAAACAGATAGACTGGAACCCTCTAAAGTCCCTCCCTTTAGATGCTGCAGTCTCACATTTTAATAGAATTTTCACTGATATACTTAACCACTTTGCCTCCAATAGAACCAAAAGACTCAGATCCAAAACAGCCCCCTGGCTAACTAAAGACACAAAACTACTTATGCATCACTGAGATAAAATCTGGAAATACTACCAAAAGTGTAAAACTCCCAACCAAATACAAGCAACTGCAAAATCAAGTAAAAAAACAAATAGCCACTGACCGCAAATCCTACTACCTTAAACTTCAAAATAATCATAAATCCAATCCCAGAAAATTTTGGAATAGTATTTCATCAATATTATCCCCAGGCAAAAAAGTGAATCCTTGCCCTGACCCAGACACACCAGACCTCCACCTAGCTACCCAATTTAACTCCTTTTTTCATTGACTCCATAGGCAAACTCACCTCTTCTTTCCCTAACAACATCCCCTCCAACTTAACTGATAAAAACTTAACATCCATGAACCCTAAGTCCTCCCCTTTTACTCTCAAATCCATTCCTACCCACACTATAAAAAAACTCCTACAAAAGTTAAAACCTTGCTCTAATGCCCCAGATGACATTCCATCCAAATTTCTCCAACTAGCTGCTGATGGCATAGCCCTTCTAATCAGCATCCTAATCAATCGCTCCATTCAGGAGTCCTATGTACGATACTTCTGGAAAAAAGCCTTCATCATCCCCCTCCATAAAAGAGGTACAAACTGTTCAATCTCCAACTTTCGCCCTATTGCTATCCTATCTCCTATCTCTAAGACACTCAAAAAATGTATTCACCTCCAACTATTACCCTATCTATTGGACAACCAACTCCTAACTCCTACCCAACATGGGTTTATACCAGGACCTAGCACCACCACTGCCCTTCTTTCCTTCCTTGAAATCATTAACTCTGCTCATGACTCTGGGAATATAGTTTCTATGCTCCTCCGTCGACTTATCTAAAGCTTTCAACACTGTCTCTCATGTGCTTCTACTTTCTAAACTCTCCCATCTTAATCTCTCCTCTTCGTCTATCAAATGGTTCTCCAGCTATCTCTCAGCCAAGGAACAAGCTGTAAAATGGAACTACTGCACTTCCTCTTTCCTTCACACCCCAATAGGTGTACCCCAAGGCTCTATTTTGGGTCCTTTACTATGATTTCCACCAAAAGATCCCCAATGCTAAACTAGTGCAATACGCAGATGACTCCACTATCATCTGCTCAGCCAAAACTCTTCCTTTACTAATAAACCTTATGCAAGAAGCCTTCTCCTCCACTGAGTCCTGGATGCTTGACAATCACCTAGCCCTAAATGCCTCCAAATCTAAAATAATGATCTTTACCCCTTCTAGACATGCTGCTGCTGACAAAACATCCTTCTCTATACTTAGCCTAAACAAAACAACTATTGAAATAGTTCCCCATACAAAACTTCTGAGCGTTCTTATCGATGACCAGCTAAAATTTGATATCCACCTACAAACCAATATTAAAAAGACTCATCAAAAACTTGGTATGCTTTATCAACACAGGCACTACCTTTCTTTATCTTCTAGACAACTCCTATCTACCACCTACCTCCTACCCTCCCTTTTGTATGGAGCTCCGCTACTCTCTAACCTCCAATCATCCCTAAAATCTAAACTTTCCTCATGTTATAACAAAATTTCAAAGTATGCCACAGGATCCAAATCCTCTACTCACCATTGCAACTCCCTACATGCTCTAAATTGGTTGGACCTCCCAAGCTACCTAAATTTCATTCAACTAACTACAGTACACAAGCTAATTTTTAAACCTTCTAACTGTCCATCACTCTCCTCTTCCCTAAAACTTCACCAGTCACATAGAACACTTAGATCCACAAATCAGAACCTCTTAGAACTTTACAAGCCTTTACACGCACCAGGGCAACCTCTACTATCATTCTCCCTTGCCAGATTATGGAACTCTCTTCCCCCTTACATTAGAACTACCCCTAACCTACCATCCTTTAAAACCCTACTCCACTCTCACCTCTACTCCCTCTGGAAGTGCTCCTGTACCCATCCTGCCTGATTCCTGATACCTATCCCTTTTCTAATCTACTCTAATCTCTGCCACTGCTTTAGTTCATCTCTCTAAAATTCCTTTGCCTAAATACATGCAGTGTATTAAATGAACATAAAATTATTGTTTTTGATAATATCTTATAAGTGATTGACTCAGCTCATATATTTCAAGATATGTAAAATCTTGCCTTGCTGTGTATTGAATGCTAAACTGTTGTTCTCATATGCTGTACTAATACATTGTATATTGTCTTTCTGTCTGGAGCTTTTCTCCTCGGGCCTCCATTGAAAACAGGCTACCTTGGCCCAATGGACTATCCTGGTTAACAAACTGAAATAAATAAATAAGACTCTTAACTCTTGTATTTTCATACCTAAAGAGTGTTCCATACCTCATATCTGTCCATCTCCTTATTTTATTTACTTTTTATTCTCACCAAAAATGTTCTTTTCAAACTATTCTCCTTTTCTTTCTGCTCTCCATAACTACTTACGACCACTTCAACATGTTTTTCTTTTTTGACTACAGACCCTTTTCAAAATAGTCTCCAAATCCTTTTCCTTTATTTCCTCCATTATTTCAACCCAAGAAATGTAATTTTCTGGTTCACTCTGGTTTATCAATACATCATCCCACAACACTCCTGACTGAAGAGTTGTAACAATATATTCCTACCTCACCATCTCCTCTGACTCAGCAAATAATTATTTTTGCAAAACCACTTTAGAATCCTCAATAACTCTAAACACTTCTTCTTTTGAGCTGGTGTTTGCCTCCACTCCATCCATTCCTTTATCCTTGTCCAGCTCCATCCTCCCAGCCACCACTGTGCTAGGAATGGGACATGTGATATGAACCACAAGTAGGGGAAGTTCCCCAGTGTCCTGTCCAAATTTACTCTAGTCAGTATGAATACCACTGTGGGTCTCCACTTGAAAAGAGGCCATTGTTCTATCGGAACTAATGCATCCAATAAAAATTATAAATAAATAAATAATAGATGTCATTTTATCTTATTTATTTCATTATATATATTTGTACTCTGCCTATTTTAATGCATCATTAAATTATGGTTATTATATCTCATTGCATCTACCTCTGTAAACTGATCAAGGAGGTTTTTTCTCAGAATCCACATCTAGCCTCCTTTATGTGAGTCAAGCTAGGCATAATGAAATCATTTTAACTTCATGTAAATACAATTACAATAGTGTGAGTCACAAACATCTTGCACAGCTACCGAAACCTATTTTAATTTTCATTTTTTTTTTTGCTCATGTTGCTGTAATTTAGATTATCAGAGCATCTCTTGCCTCTATTAACAGCAGTTGTAAAAATTTAACATAAACTAGCTGAAATGCATGTTTTAACACTTAGAAATTTTAGTCCAAGTATTGATAGATCCTCTCCCATAGTCTACTATTTCAAAGAACCTTTAACAAATGTTTAAATTACTTTGCTATTCACCGTTGTCTGCAATGGAAGTGTTTTTATATTGAATGTTGGCAAAATGTGCTGTATTGTTTTATAGGTTGGTACTAGGCTATCGGCCCTAGGGCCTATACAAGCCTAGCCATAACAATTCCCTGGATATTTCTTCCCACAATATTTACTTTCCTGGACGCCTATCCAGCAGGGCGACTGACATGATCCCCGGGTGAATTTCCTATTTCCCATCCAATCTTCAAGGTTCCTTTTGAAGAGGGCCAAGGAGGCACTCTGCTTGACATGTATGGGCAGTCTATTCCAAAGTATGGGGAGTCTCTGGGTCAGGAACCTATCTCTCCAGCATGCTTTTTTCATTGTGATGACAAGGTTTAGATCCCTGGAGCGTGTGCTTCTAAGGGATTGGGATTTCTTTAACTGGAGCATGTCCAACAGCTCAGGGTTTGACATAGCCTTGTATGTTAAGCAGAGATCTCTTCTGAGTAGATGATATGCCACAGAGTATAGCTGGAGTTTTTTTAGACGGTCAGCATAGGGCATCTGCTTTAGGCCTGTGATTATTTTAGTCAGGTATTTCTGCGGCCTTTCCAGCTGTTGCAGATGTCTTGTGAGGTACATACCAAATAAGGCGTTGTACTCTATAATGTGTCTAATGAGGGATGAGTACAGTGGGACAATGACCTCCTTTTTTTCTGCATGAAAAGCCCTTAGTGATGAGGTGTATCACATAGAAGGATTTCCTGACTGTTGTGGTGATGTGGTTATCGAAGGTGAGACCACTGTCCACCTGTGTCCCTAAGTATCTTATCACACTTTCGGTGTTTAGTGTACTGCCACCTATGTGGTAATTCATGGGTACATGGTTTTTCCCAAAGGGAATAGCTATACATTTCTTGGCATTAAGCTTTAGCCCATGGTTCTGGCAATAAGCATCTGTTTCTGTAATGCCCCTTTTGTAGAATATCCACATCATTTGGGGATTCAATAATGGCTCCCAGTTTGCAGTCATCTGCAAACTTTGTTAGCCTGAGTACCTTAGTGTTGGCCTGTACTTCAGAGACGTAGATGCCAAACAAGAGCGGTCCCAGGACTGAACCCTGAGGTACTCCACTTGTCAATTGTCTGGAGCTGGATTTGGAGTTGGCTACTTTTTCAGTCTGTTCTGTCAGTAAGAAAGTTGGCAACCCATCGAGTGATGTAGGGATTTATGCCCAGCTTAGTAAGTTTATCTATGATTCCAGAGTGGGGGATGGTGTCGAAGGCCTTGGCGAGGTCCAGATAGGCTGTGTGGACCAACTTACCCTCGTCCAGAGCTCTGGAGACAGATTCAAAAAAGTCAGTCAGGTTCAGGAGACAAGATCGGCCCTTCACAAACCCAAACTGGGTGGAATCCAGTGTTTGAAGGTTGCCAATGTCTTTGTTATAAGTTCCATAATAATCCATTCTATGCCCTTGCAGATCAGGCTCATCAGACTGATGGGACGGTAGGTCCCGGGATCCAAGGTGGATCCCCCCTTGTGGAGTGGGATAACTGTAGCTGTGCGCCACTCAGTGGGCATGAAGCCTGAGGTGAGGCTATGATTAAACATGACACTTAGGTGAGGTGCCAGTTAATTTTGTAGTTCATGTAGTACACAGCCCAGCATGTCATCTGGTCCCATGGATGCTGTATTCTTAGCTTTGGAGAGTGCGGTTTCTACCTGTGTGGCCATGATTACCAGAATTTGTCAATCTTTTGGTATTCAGATGGGCCTTTTAGGGGGTGAGAGGGGGTGAAGTTGGCACTAAATTGATCTGCCAAGATATTGGCAATAACCTTGGGATCAGTATATTTAATGCCATTCTGTTGTAGTTCAGAGCAGATCTGAGCCTTGTCATTTAGATTCTTGACATAACTATAAAATGCCTTGTGGTTGTCTTTGGAGTTTTTGGCAATTTTATTTTTGTAACTAGCTTTGGAGGATTTTATGAGGGATCTCAGCTTCTTACTGAGGCTGGTAAGGGAATTTTTTGCATCCTGGGATTTTCCCCTTTTCTGCAACAGTTTCTTCCTTTTGTTGTATAGTTTGTTTATGGCAAGGGACTACCAGATTGGCTTCCTTTTTTTGGAGGAGAGCATCTTGGTTCTATTTGGGATTGCACGATTCATGCACAAATGGATGTGCTTGTACAGTGCCTTAGTGTAGGATTCAGCAGTCGAACTTTCAGCTCGCGTCTGCATGGGTGTCATGACGTTTGTCACTTCTGACTTGAGTAGCATGAAGTTGGCTTTGGAGAAGTTTTTTATGGAGGTTCCCTTACTGGGGGGTGGGGCTGGGACGTGGATGTCAAGGGTGATTAGCTTATGGTCAGACCTGACCAATGAGGGGGTGATCACTGGTGTGGAGCATCTATCTCCCATGTTGGTAATGACCAGGTCTAGGATATTGGACCCTTAGTGGGACAATGAATTAGTTGATCCAGGGCATTGGAATTTATGAATTCCAGGAACCGCTGGGAAAAGGTGTTGGTACCCGAGTAGTTTTCCCAGTTAATGGCAGGGTAGTTGAAATCACCCAGTATTAGGGTGTTTGGTTGTATCTTAATATTTCTGCCATTGGGCAGAGGCTGGGCTATGGAACACCTATCCATTTTTGTTGAAAAGAACTTAAATCACATATTAGAAGAGTGTGAGACTGTTCTAAGGGACACTAAAACTTTTTTAGAGCTATTACAAATGAAATGGAAACCTGACTATTCTGAATGTTATTTTGTAACTATGGACATTGTATCCCTGTTCACGGTTATACCGAATCAATGGGGTATTGATAGTATTAGTGAACTATTGCATAGCAAGCGGGTTCAGGGTGATAAAATACACTTGATTTGTAGCCTATTGGACATTATTCTTAGTAACAATGTTTTTATGTTCAATGATGAATACTACATTCAAAAGGTTGGCGTGGCGATGGGAACAGCCTGTGCCAACAGCTACACCAGCCTTTCATTGGTGCAATGGGAAACAGAGTTTATACTCTCTAATATGACCTATGCCAACTCTGTCTTGTGGTATACTAGATTTGTGGATGATTTTTTTTATTATGGCAAGGAACTGAGACAAGATTAAGAGAGTTTATCCACTATCTCAATATGACCACTGATTTTCTGAGATTCACATACAATTATCGTTTACAACAGGTGGAATTTTTAGATGTGACTGTTAGTAAGCATTCGTTCAATACTGTTAAAACTGGTTTGTATAGGAAACCAGTTAGAAAGAATAACCTATTGCACAATACAAGTATGCTCCCGAACCACTGCAAACATAATATAATAAAAGGACAGGTGGTCAGGTTGATGAGATTATATAATGATGATGCAGAGCTGAATTCAGCTCTAGAGACCCTTAAACTGGATTTTATAGAAAGGGGTTATAAAAGTAAAGATATAGACAGGCATATTAAAGAGGCATGGAAAGATAGACATGGTAGGTGTAAACCATACTTTACCAAAAATGCAACAGTATGTGACCCACATGTAGATAGTGTTGTTGAGAGCAGTGAGATGCTATGACAGATCACTAATGAGAGTAGTAATGATTTAAGAATAATTTTGACATATGCTAGTAATATAAATATGATCTGCGATGTCATTAATAAGAACTGGAATATACTCTGCACTTTGGATGGGTTGAAGGAGATAGTAGGAGACAAGCCTAAGTTTAGCTTTCGAAATAATAAGACCCTAAAGAACCATCTTTGTTATAAATCTAGCTTAAATAGGACTACTCTTAGATCAGATAGAGTAGGTACATATACATGCAGGAGTTGTACTACCTGTGCATATATAGACACAGGTACTAACTTTGTACACCCTAAGCTAGGCTTCAGAATAGAGCCCTCTCATTATGCTGACTGTAAAACAGTCACTGTAATATATTTGAGTTATTGTGTCAAATGTTTTTCATATTATATTGGCATGACTAATCGACAGTTCAAAGACAGGATACTTGAACACATGAGGGATATAAGAAATAAAAAGGGAAGTAGTGCCTTGGCTATGCACATCAAGAATGCAGGTAGTGAGCATGTTTAAGTTTCTGGTCTTGGAAATACTTATAGTCAGAAAAAGGGGAAGAGATATGAGGAATATTACTGAGGCTGCTGAACAAAAATGGATTATATTACTGCACGCTGATAAAGCGCCTGGTTTGAATAGTATGGTCTCCATTAAACCTTTCCTGAAAATGAGACAGTTGAGACACTAGTTTTTAGTTTATGTATGCTGTGATGTTTAAAAATGTTAAGTATGGCTTTAAATAATTTAATTGTTTTTAATTGAAGTAATTAATGTTAATTGGAATACTATTTAATGTGGTTGTTTTAAGTAATTTTTATCTAAGTCTGATGAAGAGGTGAACCCTTGAAAACGCTTATTTACAATAAATTGGATATTCTGCTGTCTTGCATCCAGTGCGACGTTGTTTTTTCTTATTTGCTTCTTTTTGCTCTGGTTGTTTTATTGCCTGAGGCTATATTTTTTGTTAATATTTAAGAATGTTGCAGGCAGTGACTAGCTGGTGATAATTAAGTAGTTGTGGTAGTTCTAGCCATTGTAGGTCACTTAGAGTTAGACAGTGATGTGTTCTGAAGGTGCAGTTTTTAGCAGACTTGGCGATCTTATTGTAACATGACTCTAGTTTGTCAAAGTCTATTTTTCTAATGTGGGTAAAACTTGGTGCTGCATACATTAGTGTGGATAATAAGGTGAGTCTGGGCTAGGGTGATTCTTGCTTGATCTGAGAGGAAGTTTTTGTGCCTATATAGTGTACCCATTTTTGTGAACCTTTTTGATGGTTTGGGAGATGTGGACATCAAAGTAAAGGTTACTGTCAATTTCAATGCCAAGGAGTTTGGTATGGATAGAAGGAGAAATGGTAGTGCCATTTTTAGAGGTGATTGTAAAGGAAAGGGGAGTGATCTTTGATTTATTGGGAGTAAATAGTAGTAATTTGGTCTTGTTGGGGTTTAGGATGAGTTGGATATCAGAGATCCATTTTCCTACTGAGTTAAAGGTTTCCTGGGTGAGTTGCTGTAGAATGGAAGGAGATGGTGCTGTGCAGATCAAAACTGAATCATCTGCATATTGAATCAGTGTGGCATGTTGGGTTGAGCTATGTAGATTATTGGTGAAGACAGAAAAGAGAAGTGGTCCTAGTATTGAGCCTTGTGGCACTCCTATGGTGGTTGGAAGTTGAGGGGATAGTACACCTTGCCATTGGACAGATTGTTGCCTGTCAGATTGGTAGCTTCTGAACCAGGCTATAATAGATGGGGCAAAGGATAGCGAGGCTAGGGAATCTAGTAGAATGGTGTGTGAGATCGTGTCAAATGATTTGGACAGATTCAAGAAAATGGCAGGTGTAAAGTTATTATTGTTCCTGTGCTGGTTAACTAGATTAGTAAAAGAGAGAAGAGCAGTGGTTGTGCTGTGGGTGGAAGCCATGTTGTGTGGTGGAAAGGAGTTTATGTGTGTTCAGAAATGTCATGATTTGAGAGTGTATACACTTCTCTAGTAGTTTAGACGGGGGGATAGAATGGCGATGGGTCAGTAATTTGAGAAGTCATAAGAGTTACCACCTTAATGAAGATAAAT
Organism: Protopterus annectens; assembly: GCF_019279795.1. NCBI lineage: Eukaryota > Metazoa > Chordata > Ceratodontiformes > Protopteridae > Protopterus > Protopterus annectens. The sequence continues at coordinate 1,021,086,185 of NC_056739.1, read as the reverse complement.
AATATATGAAACTTTCCAGAGTTGTGGGATATGGGACTTCTATATGGAGTGGTTGATGAAGATGGAAACAGGATAAGATATAGATTCACTGGCCATTTTTAGGAAGCTAGCAGGTAAGTTATCGACAGCAAGGGTGGTGGGTTTTAGTTTTAGAAGGAGTTGTTTAATTGTAGAGGTGGGGACTAGTGATAGAGCAAAGAGGGGAATGTTTTCTAGTTCATTGTCTGGGGTGTGGGAGAGGCTATTTTTGGATACTTGGCTGGATAATGCTAGAATAGATTGCGTGAAGTGGTGATTAAATTGAGTGGCTATGTCCATAGTGTTATTGGTGGAGTTAGGAGGTGGAGTAGTAGTTTTGCCTGGTTTTAGTAAGGAACTGATTGCCAAAATTTTTGTGGGACTTTTTTGAATATTTGCTTTGGGCACCTAGGAAGTAGTTTTTTTTATCAAGTTTGGTTTGTTCCTTGGCCTGATTTCTAAGCTGTTGGTAGTTTTATTTGGAACAGGTGGTGTTTTCCCTCTTCCAGATTTTCCTGGCTTTATCTCTGGATTACAATAGGGCTCTAGTGTTTCTACTTAGCTATGGTGCATAGTTAATTTTTACTCTAATTTTCCTAGGAGGGGCGAGTCTGTTAAGGATATTGGTAAAAGTAGTATTAAAGAGGTCAACTGCTTATTCTAATCCAAGGGTTTTTAGTGGTTCCCAGTTACAATGGCTTAGTACAGTATTAAGATCATAAAGGTTTAGGTTTCAGTCATCTCGTATTAGTCTATGACTATGGGCTTGAGTAGATTAGTGCATTTGCGTAGAAGGAATGTGGGGATGTGGTCAGTGAGACCATCTGGTAGGCAGCATGTCTGGTAGTTTTATTTGGGGTAATAGACCAGTACCCAATTCAGAATGGATTGTTTTTGTGATTTTTTTAATCTGTTCTAGTGGGTTCTTGAATGAGTTGGGAGAATCCATAGAGATTAATGTGGTTAATGGGGTTATTGGAGTTATAGGCTAACCAGTCAGTATTTAGGTAATCTAATAGGATCGTTTCTTGTGGTAAATTATCTCTTGTCCACTGTAAGATTTCCTCTATTATGGGAGAGTTGTTTCCTGGAGGTATGTAGCAGCAGACAATGCTGATTTTTTCTTCTTTTGTTAAAGCATAGGACTGAAGTAAGCATTTTGGCATTATTAAATTTAGGTAGAGGAGTTTTAAGGGGTTGGAGGTTGAGTGTATTTTTAAAGAGAATGGCTACCCCACCTCCTTTTCTACATACTCTATCTTGTCTTAGGATATTATAGCCTGGGGGGAGGAATTCTTCATTTTGGATGCTAAGTTTTAGCCATGTCTCTGATGGTCAGTATGTCAGGAGCATAATGGGTTATAAATGCATGCAGATCAGGTATCTTGTTAGCAACATTTCCTGTGCTGATATTAAGAATTAATAGGTAAGATATCTGTTTGGTTTTGAGTGGACCTCGATTTGGGTGTATGTCACCAGAGATAAGTAGTCTCTTTATGGTTGATAGTAGATGTTTGGTTATGTGTGTTATTTCTATGCTGGATCTATGTGAGGTTTTTTTAGTGTTGGATTTTGTTATGTAAATATTATGTATATATATTGTAGTATTAACATTAAGAATAATAGGGCTGCTAGAGAAGTTTATGTGTGTTTTTGTGAGTATGGAAGTATGTGTTATATGGAATGTGTTGTTGTATAGAGGTAGATTAGTTTGTATGGATGTCATGTAGGCCAGTGTTGTGAGGGCTAGTGAGAAAGATGCTAGTAGGATTTTCATGCTCTATGGTAGTGATGCTTGGGTGATGACTTTAAGGTGACTGAGGTGATGATTTTACTACATTTCTGCAGTACACCCCCCCACACACACACACACGTAAATTACATATACCAACTCTGAGTATCGCACTGCAGTGGGAAAATGTTAATTTCTTAAGTCCACTGTATCAAGCCCCCCCACTGCAGAAACGTAGTAAAAAGTGTGTTTGGTAGTTTGGTGTCATTATATGTGGAGGGGATGTTATTTTCATGTGATTTGTAGTGTTTGATGTTCTGATGCACATTTTCGATGTTATAGGTTTTAGATGTTTTGAGTTTTAGATGTTCTGGTCTCGATGTTATGAAATTAGATGTTATGGGTTTTAGATGTTTTAAAGGGGACCCATATATACAGATTATTATTTTAATAAACATGTCTTACATTTGTATTTTATATATATATATATATATATATATATATATATATATATATATATATATACACACACACACACACACACATATATGTGTGTGTGTGTGTGTGTGTGTGTGTGTGTGTGTGTATGTGTGTGTGTGTGTGTGTGTGTGTATATATATATATATATATATATATATATATGGTTTCCTATGAAACCATCAAATTTACACTACATCGAAAATGAGAAGATCGGGACTTCTATGTTGAAATTGCAAACCATCGAAAACGGAAATCGTCGACTTCCAAAGCATCGAAATGAAATGTCACAGCACTGGTGTATGTTTAACGCGACCCGGTAAGTGTGCGACAGTGACGGAGGTAGGAGTGGTCAGGTAAGTGAGTTAGGGTTAGGGTGCAGGTAGGTGAAGTGTGCGTTAGTGTCGGAGCTTGGGCTAGGGGTGGGTAAGTGAGTTAGGGTTAGGGTGCAGGTAGGTGAAGTGTGCGTTAGTGTCGGAGCTTGGGCTAGGGGTGGGTAAGTGAGTTAGGGTTAGGGTGCAGGTAGGTGAAGTGTGCGTTAGTGTCGGAGCTTGGGCTAGGGGTGGGTAAGTGAGTTAGGGTTAGGGTGCAGGTAGGAGAAGTGTGCGATAGTGTCGGACCTTAGGGTTAGGGTTTGGGTCAGGGCTAGTGTGTATGCTATGTAGTGTAGTGTGTTGTTTACGTTCCGTGTGTCGGTGTTATGGTGTTCGGTGTTTTAAATGTCGACGATTTCTGTTTTCGCTGTTATGTACTTTCGATGGTCTAGTCTCGATGTAGTCATTCTCGATGTAGTGTAAATTCGATGGTTTCATAGGGAACCATATATATATATATATATATATATATATATATATATAGGGGTGCAGCTAGGCACACTCAGTGTACTCAAATGAGTAAATTTTATTCTAAGCATCTCTTGGAAACCTTAACACTTAAAAATCATAGAATGTTTAGAACTATACAAATGAATATTATATACCCAGGTATACAAAGAATGCTTGTGTGAAAGGAATACACCTTTAAAAACAGCTTTTTATGGTAATAAATAGTAACAGGAGAATATAATGTGTCACTTTCATATATGTCTTTGGGTAGCATTTTGAAGATTGAGTACATTTTTAAAATGCTACGTGGGTGGTGGGGACAACTTCATTAGATCTGAGTACAAAATGTCAATTTCTGTCTACACCCCTGAATACACACACACACACACACACACACACACACATATATATATATACATATAAACATGTTCATAATTTTCTCTGCATTTTATAATAGCATTATAAGTAATACTTTTGGGTGCACATATCTTTCTCAGAAAATATTTCTAGTTAGAATTTTTGTATCTTTACTATGCCTGCATGTAATAGTGATGACAATGCTGGTCAACTCCTGCCAGAGATCTCTTTTTATTCCATATGGTATGCTGTGTGCATGCCTTGAGCTTTTCCAGATATGACCATTGAGAAGGCAGAGCATTATCTTGGTCTCTTTATCAGACCAACTAAGAGCATTGCCTCATGCTTTCACAGGTGGTGCCCTCATTCAAAGTACAGGAACAACAATGAGAAACGTTGGTCAGGGATTTATTTATCAGGGTTAGAACCACTCCCTGTGGGGAGTGACATCACTTTAACAAAATCCTGTTTACTAGCAGGGACATTTCTGCAGTTACTGGTATTACTGACAAGTTTGGTTTAACCAAAATTGCTTTGTCACATACCTAAAGGAAAGCAGTTACCTTTTCCTTCTATGCTTGATTAAAATGGAACTATATGATTAATAATTGTTATTGCTAATGCCCATTGGTAAATGTTATTTTTGTAACATAACACATGCATGTCTCTTGCAACACAACAACATTTTTCTTTTCAGTTTTATTTTTTTTTGGGGGGGGTTAAAATAAATGTCACCATATGTGTTAATTTTAAGTGTTAGGATTTGTTTGAGGTGCTAGGGTGACACACAATGTTGGATGGGCAGGGGATTACAATTCAGATTGGTGCAAACGTGACATTCAGCTGACTCCATTTTTTTTAATTGCATACTGAGATTGGTTACTCTAAGGCCATTCACACATTCCTGCAGCAAGACTGGGACAGCTATGGAGTGCTGTCGACTGCAGAGCTGTCTACAGTGTATCCGTATCAGTCTGATGTGCGTTCATGTTACTTTGGCCATGTGTTCATTATTATCAAAAAAAACAAAATTCTTTGATACATCCCAAAACACATTTGTGTACAACTATGATACACAGAGATTAATATAAATTAGCCTAATATGCATATAACACATGTAAATGGCATTGAATGTTTGCCAATAAGTTGAGCAGTGCCATATTAATTCACCAACAGCCAAGATAGGTGACAAATCCATTACGATACTGCAGACTTATTACTGTAAGGCAATATTTAAAAAAATTATAATTTAATAAGAAACACTTGCAAATATTATTTCATTATTGAATTAAGGGTCATATTTAATGAATTTACCTATATGATGTGCATGTTTTGATAGCACTTGCTAGATTTGTATAATCTGGAAGTTGAATTTCATGACAGCAGCAGTGGAAATGATTACTGCTGACAGAAAATTATCATTATTGTGCATACAAGGGTATAAATTCAGTAAACTACTACTGAAGTTCTGCAGTGCTAAGGATACAAACAAGCATGTGTGATGAATTGGAGATTTTTTGGAGTGACAGTGATGAATAAAAACTGGCAGTATTATGAATACATGACAATGGCAGATGGTAGTGCGAGGAAGTTTTTTGTTGAAAAAGTGATTGCATTCATTACCTGAATGAACTGTAAGTAATATATACCACAATTTTCTGTGGCTATACTGAAATTTCTCTATGTATGTATATGGTTTGTGTTTCCTGTAGCAGGAAGGCTTGGCCAGTGTTTTGCACTTTAAAAGCTGATTACATCAAAACCGTATTGTCATACTTTCAGACTGTAGCCGTTTTTTTCAACATGCAGTAATGATGGAAAATAAGGGATCAAAACAGAGAAAGGATAACTTCAGCCATGAGGAAAAACATGTCCTCATGGCAGCACTTAGGGCATGTGAGAAACTTCTTTTTGGTAAAGGGGGCCCAGACAAGCCAAGAGGAACAAGGCCTGGAATAAAATAGCTGTTGAAATTGATGCATTGGGTGGCAGAAATCGAGCACTGTCAAAGTGCAAGGAAAGGGAAAACAATAGGGTAGCACATCCTAGAAGTAAGGCAAGGCAAAATGCAATTTCCCATACCACTATGGGGAGGGATCTTCCAAATCTTATTCAATTAACACCAGATGAAGAATGCCTTCTATTCAGCTGTGGGGATGACTATGACACAGAAGGTGGTGGAACAGGAATAATTAGTGCTGGTGTGGACATTGCTCTATCTTGCCAATGTCTGCAGCAGCAACATTCATCTGCTCATGAAGGTTAGCTTAAAATCAATAATATACATTGATACAGAGATAACTGAATGATGACAAGGGATGATGTAATTAAACACATCAGTAATTATTTGGTGAACCTTGTATATCAGCAAAGAATGGAAATGATGGTAGTGTGCATAGTAAGTGTTCCACTCACCCCTTGTAAGCATACATTACTGTGTGCTATTCTGTTATTATTAATGTTTTCAAATACATTTCTTACAGGATCAACACCAGAAAGAAAAAGTTCAACAATAGTGATAAGTTTGGATGATATCAGCAGCAGAATGGATGGTGCTGCTGCTGATGATGATGTTAACATAGTTATATTTATGAGGCAGCCTGTGGAAAGTGACACCAGTCCCCAAGTTTATTGGCAAGATCTCTCACCCCACAACATGTTAGTAATGCTGCAGAGACACAAAGTCAAACACAACCTGACATGCCACTCACATTTGTACAGGAGGAACACATCTACACCAGTATCTCCAAACCCAGAGGAACACTTTGAGGATGATGGCAGACATTCAAAGGTAACAGGATCCATGGTGACACCTTTACAAATGGGATCCAGGCACAATAATTTCTTATAGCTACCTTAGGAAACAAATAAAGCATTGGTTGCCCAACAGGAAATGTGCTGTGACACTATTAGGTCTCAGAGCACTACCACAGAGAGTCAGCAGGAAATGGTCAGAGTCCTCTAGGGTATGTGTGATGATTTCCAGCCATACCTGGTAATGGCAGAGAGTATGGATAATGCCATGATCACACAGATGTATAGCGTGGTGTCACACCAGGTGTCATTGGCAGCTTCCATTCCTACACTAGTTAGGATATACCAGAGTCAAGCTGGAGTCAGTCTTGCAAGGGGCAGAGCACAAGGTACTTTCTGTACATGTGGCGGAAAATAACGTGATAATACCATTGTTTCTCAGGACAGCTATGTCAGTAGTCAAAATGAACAAGCACAACAAATTTCACACAGGCCATGTCAGTGTTCCTCTTCAACTAGCAGGCCATCACATTCACGGTCACAATCATGGTCATGCAGCACTGTCAGGTCAGTGACAAGAGGATCATCTGCAACAAGTAGGTCAAAACATGAGATCAACTCACCTTATAGTTCTCATAGAAGCCCCTCTTCAAAATCACTAGTGCCATCACCTAACCTATCTGTAGGAGATATGTATGACTCATTTTAATCTTAAACTACTGTGAAACAGCTTCAAAGACACAGCTGTCTGTTTAACTGGAATAGGGGTTGGGGGACAAGTTTACAAATATATGCATTTCATCCCTGTAAAACTAGTATGTACACCATCAGTGAAAGGTAGACAGAAAACAATGCTACATGGATTATGTAAAGGGTTAAATGTGCATATGATTTAGAAGCTGGTGTACATGACTGCAGATGTGCCCTAAAGCTATGGAAATGTACTGAAAAATAAATTTAGTTTCTTGAGCCTGAGGCAGCATTTCTTCTTAGACACATAACAAAAAGGAAACTTATTCCTTATTAGCTTAAAACATATATAACAAGTATAAAATTTATTATTTTCTATATTTGGCATTTTCCTATTGAATATGTGGTAGTAGCCAGATGGATGAAATGCACTACCTAGTCATTTTCCATTAGATGTCAACAGTGGTGTTACAGATAAAGTTTATTACTTTGATAAGAGTTTTCTATAAACTAACCATGAATTCCTTTGTTCAGAGAGACATAACTTCCTTAATACTGTCTCCTGTATATGTGTGTTTTGTAATAAAGAACTGTACAGCTACCATTCCTATAGGTGGCAGTTACCTACAACATAAAAGTAATAATGCATACATTTTTTCAGAAGAAATATATCATAAGCAAGTGACACTTTAAAATGAGTATCCTGCCATGTAAACTTACACTGATGCTCCTTCACCCTCCCCACTGCACAAATGATGATAGATTTAAGTTTCCAAAGTCAGAAATTGTGTATGACAGCATAAAATTAAATTACAAAATAATATAAGAGATGTCATAATATAAAAAGCAGTATAATTCATTTTCCTTAAATTTGCAAAGCATTAAGTTGACAATATACATTACTTTTTGAATAACTAAGTAATCATCAAAGCAGACAAAAAAAATTTGAAATATTTTTTTATATGAAGCCTTATGACATCACTGAACAGGAGTCAGTGAGCACTCAGGCATGATTTTAACTAACAATAGTATGAGTAACCATTCTAAAAAAAAAAAATTAAAAAAAATATTTTAAGATGAGAAGGAATGTCAGATGAACAGTGACAGCAGACCACACACCACAAAGTATAGCCCACAGATATCACTGCATGCATCAGTTATACTCTGTGTTTTTACAATAAAGAAACACTAACCTGAAAAACATAGTCCATAGCTGTGGACTAGATGTTGCCTCTTTACCTGCACAGCCGCATGTCGTGCATGAGCATGTTGCATGATGTCCCTTACCACTGCTGCCAGCAGGTAATCATTACTTATATTTAGAGTGGAACTGGAAGTTACAGTGACATCATGGGTCACTTTACCACCAGACTAGTACATAATCATGTTATGCAAATTGCAACATGCAATAAACATCCTCCATGCAGTAGCTGGGTCATACTGAAGGGCACCCCCAGACTCATCCAGGCACCTGAAACAGGTTTTCAGGAGGTCAAAGACCATCTCATTGACAATACAGGTTTAGGACAGGGTCCTATTATATGTCTCCTCTGCAGCTCCATTTGGATTTACCACTGGCATCATGAGCCATGGCTGCAGTGAATATTCAGCATTTTACCTAAAAAGAAAGAGAGAGAGCAGAGTGAGAAAGAGAGAGAGAGAGAGAGAGAGATAGAAGGGGGGAGACAGATATACTGATCCACACATGCCAAGAGTACATCCAGAAGTTGCTGCAGTATCCTTGAGGCAGAAAGCAGTGAAATTCCCAATGTGTCCCCAGTCTGTCTCTGGAAGGTCCCTGTAGCAAGTATAGTGATGGCTATACCTACCTTGGTGTCCACAGGCATGGAAAATGTATGCATTCCTCCAGTATCCCTATGGGGGTCAAACATACCCACTAAGACCCTTATAATGTTTCTGTCCACTCTGAACCTATCAGGGATTTCCTGATTATCAAAATTATAATGAGTTATTCTTTGTTTATATTTTCATCTACAAGGTGGTGAGTGCCACTGGTGCAAGCAGTTTTGGCACAGCCAAGATAAGCAACTCAGACCTGGAAATAGCAAAGCTAGCAACACGTGAAAGCGTTTTCACCATCTGCAACTCTGATAGATTTGGCAAGGCTTTTCTTTATATAATGTATGTGTGATCAATGCAATGCAGAAAATCTGTAAATTCTGACTATGAAAGGAATCATAAATGGTGTAAAGCATACTTGATTAGCATAAGATTATATACATCATTTGCACATTTGCATATGTACATTCAAGGTCATTGCACATTTGCATAAATGGCTTCTATGAACTGCAGTTCACCTGAGCTACTGCACAAACATCATAGATGGCCTTAATGCATTCCTGTAATTCACTGCATTTCTATGGCACTAATATTTTCTGTTTCAGCAAACCATGTAATTACTACTACTGCAACATCTCCTGAACCTCTATACATGCAGAGCTGCCAGTTGCCTTAACAAGGTCTCAGTTACTTTTTCTAGAACTTTTCAAGGTAGACCATTAAGTCTGTGGTCTTTTTACCACTGAAGTCTATGCAGTTTCTTTCCAAAGACTTCTTCAAAAAGGATCTTGTGTTTGTGTGTGTGTGTGTGTGTGTGTGTGTGTGTGTGTGTGTGTGTGTGTGTGTGTGTGTGTGTGTGTGTGTGTGTGTGTGTCTGAGTATGCACATCTATCTAAATCTATAGACACATATTCGCAGAAGATGGAACATCAAGGAATCTAGCAGTGTGCACCAGCATGCTAAACATAAAACTGAACTTCTTAGAATTTTCACAGAATTATTTCCCTTCATTTTACATGCTTTCTGCATTTATATTAGACATCATTTAGAGTATAAGCTTTACTAGAAAAGTTACATTCTTGTGACTAGACTTCTAAAACAAACCATTTGTGTTTCTTTGAAATACAGTACATTCCACTCCATGACATGAACAAGCAGGTCATATAATTTACATTTAAAAAATGTGAAGGAACTATTATTTCATGCTAATGTAGCATTTTCGTAAAACTCGTAATTATTCGTAAATTCTAACTTCACAGACCTTTTTTCTTTCACAGTTTAACATTTTATACAACAATAAATCTTCATTGTAATTTACCATTTACCTGCCAAGGTACTGAATTCACATACCAACTATCAAGGTTATATAAAGGACATAATACTCCAATCCATTAATTATTTTTGGCATGCAAGAGACAATGTCAGCATGACGTCTCTGTGAAGAGCATAGGGTGCTTTGATAAACAGCATTTATTGAAAGTAATTATATATTTATATTCAGGGAAACACAATTAAAGTACAGAAAACTCCAGCTACAAGAATGAAAAGGAACAACGAAATATGGATAGCGAATACATACTGTAGAATGCATTGTTCTATTTCTTTCCTTTTTATTTGAAAAAATGTATATTCCTCCTCTTTACTAAACAGACTAAATGGGCCATAGGGTCTTGATACACCATAGGTTCATAAATTAGTACTAGGCTAACTGCCCTTGCAAGCCATTTTAAGCTTAGTCAATTACTTTTTGTGAGATTCAAACCCTGCACTTTCTGTTTGCAAAGCAAACACCTTAACCATTAGGCTACCCTCCCCATTAAAAATGATGATTTCTAAAATATTAACATTTGTGTTACCATAGTCAACAATATAAAAATCTACATAGGGGAAATTTCTGTGTGGATATACAATGTAATTACAGTTTTTCACCAATTTTAAGAAAAACATCAGGATAATTCTATTAAAAGGGTAGTAAACAAAATTTGTGTAGCAGCTGTCAATATCAGCTGTATAAATTATCTATCTATTTAGAAAAAAAGTGACATTTTGTGCAAGAAAGTTAAAAGTGCCCTTTTAAGGAAAGCATTATTTCAAAGTTACTGAAATCTCAGTGTTTTGCATTCAAGATGAAAAATACTTAGAAATCAAGAATTAAATAGTCATGCTTTCTCTCTCTCTCTCTCTCTCTCTATATATATATATATATATATTTGGGTCCACTTTCAAATCTCAAAATACTGAGATTTTGAATTTCAGTATTTCAAGACTAGAATGTCAAAAATGCAGCTGTTTGAAGCTGCACTTTAAAGAATCTTTATTTCCCGATTCCACTGTAGGTGTGGTGCAGTGTGTAGTCTGTTGTTTGCTGTCTCTTTAAGGGAATGTGTTCTGGGATTTCCACACGGTGGCTGATGCCTGGATATGTATGGAGATTCAGGTAGATGTTCAGCTTTGTAAGATTTTTGAGTACACGTTAGATTTTATTTTTTGGGGGCAGTTGTAGGTTTAGTTTGGGGTAAGTAGGTGGGAGAGTGTGTATGTTAGCACTGAAAGTGGTGATTTTTATACACGTGTAGTGTGTGTGTGTGTGTGTGTGTGTGTGTGTGTGTGTGTGTGTGTGTGTGTGTGTGTTATTAGTGAATGCATGACAGTGTGGAATGGGAGTATAAAACACGTACAAGTAGATTTTTTTTTCTGAGTTAGTGCGACCTCAGAGTTGGTATATTTAAGTAGCAGTGGCAGTGCAGACCTCTACATGGGGGGTCCAGGAGGGCTTACCCCTTCTGCAAAATGGTATGCTTGTTTTATTTGTTTTTATTTATTATTGTTTATGTTGTTATATTGTTGAGGGTTGTGGTTTTACTGTTGTTTTATGTTGTATGGTGTTTCGGTGTTGTGTGGTTTCTTGTTTTTATGGTTATGAACTTCTGGTGTCAATATACTGAAAGTCGAAATTTCAGTATTTTGAGATTCAGTAGTAGACCCATATATATATATATATATATATATATATATATATATATATATATATATATATATATGCAAATATAATATATTCAGTCATTATTGGAACTCTGTTGTGAGTAAGTGGAAACATGCGGACACAAATGATACAAAGCTGATTAGGTGAATAGACATGGATTACCAAGCTGCTGATGGCAGACCTCATTGGCACTTGAGTAGAAGCAAGTGAGCTCATGAGAAGGGTATGATGACATGGCTACTCACATCAGCCACAGGGAGTGTTTAGAAATGAGAACCAAAAACCCATCTAGCCAGTAGGCTTTCAGGCTGGCCTTATGAGTTACAGCAGTGAGAGTTTCTCTAAGCACTTGGTGGGTTATAGGCTGCAGAGGAGGGCTGAAGGTGATAACAGCTTCCCCTGCTACACACTGGACAGCTAGCAATAGCAGGAGGATCAAGGTCTGTAGAGTGGAGGCAAAAGTCTGGTTGTTAGCTCATATTCTCAACTCTCACCTCATATATACCTTCTAAAAATCCAAGTGTATACAGACAGGAAGTGTAGACTCCAAAAAGAGACACCCCGGTCATGAACCAAACTAGACAGCCAATAGCTATGAAGCAGCAATGCTCTATGTTGCAGCAATTTGCTTAATCACTTTTAGATATTACCAGGTAAAAATCACCAAACATGAACATAGGAAATTTATTAACTCAGACAGATGATGACATACCTCAAGCATCCAGCTTAAAATTATGAAACTGACACTGAAAATCTCTTTCAATAAGCTAAATTACCAGGTATATCAGAGAAAAATGTCTTCCAGTTTGGAATGACTGGGCCAGTCATGCTTTTCAAAAATGAAAGCAGCAAATGCTTTGAAATTTTTATACCATTAGGTTTACGTTTTCTAGCAATATATTTGTTAGCCTGTCATAATTAATTTGTTATAAAATGTTAAAAGGTATACTGTAAATTTCTTCAAGAGTGAAAGTCCTTTGTTTACCATGGAACATGATATTATCGCAAAGATTAAAATGATGTCTATAGATATTTATTTAAATGTATACGTATATGTGCAATTTTTAAAGTATTAAACTGGATGTAATATTCTACAAATCGAGTCCCTCCAATAGTTAATTAGATCCCATTAAATGGTTCATCATTTCCTGAGGAATAAAATATCTATAAGAGATTGGATAATGATATTACAAGATAGTCTTTACACTCTAAAATGTGTATATTATTTATCTTACTTTTAAATCAAAGGTTAGTTATATTAAGTCCAGTGGTAAAATTATTGTATCCAAACTGAAAGGAATATACATTAACAAATATAAAGAATTTGATGGAAATAAAATATATTGAAGTTGAAAGGTCAATGAGATGCTTAATATTTTTTTTTAATTACTTAAAAAGTCAAAATTATTATATGACAAAAAAGGTGGCACATGGCCATATAACATTGCTTTAAAACACCGAGGCATGTTATTCCAAGTTGATACTATTTTATTACAATTCTTAAATGCTATTCATCTTCTGTGTTTAGAAAAATTGAATAAATGGCTGCACGTGCACATTGATAAGGATTCTTGTGATGGCTTAAATTAGTTTAAAAACAACATAAACTGATTCAAGTTGAAATTATTGCATGTCAGATGCTGCCACTGTTTTCCCTGAAGCAAATGTAACTTATTGTCAGTGATTCTGTTCACATCTTTAGGCTAGGTGGCACACAATGCCATAATGTACTCATGTAGCATTTCTAAGAATCACCACTTTAAATTTTTAGTTGTATTCCAAAACAAAAGTATGCAATTAAGAAGAATTTCCCTTTAGCAGTATTTACACAAAAAGATTAGTCCTGAAATATTGGAAGGCATATCTACCATTCCTGTTACCACCTTTTCCAGAATAAGTTATATGGTAGTGTGTTTCTTCAATTTACTGTTGAGAAGTATTAACTTAATAATCAACAATGCAATTATATTTATTGATTTATTTTTGCTGTGTGTGTGTATGTGTGTGTGTGTGTGTGTGTGTGTGTGTGTGTGTGTGTGTGTGTGTGTGTGTGTGCGCGCATGTGGTTAATGCTTGTGAAATTAATAAATAAAATGTTTCAAAAATAAATTATAGAGTTTAGTGAATATATATAAATATATATATATATATATATATATATATATGTGTGTGTGTGTGTGTGTGTGTGTGTGTGTGTGTGTGTGGGTCCCGTACGAAATTCTGAATGCACTATATCCCGATGCCCAAAATACTGAGATGAAAAGCCCGAAACTCCACATTACTGAAACGTTGAAAGCGCAAAATTTAAAATCGCAAAACTAATACATACATACAGCACACACACAAACATACACACACCCTCCCCACATAACCAGACAACCCACCCTACACTAAAGATAAGCAGGGAGGGCTTCGCTCCCTTGCACCCCCCACACCACCCCTACTTTATTATTCTAACTCCGAGATCACACAAACATATACACAAGGCAAACTCACACCCACACATTACAGTCCCTCACACACACAGACACACACACACACACACACACACACACACACACACACACACACACACACACACACGCACACACACGCACACACACGCACACACCACAGTCAAAACACACACTTGTACACACTAAAGCCCCTCACAAACACACTTACGCACCCACATACTTACCTGAACCACAACACCAGAAGTGCTAACTCAAAATTCCTTAACATCGAGATTTTGAATTTCACGTTTCTGGTCTTTCGGTAATGTGGGGTTTCAGGCTTTTCATCTCGGTATTTTGGACATCAGGATTCTGTGCATTCGGGATTTTGTAGAGGACCCATATATATATATATATATATATATATATATATATATATATATATATATATATATATATATACACACACACATATATATATGTGTGTGTGTATGTGTGTAAATATATACACGCATACACATATTTTTGTAGTCACACGGTTTCATACACATACATTCCTGCAACCTATTCTTATTGTCTTCTGCTTCTACTAGGTCCCTCCTATCTTTGTATTTTACCGTGACCATTTTACCTGAAAGTTTTCCTTTATATCACAAATCTTCTTAAAAACATGCTCGTTTAAATATGCTTCTTCTTGTCATTATCTGAAACTCTGCATTCAGTTTGCCATTTTTTTCCTGTATCTGTTTATCATTTGCTCGCCCTCCTTCTTTGGCAATTATAAAGCTTCCACTGACAGCCATTTTGCCTTCACACTTTTCTTTGTTTTGAAATATTTTTTGACACATCATGGCCAATAAAAACAAACTTTTGTTTGTAGTTCTTCAAGCACTCCTGCTTGTGGTGGATCCAGTGTGCTGGATAACAGAGAAGGCAAGAGAGTTCAAGAAAAATACTTATGTTTATTAAAGCCTTTGACTATGTGGACCATATCAAACTATGGCAAGCTTTAGATAAGTGTGGATACCAGGTCACCTTATTTTATCTTTTGAGGAATATGAATGAAGAACAAGAAGCAACAATTAGAATTAAACAAGGAATAACAAATTTCTTCAAGAACTTAAAAAGAATGTGACAAGGCTGTGTACTGTGGACATACTTGTTTAATTTATATGCTGAATATGCCATACAAAATGCTGGATTAGACAAATCAATTGCTGAAATCAAAACTACTGGAAAAATGTTGACAACCTCATATATCCAGAAAGTAGCAACTAATGAGTGAAAGTTAGAAAGGAGTAATCAAACCAAAAAATTGATAAATTAGAAAGGTAATTGCCTATGGTATAAGTATGTGAGTCTATATTAGTTTGCTGAATTACAATTTCAGCGAACACGTATTCATTGACCTTTATTCAGCGAAAATCACTTCTGCAATTCACTGAATAATCCAAGGGCAAAGATATACCTGCCCCATAGCCCAATGGACCCAAAACTTACTAAATCAAATCCACTCATGTGGGTGGCTTCATACCCCCCAACTATATATACTAACTCTGAGGTCACACTACAGTGGAGAAAAGGACAAAGTTGTGTAGTTGGCCAATTATGTCTTTGCCCTTAGAATATTCAGTGAATCACAGAAGTGATTTTTGCTGAATAACAGTCGATGAATACATGTTCACTGAAAAGACAGTTTGGTAAACTAATATAGACCCAAGTATTTATGTGACTGTTAAGTGGATATATATATATATATATATATGTATATATATATATATATATATATATATATATATATATATATATATGTGTGTGTGTGTGTGTGTGTGTGTAAATGCACAAACAAAAAATACTGCAGGCACTGACTACTTAAATTAGCTGTTAAATTTAAAGAGTGTGTTAACCAGAGGTAGTCTAGACTAATATACAAACAACCAACATATTTAAAAAAAAGAGTATTGCACAATATGTTAATCAATTACTGTTTTGTGGGATAATAAAACACTACTCTTCAAAAAAAAAATAAATAAAATTATGTCATCTAGTCCAATAGATTATTTACAAATGGATGGGGAAGAACTGGAGTAAGTGACGGATTTTAATTTCCTGGGCTCAAACCTCTGCAAATGTGGATTCCAACAATGAAATTAAAAGACACTTGCTTCTTGTAAGGAAAGCTATTGTAAATCTGGACAAGATTTTAAAAAGCAAAGCTACCACATTATTAGTAAAGGTCCTCATAGTAAAAGCTATGGTTTTGCCACTAGCAACACATTGCATATAGCTGTGAGAAATGGACTACAAGTAAGGCTGCACTATGGAAAATGTGATGCTTTTGAACTACGGTGTTGGAGAAATCTTTTGAGAATTCCAAATGCTAAAAAGAAGTTAAAGTCAGTCGATATTTAAGGAAATAAACCCATCCTGTTCATTGGAAGGTCTGATAGGAAAACTAAACATCAAAAACTTTTTGCCACATAATATGAAGACAAGATTTAGAGGGAAAACACCGATGTAAGGAAAGACTGAAGAAAAAAGAAGGAGATATTAGAAGCTAAGATGGATGGATGTATACTTCTAAACTGTGCAGATTTTTACAGAATGTTCAGAGTTTTGCCTCACATTTTTGATCTGCTTCTCATAAAATTTGTGATTTTCTGGCAAATCACTGTGATGAGCTGATGATTGAAATCAATAAATAATGGCATATATTTGAGTTTCAGACTTCAAATCCTTCAGAAAAATGCATGTTAACCCAAACCTTGTTATTTTAACAACTTTCTATGTTTATAAAAGCAATATTTAAAATTTGTCCATATTTTTTGGCCTTTGTCCCCCCATTTTGTCAGGATGTGTCCAGATTTCTAGCACTAAGAGTTTGAGAGGTATAATGGCCAGCATTACTGAAGTAAAGAATATGAATCTGCAAGAATCTGAAGAAACTTTCAGTTAACTCCACTACATACACATAAATGTTTACATAGCATGTAAACAGCTGCAGTGATTCAGCTGTACTCCATAGGAACAAGTGTAGGACAAATCCATATGGCGGGACCATAATATCAGTAAGCTTTGCAATAAAAGGAAAATAAGCTTGACCAAAAACAAGAAGAGTAATTCCTAGAATGCTAGAGCCCTTGTCAGTAAAATAAAACTCATGAGCACAATCAAACCCTCCAAAGCCAAGTTTGAGGCTAAAATGGCTACCCAAGTCAAAGGCAGTCACAAGGTCTTTTTAAGTTATGTTCATTATTTCAAAAGCACAACACATTAATGCACTGAGCTGACTGTGAATGATGTTACCTACACTGAGAATGAAGATATAGCTAACCTATTGGCCAATAAATTTAACTCTAATTTTACCCCTCTGTCCACTCTGGTTTTCCCTTAAGGTATACCTGAAACTGGCTGCCCTTCAGTTGTCACACAAGACCACATCCTAAAAGTGCTATCAAATGCTAAAAATACTGCATCGATGGGTCTTATATTTTGCAGAGGATAACACTGTCATGGAACAGACTCTCCAATCGCATAAAACAAAGTTTATCCCTCTTCATTTTCGACCACAAGTTAATCTACAGATGGGGAACAAAATATTTACCCGATGACTGCCCCTTGTACAACTAATGAACACATGCAGCTCCTAAATGCTTTACCCCATGCATGTGTCCCCTCAAATTATCTATGGTATGATCCCAGTTATTCCCATTAGGGGTAATATATAATTATTGACCTAGGGATGGGTAAGGCTGATCAATAACCAAATGGCATAGGTTATTTCAAGCCAATTTCTCTTGTTTCGGAGTTTTATTGCATTACAAAGTTCCCAGTGAAGCCATTGCAAAAAGAGGTTAAGGATTCTCTTTCCCTCTTCCTATGGCAAAACAGCTTCAACATTATAGAATCACAGTGTTATCCTGATCTTAATAAACTAAGACATGTTAACTTGGGGAGCAAACAATTCATATAATTTAATGGATAAACTAAGAATGACAATAATGGGAAGGAGTACATCTGCCAAAATTGTGAATGTTCTTAAAAATGCATATTATTCAACACATTTGGACCATGCATTTCTTTCCCTTAAGAGAGAAACATACAGTTTGCAGTACAAGCCTTTGGCTGGGCGTATAAATCTATAAGTTTAAATAAACTTTTTTTTTAATCAGAAAAGGGGAATTAACTAGCTTAAAGAAGTGCAATGTGATTTGAGTTTGCCTAATCACTTCGGATGGTGACAGATCCAGATCTTGAATGTACGTATCTGACAGCTCCTTGTTAGGAAGGTTCAATCCTTTTACTGTCTTTGCTTAGGAAACAGGAAAAGTGCAAAGTAAAGGAAATACTTCTGTCAGCGAGTAGAGAAAGTTAGAAGCATTCAGTCAATATGCTGACTGGAGAAACTATTTTAGGGTTTTATGAATGTTATTTAGAAAAATAAGAGAAAGGGAGACAGTTATACTAGTCGGATATGCTAAAAGGAATCCATCATCATCATCATCATCATCATCATCGTCAACATTTTTTTATAGATAAAAAAGAAAGTTACAGATGGTGCTGTCCAGAACTGACAACTGAAATTCAGGGTTGGTTTTATCCAGCTTTCTATCCATGGCTTGGCATTAAAACTCTGTTATGGACAACTGAAATTCAGGACTGGTTTTATCCTGCTTTCTGTCCGTGGCCTGGCATTAAAACTCTCGGTAATATTTTACATTTCATGCCTGGGAATTACCAAACCTTTGAGGGGAGAGCACAGTTACTGAGCTAATCCCCCGCCCACCAAAAAGAGTTGAAACAATTATTGCTTGCCTCACTGTTTTAGGTGTATTGCCCTTTCTCCTTGAGTGATGGTGCTGTCTCCAATATATTCTGTCCAGATGTTTTCATATAACAGCTTAGGGCCTGATATCCATCATTACACTTTCTTCCTTACACACCTGAGCTGAACTGGTATTTCATGAATTTTGATTTCTCACTGTTCTCTCTTACCGTAAGTACTTTTCAGAATTAGATATACTGAGCAATGTGCACAGAGTTAGCCACTCTGGTCACTACTGGAGTGTTAATTGTTTTTTACCTGTCCAAAATGAGAGTAGCAGGTCTTAGCATCTAACATCATGCTTCTCCTAGAAGCCCCTTTCATGCTGATATTAGCCAGTCTGTGGGCCTCTTTTGCACCATTACTCATCCAGAGTGGCAACCTGCTAATTTCATGAGCTCTTTATCAGACAGAACAGGTAAGTAATAATGCTTACCTGAAGTCACATCTGTTATTCCACTTAATATTTTGACTATCATCACCTCCACTATCCTCAGCTTATTGGACCTCTGATTTTTGCACTAAATTCAAAAGCCTGAATTCTTCAGTATCCAAAGTAGTACTTTAGTCCAGTGGATGATAGTTGTTTGCTTCACCAACAGACAAAACACCCAAGTGTTAACTTATTGACTGTCACTGCTGAAATGTACTACATAATTTAACACATCAGGGAATTATCACCATATTAATAACATATGCATTACCGTCAACACAAATGAAGATTATTCATCTGATGGCTTATTAAATGGAAGGATTACAGTAGAACAAACTACAACACACCTGAAACAACAATTTACACTGTTTGATGCAATATATTAACTTTATTTAAGTGGCTGTGTCCAAGCACTGTACAAATCATACAACACCACAAAAAATAAATGAAGAAGAAAGGGGTAAAATAGACATGACATAAAGCAAATAAAGTACAAATAATATGAAAACATGAGCAACACAGATGTGAAACACACATACATACACACACACACATGAATCATAAAGTTTAACAAATAGTACTCACAAGCAGAAGATAAATAATAGGCCAACTCCAAAAGAGCATTTTTCTAAACCATTTGGTTATGCAAATATGACCCACAACAAAAATAGTAGGAACCACTGCAGGGCAGCTCAAAAAGGTATGTTTTGAGAGAAGTACAGCATATCACAGGCCACTAAAGTTTAAATTCCAACTACAATTCTCTGTTTTGATCTGTGTCTAACATATGTGTGTATACCATGTCTAGCTTAAAAAAAAATCAGAATAAGAATGCATCTTAGATCCTTAACTACAAAGTCTACAGTCTGATCTGAAATTGTGTTTGTTTCATTGTTTAAAAACTCTTTGTTAGCTCAGTAGTACTTTCTGCTTACCCATCATCAATGGCTTAAGCGGCAGAATCAGCAGTGTCTACCTTTAGCCAGCTCTCATTAGGCCACTTATTGAATACAGTGCCTCCTTTGGCATGTATCATTCCAGACACATGCAACAACTGGAGCACACACACATATACTTCATTAAAAGGATACAAGGCCTAAACAGCATGTCTTACATGGACCGAATCAAAGTCCTGTCACTAAACACTGTATCCTACAGACTGCTAAGATGTGACATGTGTTTGGCATACAAGGCATTCTCCAACCCATTACTGATGGATTTACTGAACCAGCAAGTCAAATGGAATCAGAAATACTCATACTGGTTCTAAACCTCTTCTGCAACTCTATGGATAAAAAGTAGAAAATTTACCCCAGGACTGCCCTTTGTACTACTAATGGACACAGGCAGTTCCTAAATGACTTATCCCTTGCATGGGTCCCCTCAAATTATCTATGGTATGATCCCAGTTATTCTCATTAGGGGTAAAATATAATTATCAATCATGGGATGGCAAGGCCAGTCTCTAACAAAATGGGATAGGTTAATTTAAGGCAAAAAAGTAATTGGCTGGACTTAAAATGGCCCACAAAGACAGCTCGCCTAGTACTTACCTATGACTCTGTGAACATAATGATGCCTTGTGCTTCCCATACATTTCCTTGGGACTAAAGTGCTCCTGTGTAAAACACTGCAAACTGCTACCGATGCAGTTTGTCGCCTACTAAACGTATTTACTCTAGAAGGATCACAACTGTGAATCAAATTTGGATTAAAGAAGCTATAGCATGAATTATACTGTTTTAACTTTACCATGATTTTAATACAGCCACTGGGAATGAAGATAGTATGAAATAAGAAAATCTGAATTAAATAGTACACACGACGGATACAGATCTTACACTTTATTAGTGCCTAGATCAAAGTCTTAGTAGGTGAGCAGCATACATGTAAACAGTGAATGACATCAAGCATGTATGAAGACGCTCAAAAGAAATTTTCAGTAGCGACTGGCAGCTATTAGAGAATATGTAAATGACTTGGTGTCTTGGCCACTTCAAAGACTCAAACAATGCCGATATAAAGAGTAGACAAAGAAATGTGTGTCATAAAGAAACATGCGATTCCTGAAATATTATAGCTGTAAGTATGTTCTTTACTATACGTATCACATTTACATGGACACTTATGTCACAAAGGTAATGTTGTTTTAGTTTTATAATCCTTATCAAGAGAATCTGTAGTTCATTAGTAGATACATACAAATTTCTGTGGTTGATGTGCATTTCCTCTGGAGATAACTATATCAGAAAACGAAAGACCATGTTTGAGAACTCAGAAATGAACTGGTAGATGTTAAATTGGCCACTCTTGCAGGACTACTCAGATATCACTTCTTAAAGACTCTAATTCCGATAAATTACATTTATTCTAAGGCTTGCAGAACACTTTAAAAATTCAGTTCATATCATTCAGATACAATCTGATACACTTTTATAGACTGAATGTACTTCTACATAATTCCATACTTTAAATGTTGATAAGGACTGGTTTAGCATATGAGTGTAGATGTCTGTACTATACAATCTGTTAAATATAACTGCTATCTACTTCGTCAAGCATTTATGTCATGCTAATGCATGTATTATTTGTTTTCACTCTCTCAGCTTCTTCCAGTTTTGCTATATGACTTTGTCAAAGAATTTTTAAATTGCTTGCCAAAAAGCATTTCCCTTTAACTTTGTAAAATCCATAAGCAATTTGCTTCTAGGCTTCTATCAATACCTTAAAATGTCAGAAAATTATTTTTGAGGCAGTATTTACTTAAGCATTGTGTTCTGGTTAAATTATACATCCGTTCTACTACAAGAACATCAAAATAATTCCCCACAGGTAGAAGCAATTTAATTTTACACAACATTGCTCTCTCCTGAAATGGAGCCTCTGTAATGAAATAAAGCACTATCCCTAGGTTTAGGTAGTCAATCAAAATGGTAATTTAGTGAACCTAATGTTTCCACTATATTCTTTGTTTTTTTATAAGTAAAACAGGAAAGTTTGCTAGTCTTTTTTTATCCTTATATAGGGCATCACAATTTCTAGCAGTCTAATAAAGTATTATTATTTTAAAATATAAACATGTTTAAAAGATCCTGTAACAACTTTATGGTAAACTTTACAAATATTTACATTCCCTTCCTTCTATCTACAGGTGCTATTTCTTTTTCTGCTATATATAAACATAATCTATATTCTATAGCATGCTTATCTTCATATTTCCATAGTTTGCTTACATGATATCAGATCTTCCATCTTCAGCAACATCATTTGTGGTTCTGAAACTTTTTTAGTGTCATAAATATATCTGACATGACTTGTAGACAGTTGTCCAGGGATTAAAGGGAAAGTGACTATATTTATAGAAATACCTTTATTGACAAATAAATAAAAAATATCAATATACAAAGGTCGGGGCTATGAAAAGATTAATCCAATGCAGTACATATGTGCATCATATACATAAGAAGGGCATCTAATGGGATTATCAAAGGTTCTTGTTATGTTAGGTCGACTTTAGAGTGCCATTGATTATGTACAGTAGACTGCAAAATAATTGTCTGTAATATAGGCATAAGTCAAGCCCTGAATTACAAAATCATAACACAGCCACACAGGAGTCAATGAAACACTTTTTAGAAGAAGAAAATAAAGGATACCAACAACATAGGTTGCATCCTCACCCATGTTTATCACAGCAAAATTTAACACACTTAGACAGCAACCTGGATAAAGTGAATCGAGATAACTTTCTGCCTATTTTATGAAGAGTATTATACACAAACAATGGTGCACCTTTTCTGAAATACTGATAAAAAATATCAGATCCATACATTGCAACATATATTCTCCCTTACCAGAATTGAGAAAAAAATAGAGAAAAAAAATATGAGAAGGTTTGCAGACTGGTTGAGGTTGGCTTCCATAGCTACTTTGGGCATGAAAGATGGGTTTGTTTAGTGGACTTCATACTTTTGTGAAGTACCAAGTATTGTGGTGTTAAACATCAATCCTGAAGTCTGAATTTCTTAAAGCCACTAAAAAACAGTTTTCCAAGGCAGGAATTTTAGTACTACTCTAGATGATGATTCAGAAGGATGGAGTGTGGGTTTCTCCAGTGGAAAATGCAGGTCCAATAGAAGTACATGTTTCCTTACCGGGGAACTGTTTAGAAGGATTCCCCTTAAAATGCCTTACAAACCATGAGTGAAGCTAGTGAGGCACTCTGAAACCTCTGGTAGAACTTCAAAATAGACAACATATTTTTTAATAGAAAAACAGCTCAATTCCATGTCATATCTTTGGATCAAATAATCAATCACTGCAGGGACTGGAACCAAAAGGGGATCCAACTATTTTTCTAAGGCCCCAACTGAAAAAAAGTTTCCACTTACTCTTGCATTTTTTCTTAGTACTGGGTTTCTGGGCAAATAACTGGATATGAGTGACCCTATCCAGGTAAGCCACATTTATAACCATTACTGGATTTGAGCAAACCAAGCAATTAAGCTAAGGTTATGGAAGTCCAGGTGAGGCTTGCTGGATGGGTGAGATAGCAGAGTTCTGAACAGCCTTAGTCAGAGAGGATTCTTCAAAAAGACAGGCCAGAGCAAGGGAAATTAAATTTATCAGGGCTAATATGAGACTATGAAACTGACTCTGGCTTGCTTGCTGTGGCTTTCTGTATGAACTTGGGAATAACAGGAAAGGCTGGAAAGGCATACTGGAGATACAGAAACTTCTTTTGTGGTTGAATTGCTGTTTCAAAAGAGGAATCAGGAAAAATACTTCATTGAGCTTAGCGCTGATCAGGGAGGAAAACAGATGACAGCAAGGCTTCCTCAGTCAGCAAAATAGGATCTTCACCACTATCCAGCTAAGAGACCATAGGTGTGGTATCGGCAAGCAACCTATCCACGAAGGAGTTGGCTTCTCCAGGAATATTACCTTACTTACAAGTTTCCTATATGCATCCACAATTTAACTACCCTTCAATGCTACAAAAAACTTTCAAAATAAAATGCACAAGAAGGTCTTCATTACTTGGGAAGGAAAAAACTTTATTTGTTGGCAACAATGCATTAACAATCAAATGGTTATAGAAAGCCAGCATATAATAAGAAAGTTTGAACTTTCTACATCAGATTGGCTTACACTTCAAAATGTATTAACATAGTCACAAGATCTATGCAGAATGACAACTAATTCATCCTTCAGAGATAGGCCTAAATTTATAAAACAACTATTTGAACTAATTTATAATAATCAAAACTGGGAAAACTTAACATCAAAATTATATAATATTTTAATAAATTATAAAGTCAAAACTAATCAAACATTTTGGAATCATATCTCTAGAGGACATTCAATAAATTTATCCATGGAAAATAAGATGAAAATATTAAATTCTATTAAACTAACATCTAATATGCAGTTCTGGAGAATTTACACATGGAAATTTCTGCATAGAGCTTTTTATACACCCAACAAGTTAGTAAAATTCAATTCTTCTAATACTGCCATGTGATGGAGATGTTTACAAACATGCAAAGCAGATTGGATACATATTTTTCATGATTGTTCTAAAGTTAAAAATTTTTGGGAACACATTGGTAACTTCTTACAAGCAATATTTTCAGATTCTTTTGTAATAAATAGATCTTTATTTTTGTTAAATGTCAATGAGAATCTAGAATTAAACAACAACAATCTTTATTTACTATGGAACATTCTTGTGAAAATGGAAATCTAACTCTGAACCATCCTTCGAAGAATTTTTGTCACTACTGAAAGAAACTGCACTCATGGAAAATAAAGTTAAAGAACTAAGGATTATACCTAAGCAATGGAACAATAATCCATGGAAAAAAGTATTGATTGTTAAAGAAAAGAGGAAATGCTTTTCCCTTTTATTTATGTGATATTATTATGATTGGATTGGATTTTTATATAATCAAACCTCAGGACAATGTAAATATTGTATATAGTCTTATTTTAGTTGTTAGATAAGGTATTAATAACATAGATGTTAAAAAATATTAATATATATATTTATTGTTTGAAAAATTAATAAAAAATTTGAGTAAAAAAAAATCACACTTAAACAAACCTGAAAGGTGTTATAAGAAAATTGTCAAGTGTGCCACTGACCTACTAGTAAAATACATCATGCATAACACCTTAGCAGCTGCACTGGCTACCATAAATGTCTCATGACTTAAAACCATAACATCCTAAATGAATCAAACACTATCAAGCAATTAGCAATGTTATCCAAAGACATAATCCAACAATACAACCCTGATCACAAAATTTAAATCAAATATTAAGGACCAAGCTATTACCAACCATGGTGACTACTTATACCTATTACTTGCAGCAAAACTATGAAAGTCTATTACCTCAGTTCTCAAAACAGAAAAAAAGTTTCTAGTACAGAAATTTAAAAAATGGCCTAACTGATACATACAACTGTTTTGACACCAAAATATAACCTAAAAATAAAAGAAAACCATATAGCAGGATATTACTTAACTTCAACAGGGAACTGCTCCTGCAGTTACCTCTGAACTAATATAACTTTTTAGGTGAATACCAGGCTAACTGTCCTGAAGGGCCATTTTAAGCCTAGCCAATAACCTAAGGTCGAAATCAAACCCTGCACTTTGTGTCTATGACGTGAAGACCTTAACCATTATGCCAAACACACCCAGATGAAACTGTACAAGATAATGCAACTGAATTCCTCTAAACTTAGCCAAATTACATGAACCCATAAATTAACATGCCATATTCCACATATTTGTTGGTATATAGACAGGCTTACCATGAGGCTGAAGCCTTAATACAGACATTTTTCTTCTCATCATAAGACTTTCTGACTCTTAGACTGCCTTACTGCTGAAGGTTTCCAGTTATCATGAGCCTTCAGAGCAGACAACAATCTTGCTGGCAGAGCTGACAGAGCTGGTTATTGCTAATAAGCCATGCCCCACCTCCAAAATGCCAGCAACTCCCAGTTTATCCTACCAAGCCAAGAAATTTTTCACTTTTGTAAGAAAAAGTGAATACTGTCAAAAAGCAGCAGTCACCCATTCGCTTCTATGGAAGCAGTTAAGGTGCAGGCAAGTTCATCAAAGTCATGGGAGTTGAGGGAGGTGGTGTTCTAGTGTTTGTGTGTGTGTGTGTGTGTGTGTGTGTGTGTGTGTGTGTGTGTGTGTGTGTGTGTGTGTGTGTGTGTGTGTGTGTGCATGTCTTCAGGGGCATGGATGAAGCTGCATGCATACTTGTGTGTGTGAGTGTCTGGGTGGTTGCACTAGGGGGAGGTTACGTAGAGAATCAAGAGTCTGGATATGGTGTGTGTGTGTGTGTGTGTGTGTGTGTGTGTGTGTGTGTGTGTGTGTGTGTGTGTGTGTGTGTGTGTGTGTGTGTGCACGTGTGTCTGGGTAGTTGCACTAGGGGGGTTATGTAGGGAATCAAGATTCTGGATATGTGCATGTGTGTCTGTGTGATTGCACTAGGGGGGTTGTGTAGGGAATCAAGGGTCTAAGTGTGTGTGTGTGTGTGTGTGTGTGTGTGTGTGTGTGTGTGTGTGTGTGTGTGTGTGTGCACGTGTGTGTGTGTGTGTGTGTCTATGCATGTGTGGGTATGTATGTGTTTGTGTGTTGGGTTGCTTTGAATGGGTGAGTTTCAATGTGGGTGATCGACGTGGGAGGGGATTGCTTATTAATAAGTAGATGTATGTTTGTGTGGGAAAGTCTGGGAGTATGTACATGTGTGACAGCATGCATGGAAATGTGTTATGTGTATGTATGTATGTATGTGTATATGCACATGTTTTAATTTTTTTATATTAGGAATTATTCTCCCTGGGATTCTGCTGAAAAGTGACTGTTAGATCAGTTAGATTGTTTAGGTTAACAAACAGAAAGAAAGAAAGAAAGAAAAATAAAATTTGGAAATGATCATAGGACAAGGTCCATTCTCACAATCTCATTGCCTCTTGATACGGGGTTAAAAAAGTATTCCTCCATGTCTGTTCATATACCACACCACTGCTGTGTTGTGGAAGTGGAAAAACATTACTCGTCAAGGTAAGGAATCTTACAAGGTGGATTGTAAGATTAAAGCAGCCTTCATTTCCAGGACATCTATATGCAAACTGGCCTCATTCAGTAACCACACATTATGGACTACATTGTGGACCACCTACCCTGGACAGCTGCACCTATCCCAAGGACTAAAGCATCTGTGGTGATAGTCACCAATGGGTTGAGAATATGAAAGGAACTGCCCAGAGTGGGAGAAAGAGAAGTTAGATTTTTAGAAGCAACTAAGCCAGTTGCCTTTGAAATGTTATTGAAATTCTGATGCTGTCCAGCATCAAGTCCAAGCACAAGCTCTATTATGAGTGGACAGAACAGTCCACTGCAGAACACCCATGCAGTATCTTACAAATGGAATTTGAAAAACTGTGGCTGTCATGAGGCTCAAAGCCTTGAGGCACACATAGCCATTGAAATTGTTCTGGAGTGAAAGCACTATCTATTGTTTGAATGACAAAAGGAACTCTTTCCAGGAGAAGTCTGGCCTTGCAATGAAGTATATTCAGTAAACAACCTCTTAATGTTATCGTTTGTGAAGGCTGCATCTGAAATTTAGTAAGGTTTACAGTGATCCCTGAGGACTGAAACTCTGTCATTAGAGAATCCCTGGCAGAAAATAGCTTCTCTGAAGTTGGAGTGGCTAGGAGCTAGTTGACTAGGTATGGAAAGACCTTGATATCTTGCAGACTCTGGTTGACTGCAGCTACAGCCATGCATTTTTGTGAATACCCTGGTGAGCAGAAGATAGTCCATAAAAAATTATCCTGGAACTGGCAGTTCCTCGCTGCTAAGCAGAAGTGTAAGAACTCCATTGACTTAGTAGTGATCCTTATGTATAGACATATATCTGGGGGGCCCAAAAAGTATATTCAATCTCCTTTTGACAAGCAAGGAAGAATAGACCACACCATGGCCGTCTAAGAAATTTTATTTGGGATGAGTTGGCTGAAACCACTTAAATATTGAATGGACCTGATGATTTTATTCTGTTTTGGCACCAAAAAGAATCTGAAGGAGTATATGGATATACTGATCTGACCCCTAGATTACTCTTTACTAAAATGCTCAAGGCCAGCTTCAATGCCACCCTCCTCTAATAAGGTGTCAAAGGATAAGTTCCCACTACTAAAGGTGTCTCAGAACAAAGTACAAACAAGGCAAAGAGATACGCAGTACACCACCACAATTAAAATGTTCCAACTTTAATAAACAAATTAAACAACTCACTAAAACTGTCACAAAAGTTTAAAAGCAGATGAACCATCAAATGATAAGTGCTTTCGGCAGGATTGCCTTCTTCAGATTATGTGTACTCAGTATCTCTTTGCCTCCTCTGATAAGGAGGGACTTCAGGAAGTTGATGAAAATGTAGCTTTAGGGGGAAAGAAAAAAATAGTAGACTCTGGATACAATGTCAAATATCCATCTGTCATGTGCTATGGCCTCTCACACTGGCAGATGAAAGGATAAAAGCCACTTAACTGCCTCTAGCGAGGAACAGTTTTCAAGTGCTCAGGGAGCTTGTTGCCATCTCTCTGACTGGGGACTTTGGAATTTCTGATTTAGGTAGAATTTCTGATTTAGGTGGGAATCTGTATCATCCACTCATAAACCAACACAGGAGCCACCACCATGCTTATCTGCTAGTTTTGCTACTACTGGCCATGCCTGAACCCCATCTGATGTGGATTCTTCTTTGCCATGGAAATTGAAAAGGGGTAATAAGGAACAATAAACTTGATGCCACCTTTCACCTTTCTCCAGATTCTCCTTAACTAGAAGTCTGAATTATCCATACCCATTAAAGAGGGCATTAAGAAAAATAAGCTTAGAATTCTCTACAAAATTGCTTAGGTAAAGCCAGGTGTGATAGCATGCAGTGACTCTGAAACCCGCTGTCCTCGATATACTATATACTGTATCTGTTGTGAGATGCATGGTGAAGTTTCTCATAGTGAAGATTGTAGCTGCATACGTACTGAGCTTTTTTAAAGCTCTACATCTGGCCTCTTCTCCAGTGACTGGAACATCTCGTCCACAATGGTATGCAGGACTCTCAGATTATGTGCATGGAAGCTAAGTGCCCTTAGAGTGTACACGAGGGACATAAAGATTTGCTTCCCATAATGGTCCATAGCCCTAGGCTCCTTCTCTGGACGTTACATCACAGGGATCTGCAGTGTGGCAGCCTTCTTCATCCCAGATTCAGCAACTCCACTGTAGGATTCTGCACCCAACATATCCACTTGTTACGGGCTTGTAGGATCATGTCCGCCTTCCTCAGCATGGATGCCACAATGTCTGGTTCCTTCCATGTTTCCTGTACATCCCATGCCACAATGTCCTCCATAAGATGCACCCACCTAGGAGGGTAAGGGAAGAAACCTGAATGCTTCCTTCAGAACCTTATAAGAGCCTTATCAGAAAACAATGGGGGTTGAATGGACACCCTCCTTTAAGCTGAATCATTTGTAAAATCTCACCAGTATGTGTTATCATGGGATATAATTGGAGAATCAGCCTTGCTCTCTTTTTCAGTGCTTGACTTGGGAGAATCATGTGGGGAGTCTGTTTCCTCTTACTATGCTCCCTCAGTACACACTTGTCTGGGGAAGAAGAGAAGATCTTGGCTAAGGCACCCTCTTACTCTTGTGCCTGAAGCCTTCATCCTGGAGTCAATAAGTGATAAGAAGTTCAAACACAGGTCAGAGATAGTATTGTGTCAAAGCCAGCAGGACAGAAGACATCAAAAGATGCACATGCTGCAAATAGTATTGCATCAAGTTAGAGACTGAGCTTTATACAAGCACAGTCACTGAGGGACTCATTATCATGAACCAAGCACTAAGCTCCAACAAGAAGTGTCCACAAAACATCAGAAAGGAAACTTGACACTGAATGACCATCAGGTGCCAGTGCCAACACTGATGCCCTTGGCCTCAAGGGCTCAAAAGGCTGAAAATTCTGACCTTGACAGCAGCACCAAAAAGGATGACATTGAAGTCAGACTCAAGTAATCAACCCCAAAATTGCTTTCACAAGAGACAGTTGGCAATGAAGATTTCATTGCTAAAACCAATAGTACCGATGGCAACATCAACAAGTTAGAACCAAACCATGTTGGCATTGATTCCTGCAGGCTATTAGTGTCCTTGATGTAGATGGAATCAAAACAGGAGCCAGTAAGGAAGCCAGAATGGAAGCAGGGAGAGTGACACTAACCTTCTCTGAGCCAGGACAGGAGGAAGACAGTATGAGGTCCAAATACAAGTCAGGCTGCAAAACTGCTTCCAGAAACTTCATCTAGACTATATCAAGTGAGGTGGACCAGTGGGAAGAAATCAGATGCAAAGATCCGACAGAAAGGGGCCTAGACCGGGAATGCATAGGCAAATTCACCTCTGAAACAAAGGAAAGACTTTGCCATCTTGCAGATTCCACTATATGGGGCTTAGTGAGTTGGCTCTAAATAACATCTCATGCACTACTAACTTTGAAACCTCTTTTCTACAGAGGACCCCCATATCTTCTCTACAAAGAAGTCTAGAAGAAGTGAGGTAACTCTCTCAAAAAACAAACACATTCTTTCTTTTGGGGGATTTAACTTTAGACTTGTCTCTAGAGATTCCACTGGAAGACACAGAGGCACCCTCTCTATGTAACATCCCCCCTTAATATTAACATGTCACTTTGATCAGTTAAGGTGCAGTTGTCAAATATGTCAAAAAAGTCATAAATCCACCTAAAGGTAAGCAGCACCTAAACAAGTTACATGCTTTACATTAGAATTTTATGACAGCAGACATCACATTTTTAAATCCTGTAGCTTTGTAATTAGCAAACTCAGCTCTAAGGGAAAAGAAAAGAATATGTTCTCAAAGTGTTGCAACCAATGATAGGAGTAGTATCAGTTAAGTACAGAAGCCCTAAAAACACTTCCCCCAAAACTAAAACCTCTAACAGACACACAACACTTACAAAAAGCAAAAATGCAGAAGCAACCAAAGTAAAGATTAGATATGCTAATCACTTTTAATTTATCAACTTCCAGCAATAATAAGTCATGGCCTAAATGAGAAGAACTGCCACAATTGCTACCTAGTTAAAATAATTGAAAGTTTCTCACTGAATCACTTGGAAAATAATAAAAAAAGTTGAAAACATGTCAAAAGGGTATCACCAGATACAACAAGGTGGACAAGCATATCAGTATGTCTGTGTGGTACACAGGTACAGCTCAGTGACATGCTTCAAATGCAATTTTATTCCAAGAGGTTAATAGATAATCTACCCGAGATGTCACCAATGGGCACACATTTTTCTAACAATTCTCTACACTCCAACACAAATGACCCTGAAATAGAAGAAAACAGATATAGAAATTGGTTTAACAAATAAACACAGGTACAAAAATACTAGTTTTTTTTAAAAAAACAGCATTGTTATAAACTTGGTTCTCAGACGTTACATTGTCATCCTTATTCATAAGCTTTAACATTAGATTCCCTACAAACAGTGAAGTCTGAAGTTTGTGTAGGAATGGGTATGGACTCAGTGATGTGGTCCCCTATCAAACTGAAGCTGAAATCTAGGAACTTAAGATGTTAAATGTTTTTTTGCCTTTGTATTATCGTATTTTTATGTTTTATATATATATATATATATATATATATATATATATATATATATATATATATATATATATATATAAACATTAGAGAATCTCAAAGTACTGAAACGCCGAATTTAAGTACTTGAGACTAAATACACGAAAGTGTAGTTACGCAAAATTGCACTATGTCGACTGCGGAAATGTCGAATTCGCTATTGTGGTGTCGCATTCATGACATGCAGTGCGGTTTGTGGATTTATCTCGGTTTTAGGTAACTGGTGTTTGTGTAAGGGTATTGGCTACGGATGTTAGTGTGCGTGAGTGTGTGTAGTGGTGTTTTGTGTGTTGTGTTTGCATGTGTTGTTTTGTTTGTTTTAGTGTAGTTAGGTAGGGGTGTGTGTGTGTGTGTGTGTGTGTGTGTGTGTGTGTGTGTGTATGCATGTGTGTGTGTGTGTGTGTGTGTGTGTGTTTATGGTCACTATTGTGCTATTCATGGTTTTGGGTGTTCGGGTATGTGAGTGTTCAACTATTCATTCTCAAAATATTGAAATTCGACATTTCAGTATTTCGAGATTGTCTGGTGAATCCATATATTTGTTACATATGCATTTTTATGAATGCATTATGATTTTCTGTACTTAGGTGCTATGCATATGTTTTTATGAGACTGTTTAAATAATCTGAGTGCCTTGGTGTCAGTGTAGTATATGGTATTTAAACTAAGTTTTTAGTTTGATAGACATTACCTGAAGAAGCAGCTTAGTCTGTGAAAGCGCTTGTGGTTTTGACAATAAAAGTTTTTTTATTGAAACTGGTTGTTTTGGAGTCCCTCTGTCTTGCTGGATGCCATAAAATATATTTTTACAAAATATAAATAATAGGTTGGATAGTAAGCATTAGAAAAACACAAAAACATTGGATGGTTCTGGAGAGGAAAGGTTAATCTTTAAGGAATGTAGTGCAAGTGAAAGATGTAAAGAGGGCAGAAGTAAAGTAATGATTAAATGTAAGGATACATTATTAGGGAGATTATGAGATGCATTATATTACTAGTGGGAAGGGGAAGTAGAGAGAGTGGGGGAAAGATATGAGGGGTAAAAGGAGGAAAAATTAAAGTTAGTAGGAGGTTAGAAGGGTAGGTGGAAAGATGAAAGGAGAGAGACAAAGAAAACATAGGAAGGTGGGAGTTAGATGTTGGCTGTATTTAATAATGGCAGTGGTCAGAGGTGTGACTTGGTTGTCATGATTTTATTTAAGAACACTGAGCTGAACTCCATCAGTCAATATTGCTGTATCTACATTCAGTTTTTTATACTTTAACAACCCTTTTCATGTTAACAGAATTGTATGAACCCCAAATATATACATCCACACAGATATAGAGCTATCTTCTTGTCTAGGTTTGGTGCATCCCCTTTGTTTTGAGGATAACAGACATAAACTGATGCCTTGCCTCAAAACCTTCTTTCTGAAGATATTCTTATTTTTTTTCTTTGCTTTTCCTAGTGACTGCTGCTCCTTTCCCTTCCCAGATGACTCTAATAAAGTCAGGAAAAGGGATATTGTTATTGTTGCTACAAGATTTTTTATGTCAGGAAAATAGAACTAAAAGGAAGAAAAAAACATTCCTAAGCGAATGGAGTTTGCAATGTTTTTTCATGCATATAACATCACATTCCAATGAATATAAGAATGAGGCTCTGCTCTAATCCCCTATTTGGACCAAGCAGTGAGACTTTGGCTATGGAATTACCCTTCACTCTCCATTAGAGGATTCCTAGCTATGGTTTAAACACGCACTTTCCCCTAAAGAAGGAAACTTGGGACTAACTGCTTGAGTCTTTTTCTGTCAGACGGCCCTTCAGTGCCCAGTTCACTAATTAATCTCAGGTCACTTACAGCACTGACAGATGCCCTGTTCACTCTATCAGTGAGATGTGATCCCCTTTTCATATTTTAAGACTCAATCAAGATTTTCATTAGGAGTTTATTTAATTAGTTTACTTACCAAGGTAACACACTGATCACAGTAGTCCATTTTGCAAGCACAACCCATGTAGGAAGCAGAAAAGTGGCCAATCCATGCAATTACGGCAGTTAATCAGCCCCCTGGCACAGAAAAAGGTAACACATGCAAGTATCCATTTAACTTTAGACTTGTCTCTAGAGATTCCACTGGAAGACACAGAGGCACCCTCTCTATGTAACATCCCCTTAATATTAACATGTCACTTTGATCAGTTAAGGTGCAGTTGTCAAATATGTCAAAAAAGTCATAAATCCACCTAAAGGTAAGCAGCACCTAAACAAGTTACATGCTTTACATTAGAATTTTATGACAGCAGACATCACATTTTTAAATCCTGTAGCTTTGTAATTAGCAAACTCAGCTCTAAGGGAAAAGAAAAGAATATGTTCTCAAAGTGTTGCAACCAATGATAGGAGTAGTATCAGTTAAGTACAGAAGCCCTAAAAACACTTCCCCCAAAACTAAAACCTCTAACAGACACACAACACTTACAAAAGCAAAATGCAGAAGCAACCAAAGTAAAGATTAGATATGCTAATCACTTTTAATTTATCAACTTCCAGCAATAATAAGTCATGGCCTAAATGAGAAGAACTGCCACAATTGCTACCTAGTTAAAATAATTGAAAGTTTCTCACTGAATCACTTGGAAAATAATAAAAAAAGTTGAAAACATGTCAAAAGGGTATCACCAGATACAACAAGGTGGACAAGCATATCAGTATGTCTGTGTGGTACACAGGTACAGCTCAGTGACATGCTTCAAATGCAATTTTATTCCAAGAGGTTAATAGATAATCTACCCGAGATGTCACCAATGGGCACACATTTTTCTAACAATTCTCTACACTCCAACACAAATGACCCTGAAATAGAAGAAAACAGATATAGAAATTGGTTTAACAAATAAACACAGGTACAAAAATACTAGTTTTTTTTAAAAAAACAGCATTGTTATAAACTTGGTTCTCAGACGTTACATTGTCATCCTTATTCATAAGCTTTAACATTAGATTCCCTACAAACAGTGAAGTCTGAAGTTTGTGTAGGAATGGGTATGGACTCAGTGATGTGGTCCCCTATCAAACTGAAGCTGAAATCTAGGAACTTAAGATGTTAAATGTTTTTTTGCCTTTGTATTATCGTATTTTTATGTTTTATATATATATATATATATATATATATATATATATATATATATATATATATATATATATATATATAAACATTAGAGAATCTCAAAGTACTGAAACGTCGAATTTAAGTACTTCGAGACTAAATACACGAAAGTGTAGTTACGCAAAATTGCACTATGTCGACTGCGGAAATGTCGAATTCGCTATTGTGGTGTCGCATTCATGACATGCAGTGCGGTTTGTGGATTTATCTCGGGTTTTAGGTAACTGGTGTTTGTGTAAGGGTATTGGCTACGGATGTTAGTGTGCGTGAGTGTGTGTAGTGGTGTTTTTTGTGTGTTGTGTTTGCATGTGTTGTTTTGTTTGTTTTAGTGTAGTTAGGTAGGGGTGTGTGTGTGTGTGTGTGTGTGTGTGTGTGTGTGTGTGTGTGTGTGTGTGTGTGTGTGTGTGTTTATGGTCACTATTGTGCTATTCATGGTTTTGGGTGTTCGGGTATGTGAGTGTTCAACTATTCATTCTCAAAATATTGAAATTCGACATTTCAGTATTTCGAGATTGTCTGGTGAATCCATATATTTGTTACATATGCATTTTTATGAATGCATTATGATTTTCTGTACTTAGGTGCTATGCATATGTTTTTATGAGACTGTTTAAATAATCTGAGTGCCTTGGTGTCAGTGTAGTATATGGTATTTAAACTAAGTTTTTAGTTTGATAGACATTACCTGAAGAAGCAGCTTAGTCTGTGAAAGCGCTTGTGGTTTTGACAATAAAAGTTTTTTTATTGAAACTGGTTGTTTTGGAGTCCCTCTGTCTTGCTGGATGCCATAAAATATATTTTTACAAAATATAAATAATAGGTTGGATAGTAAGCATTAGAAAAACACAAAAACATTGGATGGTTCTGGAGAGGAAAGGTTAATATTTAAGGAATGTAGTGCAAGTGAAAGATGTAAAGAGGGCAGAAGTAAAGTAATGATTAAATGTAAGGATACATTATTAGGGAGATTATGAGATGCATTATATTACTAGTGGGAAGGGAAGTAGAGAGAGTGGGGGAAAGATATGAGGGGTAAAAGGAGGAAAAATTAAAGTTAGTAGGAGGTTAGAAGGGTAGGTGGAAAGATGAAAGGAGAGAGACAAAGAAAACATAGGAAGGTGGGAGTTAGATGTTGGCTGTATTTAATAATGGCAGTGGTCAGAGGTGTGACTTGGTTGTCATGATTTTATTTAAGAACACTGAGCTGAACTCCATCAGTCAATATTGCTGTATCTACATTCAGTTTTTTATACTTTAACAACCCTTTTCATGTTAACAGAATTGTATGAACCCCAAATATATACATCCACACAGATATAGAGCTATCTTCTTGTCTAGGTTTGGTGCATCCCCTTTGTTTTGAGGATAACAGACATAAACTGATGCCTTGCCTCAAAACCTTCTTTCTGAAGATATTCTTATTTTTTTTCTTTGCTTTTCCTAGTGACTGCTGCTCCTTTCCCTTCCCAGATGACTCTAATAAAGTCAGGAAAAGGGATATTGTTATTGTTGCTACAAGATTTTTTTATGTCAGGAAAATAGAACTAAAAGGAAGAAAAAAACATTCCTAAGCGAATGGAGTTTGCAATGTTTTTTCATGCATATAACATCACATTCCAATGAATATAAGAATGAGGCTCTGCTCTAATCCCCTATTTGGACCAAGCAGTGAGACTTTGGCTATGGAATTACCCTTCACTCTCCATTAGAGGATTCCTAGCTATGGTTTAAACACGTACTTTCCCCTAAAGAAGGAAACTTGGGACTAACTGCTTGAGTCTTTTTCTGTCAGACGGCCCTTCAGTGCCCAGTTCACTAATTAATCTCAGGTCACTTACAGCACTGACAGATGCCCTGTTCACTCTATCAGTGAGATGTGATCCCCTTTTCATATTTTAAGACTCAATCAAGATTTTCATTAGGAGTTTATTTAATTAGTTTACTTACCAAGGTAACACACTGATCACAGTAGTCCATTTTGCAAGCACAACCCATGTAGGAAGCAGAAAAGTGGCCAATCCATGCAATTACGGCAGTTAATCAGCCCCCTGGCACAGAAAAAAGGACCCCTGACTGTAGACACAGCAAGTTCTATTTGTGGTCCATACACTGAAGGAGTGACAAGGGAATATGCAAAAGGAGTGGCCATTGTCAGCTCACCCATTCTGAGAGGAGTGACATGGTGTGGGTTTCTTAGGGCCATTTTCACAGTTACAAAATTCCCTGGTGGAGACCATAGCATCTACAGGTAACATTATATTCCAGGAGGGCAGGGTTTCTTTATAGTATAACCACTTGCATGAATAAGTGGCATTCCCACTGTATACCACACTCTGCTGCAGTCACCAAAACACATGAGGGAGAAGCTGGGTGCATTATAAAAGGCTCCACATCACCTGATGACCACCACAGTTCACCTTTCTCCCCTCTGTCAGTGTTTATGACTGACCAAGTTGGAATGAGCTTAATGGCTGAGTGTGGAGGACCAAAAAAGTTAAGAGAAATATTTTTTGTCATTTCCAGCACCTCTACACCCAACAGTAAGCATCACTTAATGGACAAATTGGTTGCAGAAGCTAATATCTAGCATCAACTACCCTATATAATACCAAGCCCTTGTATTGGGGGGAAGGGTCATATCACTGTGGACTTACTGCAAGGGTTGGGAGGGTGGCCTAATGGTTAAGGTGTTTGCCTTACAAACACAAGGTGCAGGGTTTGAGTCTCTCAAGGGACAATTGGCTAGGCTTAAAATGGCTTACAAGAGCGGTTAGCTTCGTATGAACCTATGAACCAAACCTTTAAACAGAATAAACAAGAACAGCATGAGAGATGATAAAAGGGAAAGAACTGCAAATGTCATTAAATCAAATCCAGATGACAGCCAAACTGTATTTCAACAAATAAAACACATATACTCATTGCATAGTCTAGAAAAAAACAGTGTTTGGGAAAAAATCTTTTCTTAGAGGATGCCTCATTCACAGCAGTCCAGAATGATTCACAGGAGGTCTCCTGAGGATGTAATAGTCTGGCAGAAATGTTGATGCCTCTAAAACAAATTAAGTAAAAGACAAAGAATTTCTCTGCAGTAAGTGCAAACTCTGAACACTGAGAAATATGTGCATCATCTGGGATTGACAACCACTAGGGAAAGGAAGGAGACTTTTGTACAAAAAAAAGAGTTCTACAAAGAAATTCTGAGTCATGGCACAAGTCACCAGCAGTAGTAATGTTTGCAGAACCAGTAATGGTTGCACTCACTGTTGGAACAAACTTAAAGGCTTACAAATTCTAGTTCTACTCAGAGGGATGGCATTATAACAGGCAAAAACTTTCTGAATCACAAAGGCAGTTTTTTTATTTATATGATGCTCCAAGGTACAGCAATATAATTTGGGCAAATTACACGGCCCATTTGTCCATTTTTTCTATAGCTGCATTTGTTTCTTTCAGACATTCCTTCTAGCTGTGGTTTCTTAAGTGTAAGAGGTTATATGGTATTTATTTAATTTTACAATTCTCCTGACTACCCTATTATCACCATTATAAAACTGCATAATTCCTGGCAATCAAAGGTTCTTCCCATATGAAGTAAAACCGATTCAAGTTTTTCTCAAAGTTCCTGAGGGAGGCTTAACTGTAAACAGTGCATTTCCAGAATAACTACTAAAAAAAAAAAAAAAAAAACAGCTGGATGCTTCCACTGGGAATTATGAAAAGAATGGTACACTGTTAAAATTTAAAAAAATATGTGAATACAGTTTGATAAAAACATTTAATGCAATATATACCATGGTCATTTTCTGACCAATGAATATGACCCAACAGATCACTATTTGGGCTAGAAGCAGGCAGGAATTTCTAAAATAAAATGATAAGGAAACAAAATATTTATAGTAGTGAATTACTTCTGCATGAATAACTACTTTAATGATCTATGCTATCTGCTAGCCCTGCTATTAGTAAAGACAAAAAAGTTATACTCCTGGACTATAATTCTGGGGTTGCATGGTAAGGTTAAAATATATGAAATGGAGGTTGGTGGTGATTTGTTTTTTGAACAAAATTCATCAAAAAAAGAGTTTAGGAGCATATCACAGAAGTTAAAGACTACAAGTGACTAATGGTTTGATCCCATAGACCTGTGTTCAATTCCTTTGGCCCCCACATTCTTAAGGCTTCAATCTGATTAAGTGTGATCTCACTCTACTGACAAGCATATGGGACCTTCTAAATCTGCTTTACACAAACGCTTCTTATGTTGCCCCTTCAAAACAAAAACAAAAATAATTGTGGCTTGTTGACTTAATCAGATAACAAATGAAAAATATATAGCTAACTGCCTGCTGTAAGACTGCACTGTACCAATCCAGGTAGCAATGAGTGGAGTGTACTCCATATTACTTAATACAACATAGGTGCTTGTCACTGTTTTACAAAGTAGCAGTGTTGACAAAATGTTTCTTTTGCAGAATTACAGTGTGACAAATCCACATGTGCTTGCAGCTTCATTACGAATGAACTATTTTTTGAATGATACTGTAGCAGTGGCAGAAAAGCTATCACTGAGCAGCAAATGCATTAGGTGGCATAAGGATTGACACCTCCACAGAATGGTGCAGAGTATTAGGTCCAGATGATACCATGTGTCATTATTTAATAGTGCATTACCTCTATATTATAATGCTGTTGCATCTTCAGAGAAAGAGTTGGTTTGACATTTCTACATGTTAGTTCAGTGGTGTCACGCTTGGTCAGCATTGAGATTTAACACAGGGGACACAGCTTACTCAGTATAAACACCATCAGTGTGTTGGCCAACATCATGGACATCTCTCTCTCTCTCTCTCATCTTTCTCTCTCTCACTCTCTCTCTCTCTCTCTCTACATATATATATATATATATATATATATATATATATAGCATTAACAATGTGCAAAAAACTTTTATGAAATTAAAAGTAATTAATTTATTCAAGCCATTTTTTTGTCTGCAGATAATAAAAGTTGTCAATATATTTCTTTAATTCTTTAATTTCTAATAAATGATTTAGATTACTACATCTGCCAACGTAATCAACAACAAAAAAAATACACATTTATAAAAATGAGGGCACACACACACACACTGTACTGTGCCTCCACAGGGTATTACATAGGTCCTTTGTTTTAGTAGAACACGTATGTTCTTAAATTTTCTGCAGGAGTCTCCATGTGGTTTCTGTCAATAAAAGCTTTCCATGTTAATACATCAGGTAATATATACCACAAAAATGCTGTTGCAAGCATACCTCTTAACTGTCCAAATTTTTGACAAACTACTGAGGACTGACATCACTAAACAATGACAAGTTTCAGACATCATATCCCTCAGAAAATGCAGGTTAACAGAAATCATGTTATTCTAGCAACTTTTTAAGTTTGAAAAAGCAATATTTAAACTGTGTCCCTATTTTGGGGCCTTTGTGCCCCCCCCCCATTATTTTAGACTTTGTCCAAATTTCTTGCACTAAAAAGGTTGAGAGGTATGCAAGTATAATATCTGGAGGCTCCAGATGTCTTTTTGTGGTGTTGTAGCTTCAATAATGGCCCAGTATCAATATATCTCTTGTACATCCTTCGTGAATGTATATACCCATTATTTATTGGTAACCAGCCACTCGAAATATAAGCTGCAGCCACTCATGTCTTCACTTTTATATCAATCTAACACCAGAGTGATGCAGAGAACTTGACTATCTTTTTGCAGAGGCACTAAGGAGGTACTGTTCCCAGATACAATTTATGTATGCTCACAATCATTTGTCTTCTCAGTTTATTGTAAACTGCTATTTTGGCAGCTTTGAACATTAAGCCTTGGACACAAATTATTTTTTTTCCTTTCCTTGAAAAAAAATATGCCTGAATTTCTTTCCTTATTTATGATTTTTGTTCAGGCCAACACTGAAAGAAAAGGTTGGGAAAAAAAGCTGTAAAATGACTCAGAGCATCTATAACCCTCCGGAGTCTTGAGAGCCTAGTGGCCCACAGCTCACAGGCTAAATTCAGTTATTTCTGCCATGATTATTACAGTGCAGTCTTGACCATTTAGGGTGCATTAACAGGATGCGAGGGAAAAAGGTGAAGTATAACACAAAATGTGAGAAAAGGAAGAAAACAGTAATCAGGATGGTGAAGGGAGGCGAGGGGGGACACCAGAAAATGTGCCAGGGGCAACTGGGGGGATCCTGAAGCCCTTTGCCTATGGTACCATTTTACCTAAGGTTGGCCCTGCACTCTGGCTAAGATGAAAGACTGTATTTGGCCCCATACAATTTGAAACCATGACTCCTGCTCTAAATCTTCAGTTCTAAACCTTTAACTCATTAACAGCATATAAGTTTAGGCAAAGATTAAAAACCTAGGTCCACCTCCCAACCACTGACGTTACAGATAAAGGATGACTTCATAACTTGTAATCTGTGAGGGCTCATTCTTCGCAAATAGTTCCTTTTTTAATTCCCTCAAAGTGTATGAAAAACATTTAATCTTCTGCAGCTTTGCAGTTCTTACTGATTTATTATCACTGCATTATGAAAACACATGTCATGGTTAGGTGAGTGCTCCACAAACCAGAGTAGCATATAGGTGTAAAACTGGATAGCATGCCTCTAAGCATGGCAGCAGGTTAGCACAACTAAGTTAATCTGGTGTGAGCCTATCTTCTTAAAAAATGAATCTGTAAAGCAATACTCAAATGTCAGTTGCAAATAATATAGTATTCTATGAAGTTTAAAATACCTTAGCATTGCCTGTACAGTGTCTTATAATACCACAGCTATGTAATGTAATGATGCTTGTATTTCATTGCTTTCTGGTGCACATAGTTTTGATTTTCAGCTTTGCTGCTAGATTAATCATTGTACATACTTGGGAAGTGCAATAAACAGATGGAGAATTGTTAGTTATATGTGTTTGTTAACACAAGGCATTTGACTTTCAGTACTATAAATTTCTCGCATACTGGGATTTCAAAATAATAGTTGTTTCTGTATATCGCACAAAAGCATTAAAATGGCAATGTGTTGAAGAAGTTACTTGAATTTATTAGTTTAGTACACAGACTTGCACAGGTTGTAATTGAAGATAAGGCACATTTGGCCCACAAACTGTTTGCACTTATTTACCGGTTTGATAAACTGTAATCTTACATGGCCATTTGTTTCTTTTTGTCATTCTTTGTAATAATTTCCTAATGTCATTCTCACACTTTGTAATAATTTCCTAATGTCACTCTCACACTTTGTAATAATTTCCTAATGTCACTCTCACACTTTGTAATAATTTCCTAATGTCACTCTCACACTCTCACACTTTGTAATAATTTCCTAATGTCACTCTCACATATTTTTATATCATGAATTGTGAATACATCTACATATCTCTTCTGAGGTGTCCATCTTGCATCTTTGGCAGTACAGTACAGTTGTGTACAATTACCATAAATGTAGATGTCCGAGTGTATTCACTGTTGCAGTCCTGTTTACCCTCCCTCCAGCCCCCTACTTTTCTTTGGCTATACCTCTACTGCCGACTGAGGGCAACCTGCCAGCAGATTACCCAAATGTAATGACTGCAACAGTGAAACACGAAGAACATCTATTAGACCTCTGTAGGTTCATTTGAGGTAATTAGAAGGCTGTGTCATGCTCACCATCTACATTAGTTCTTTAAGACATTATACAGTACACTTTTCTAGTCTTATTTATTTATTGTTTGTTAAAAAGGAAAGTGAGATGTTTTGGACCCTTGTCTTTCAGGCTGTGAGTGAAAGGTATATCAAAAAATAAACAGTAGTAAGGATTTCAAACAAAAATAAAAACATGTAAGCAACAGACAGTGCACAAGGTACAAAAGGGTAAATGATTTCAGAATTCACCAAAATAACCCTTTCCCTGGTAACAAATGAAATATATTAGTCAATACATACCACTTTAATAATAATAATATGATTTAGATTGTTCTATTGCAGGTAAAAAGGAAGACACCAGAAACATTCAAGAAGTATTAAATCTGTTGCGTTGATCACATTGTGAAAAAAAAAAAAAACAGCAAAATGCCTAAGACAGGTCTATATCACGTTGTCAAACTTTTAAAAGTTCAAACACCATATGGACGACACCATATGTTTGAACTTTAAAAGTTCGAAAAGGTAACAAAAAAAACACAAAAAACTTACCTAAAGGTTGTAAGCAGGGGGGCAAACCCCCCTGCACCCCCCACACACCCCCACTACATAAATATACCAACTCCGAGATCACACTACATTGCAGGAAAGGGAAAGTTTCCCTAACGGAGATCTCCGTTGAAACATTCATAGTTTTACAAGTTCGAACATATGCTTTCGACCATATGACATTCGAACTTGCAAAATTTCGACAAAGGGAATGTGACCCACCTAAGACTATAGAAAATAAGCAACACTTATTATTCCACCGGCAATTCAAAACAGTAAGTCCTAAGATTAAATAATACAGCAAAGTAAACTATTAGCCTTTCATAATATGACTTATAATGCAAACCATGCACCATTGCTGTAAATGTCCTCTGAGCTGTGTCTTTTCAATCCACATCTTTACAAGTAGCCATCAAGGTAGAAGGAAGCAGAAAATGTAGTAAAAAAAAATATAGGCACCAAATGAGGGACACATATTCCATTCTACAAAGGACATAAAATATGATATGGATATATAAGAGAGCAAATAAAGACAAAATGATGAATTTTGAAAGAAAAT
The DNA here is from genome assembly GCF_019279795.1 of Protopterus annectens. NCBI lineage: Eukaryota > Metazoa > Chordata > Ceratodontiformes > Protopteridae > Protopterus > Protopterus annectens. Next base: position 1,021,042,158 of record NC_056739.1, on the reverse strand, counting down.
GGAGTGGGTAAAAATGAATGCTGAAGATTTGTACTAAATAAGTACTTTAGTGCTGGAATATTAAACAGATTTATTACTTACAGTCAGTAGAAATGACAAGAAAATCAGGGTCAGTATCAGTCTTTCATGGAGAAAACGGTCATAAAGAAACTTCAAAATCTAAACACTAGGAAATGAATCTAAAAACAGTGTTCGGACTAAAATTCTCATCATAAATAGGAAGTAGTACTGTATAAGGGAAACTTTTAGTATTGCAAAACATTTGATTAAGTGACCCCGCAGTTGTATACCCATCTGCTGCAAAGGTGGTCAGTTCTTTAGCTTGTTCCTACGTTTTAGTGGGAGTGTGTTTAAGTTTGCCAGTGCAGAACTGAAAATATGAAAGTGCAAGGTTGCCAGAAGGTTTAGGGATGTCAACAAGAAACATTTTACATTTTTATGAAGAAAACTATTCTGGTGGCTAAAGGACTTCATGTTAAAAAGCACCAGAAACAAAAACAAAACAGGAGTCCAACGTCCAAATGTCATTGTCCTTTCATTAAAGTTTTGGAAGTTGGACTTCTTTTTTTTTTTTTTTTTTTCTGGTACATTTTACATTTTTAGAGTCCAGGAAGGCCTTCTATTTGATAATGCCTTGTAAAGAGGAACAGTCTGGGTGCTATATTACTTTGCAAGTGAGACAAAACAAAGGAAGTCGTACATATTGGCATAAAGACAAACTTTATTCCCTTTTGGCTCAAAAAAGCCTTCCAGGTGATTACTGAACTGGAAATTCAGCATGAATATAATGCACCAATAAAATTCATTCACCATCTAAATTTAACCAATCAAAATAAATAGATAAATAATTAAAAAGGGTACAACAGTTGTCTCCATACTAATTCAGTGTTCAGTCCTTTTAGTGCTAGTTAACATGTACTTTATATATAAATACTAGGAAATACTAGTTTATGTATGTACGATTTAATAAAACTGACAAATATTAATGTGACACCCCAACAGCTAGTAAAAATGGGAAAAAGGGGAGTTGACAACAATGTATTTATACAGATTGATAGAGATATAAATATATTACTAGGTAATGTAAAAATCAATTCTAGGGACTGTGAAGACTGGTAGAGAAGGATGAAGGCTGCCAGCCTAGCCAGGTAGAATAGTGCAGATAATTCTGTCATTTGTAAATATGAATGTAAACTACAGGCTTGTTGTCTTAAATGTAAAGAAATAATGTTACATGTGGAACTGGAAATAAATGTGACAACAGTGCACTCTACTGACCAAAGTAAAGCATGTGGTGACCCTTTGAATTAGACAGTGGTGCCGAAAAGTCTAGCTGAAGAAATTATTTCTATTGTTTTAACCAAGAGTTAAATTGCTAGATTTAAACATGCAAATATATTTTTATTGATCTGTTCCTGACCAGCTGCAAGATAACAAAAGGGAGATGTTAAGAATGTAAATGCAGTTAATGTGTAGCCTGGGAACTCCAGGAAAGTGAAAAATAATGATGTAATATTTATCAGAACTGCAATAGCAATTAAACAGAGAGAATCAGAAGGCATTAAGCATTTTTGTCTTGATCATCTAACTCACAACACTGCCTCTTGCTCACATGTAAGTTATTTTAGACTTGTGTTTTCTTTTAGAGATAGCTAGAGCTAGAAAGATTAGACTAAGTGTTTTCCTGTGATGTCAGAACTGTACTACTGAATTTTAAGTATTTCTGCATGATCTCTGAACTCTTGACTAGCACTGACTGTGTAGTAGAAAGTATTATCTTGTGGTTTTAATTATTTATTATTAAATATTTTAAAACCTTTTAACTGTGGCTAGTTTGTGTAGAGATAATTTAAGCTCTAGAGTACATTGCATATTTATAGTGATTACTGTACCAAGTCACTCTAATAAGCCTTGACTGTTTAGTCACATCTACCAACTGGATAATAATATTGCACAGTAATAATTGAACACCCTTTTAAGGGCCTTTGAGTAGCTGATAATTATTAGCTGGGTGGTGGCAGGGTACTACCGTATAGTCTGGGTAAAAGGGGCACAGCTGAAAAACCTGTGCCAGCCTTCCCCAGAAGTGTGTGTGTGGTTGTATAAACTTTTATCTCAAAATGTATGTGTGTCAGCTCCTTGGGCAGGGACACGAAGCACTGGTTGAACAGAGAGGGTGCTGGAGATTTTAGCTTGCCCAGTTAGGCTGAGATCTGGACCCTATAGCTATGCCAGTGGGGAGTCTTATTGAGGAGATGGAGAGCAAGGGAGTGACCAGCCCCAGACTGACTGTGATCTCTGTATGCTCTTAAGGGAAATTGCACTTTACTGTATGTATTTGTTATCCTTTCCTCATATATGAGACACCCTCTCTGGTGTTAGTGGTAAGGATTGAGGCTCCTTGATTGCTGGGCCAGGGCACGGGCATCACATTTATGGTGGCAGTGGTTGGGATATCCTCACAGGGACACTTTTTTTTTAAATATGGGACATTATTTCCACAGAGTAAATAATGAGTTATGATGAAAATATATGTTCTAATATTTAAATGTTTAACTGACAAATTCTGCAATTCTGATTTGTTGGATTTAACTGATAGAAAATTTTCACTATTGTTTTTTAAAAGATTGACTTATAGAGGCTATGCAAAACTATATCATGTACTGCATAATCTTGCTTCTATCAGGATTGCTTGGTGCATTATGAGGGATGGTCTTGCTAGATATCACCACATGCAAATGGGGTAGTCCCAGGATGCAGCTAATATAAATTTGCCATGTGCTGTGCCCTGCAGCTGTGCACTTGGTTTAGTTGTACACAATGTCTGAAACAGGATGATAGGTTGATTCAAAGAAGAACAACCACATGATTTCATGCAGAGTAGTGAAGCCTGAACAAAGCAGTTTGTGTACACCCATTATTGTTAGTGCTACAACAGGTAGGTACTGTGAAGTTGTATGTGTATGTGTGTGTTTGTGTATTGTAGGGGAGTGAATGGAACTGTTTGGGGTTATGTGCGAGAATGAGTCTGCTCTAGTGCTCATTTGTCTTTGATAAGTGAGGCTACAAGTTGAAGGATGTGTTTCTTAAAGTTATTATTGTACTTTTGATAAAGTGTCTTCTGGGAAGGCAGTGGGTTCTTGACTTTGGCCTGGCTTTACTAGATTTTGGATCAGTGATCAGAATGTTTTAAGATTATTTTGGTGTACCCGCTATAAGTTAAAGTAGTAGCATTTTTGTCAAGCCTTATACTGTGTTTGGTTTTATTTCTTATCCATCTGTAGTGTAGAATTTGTTCCTGGTATTTGTTGGTGTGCCATGCTTTCTAGGCCTTGTCTCTAAGCACCATTAGCTGCCTACTGTTTTTAGATAGCCATGTTGCTGGATGCATTTTTCTTCTGATGTGAGTATGTTCGTTCAGAATATTGGTAAAAGTTTTGTTAAATTTAGTAGTGGCTTTGTCTGAAGAAAGATTATTTTAAGATATCCCAGTTGTATTGCTTCAGAGTGTTGATGAAACTGTGTGCATTAACAATGGCTAGGTTATGCACATTCTTGTATGCACAGTATTTTATGGGATTACATACAAGCCTATATGCAAAAAATGGGCAGGTACTCAGGATGTCAGACAGTGTGCCACACTTATAGATATTACTGGGTTTAGTTGAGAGACTCCAGTCTATAGCAGTAGCCTTAGAGGAAGGCTTGTTATATATTTGTGCATTGATGAGCTCAGAGAAAGCATAAAGGTTAATACTAGTAGTGGGGGTATCAGATACAGCCTGGGTGCAGTTTATGTTAAGGTCCCCAAGAATGATGGCTTCTTGGTGTATATTGGTAGATGACCAGGATAATTTGCCCTCTGCTGTACTGATGCTATTGTCAGTGTGAATATAAAGGCTATGATACATATGGTCTTATAACAATTTAGCTTGAGTAAGGCAATAAGAATCTCTAAATTATTGAATAAGGGATGCTTTTTCTGATAAATGCATATGCTCAGGTGTTTTGTGTATATAACATCTGCCCCTCCTGCTTTTTTGGATATACGGTTTGCTCAAAGGGTACTATATCCCTGAGGGATGATTTCAGCGCTTTTGCCTTCTGGTTTTAACCATGTTTCTGTGATTCTCGGGATGTCAGCATTGTAAAGAGATAGGAAAGATTACAGTTAAGTTACGTTGTTACAAATGCTTCTAAGGTTAATGTTTTGCCATTAATCACAGTAGACAGAATGAACAAAAGAATACTTAATGTTTTTTATTAATTTGTTAATGTCTGTTATGTACTTCACAGATAAAGATTCTAGTTGTCTACTGATGTACTATGTTCTTCATCTGTAAATATGTTGTAAGTAATTGCTATGTAAATTGTTAATCGCTATGTAATCCAATGTAACTACTGTCTGTTTATTTTAACTTTGGAGCTTTTCTCCCGGGCCTCCACTGAAAATGGACCTACGTCCAGTCGGACACTCCCGGTCAACAAATGTAAATAAATAAATAAATAATGTACATGAGCAATGATACTTTGGCATTTTCTTAGACTCTGCCTGGTCCTTTGCATAACACACTGAAAATATTGTCAGCAAAACAGTTACATAACTAAAACTGTGCTGCAAAATCACCTATTTTCTTTCCCATTTTCTCCAGATGCTTGAAAGGCAATACCTAGAAATGTACTTATCCTTGAAAATTATTTTAATGTACTACTTGTAACCCAAATGTCAAGTGCTAATGCACACACTTCAAATGGCTGCAAACCAAATATGTACATTTATTTTGTTAGTCAGTGCATACATCCATTACTGCAATATCTTAAGGGTTTCAGTTGGCTACCTGTTCAAAACAGAACTACTTTACTTCTCAGCACAGTACTGTTCAATACTTCAATAGTGCTATCCTCAGCCAATCTACCCCCCCCCCCAAAAAAAAAATACTCATCAAGGGCCAACTATAGTCTCTTAGGACAAAATAGGATGACATCATTACTTCAGTCAGACTTGGGTTCCAATCAATCATTGACAAGAGGACACTTGCCATGTTAGGGCTGCTATTGTAAATAATCTTTCAAATGAAGTAAGGCAATGACATAGACTGACTGGCTTTAATGCTAAACTAAAATAACAGCTACACAGTGAATCCAAATGTGTATGCTTTTGTGATGACAGTTAGAACTTCATCCTAAACTCATATTGTAGCTTAAATTTACTTGTATACAAATATCCTTGCTGAATGTTACTCCATATTTAACAGCAATGTGTGCCTTTCATTTAATGTAAACAAGCTTGCTACTTTGTAAGTTTCTCTTTTATACTGCTCCTTTGGTGCCCAGGTCAGCTTACCAGCCCATCCATCCAGTTATCAGATTGCAATTAATCAATAAATAAGTAAATATCGTCAATTCCCTTTTGTATACTGTGTGAGTCTGTCCAGTCAGTTTACTTCTTGATATTCAGTCGCCAGTAAAAAATAGCAACATCTGATCATAATGGCTTATATAATGTACAAAACTAAAACAAATAATCTGTGCTATGACACAACTGCTGAGAAGTTTACAGACATGGGAAGATTAGAGATCGGTTCTGTGGGATCCCAAGATGGAAAGCATGACCCTGTCAAGTGGTGCAAGAGTAGTAAAATGGCCAGTGTATCTGTGGAATTCTGCAGTACACCAGGCCAACCAATAGCAAGCAGTTTCCATGTGATCAATAACTTTCAAAATTATTATAAGTGCTTCATATAGCAGCCAAGTGAGTAGCATTTTAGTGATTTGCTGTTTCACCTTTAGAGCAATAAAATCCTTTACAATAGTCTCAATTTGAACTGTATTTTTGGAACTGCAGTACCATATTTCATTCCACATGTTCATTCCCACCCAAGTCTAGGTCAATGCTTCTGGATCAGCCTTCAAAGCATCCCCAAATTTTTTCAACCAAGGTGCACATCATTTGTCAGGGTTAAAGAGTGACATTTTGGTCAGGACTCTACAGTACATATGGAGTCCTATAGCTAGTAATGACCAGCATTCTACCCAAGGACTTATACAGTCATGGTTGTTAGCACCTGGCTTGTCCAGTGACTACTTGTCTTCTTAATCTGTTTACTCTTCCATTGATGTCCTCTGCCTCTTTAGTAAGGAAGTAGCTAGGATTTTTGGAAATAAACATTATATTCCAGAATGCTGCCCCCTCCCATTCTAGGGAGTATTATAATGACATTTAATTCTAGGGGATATATACTACATATAGCATGTGAGGACCATGTAACATTCTCAGGATGGTAAATCATCTCCCTGTTAGCAAAAACTCCCTTATTTTGGTGACTTTAACTACCCTGTACTACTACCCTCAGTAGAGTGGGACTCCTATATCTCCAATGGAGGACATACCCAAAACTCCTACATTTAAACAAAAAATTGCTTGAGCAGCTGTAAAATAAGTCTCCTAGAAGGCAATGCATTTGTGGCCTGATTCTTACAAATATGGCTGCCTCATACATTATTCCTCTTTCATCTCCTTCCCCAGTGAAGTTTGACCACAAAACATGTGACCTTCTCCTTTAAACTCCCAAAAGCTCATACAGCAAAACCCATTGAATTTAAGGGTAAAGAAAGATATGCCAACCTCAACCTACTATTTGAAGAAATATCAAAATTCACTTATGACTGCAACCCCCACCGTGCTTAATACAGCAAAAAGATTCACTAAGGAATTCTATAGCCATTTAGAAAATGCATAGAGATGGCAGTCCCCATGATATCCAAGTATCATGGAAAATTCAAAAACAAAAACTATACAACAAAAGAAAGAAACTCCTTAAGTTATTTAGTAAATCCAAAATCCACATTATAAAGGATAATATTAAAGGTATTGCAAATAAAAAAAAATGAAAACACTATCAGATCAACTAAAGGAGGCCCTGAGCTAAGGCTCACATCTGAAGCCAACGATTATAAATCTTTCTTTAGTTATGTCAGAAAAAGATAAAAAAACACTACCGTACACGGCTCTGAACTTATTCAGAATGGGGCCTCCTATTCTGACCCAAGTGACACTTCCAATATGCTTGCTAACATATTTAGGGCCATCTTCACCCCCTGAAGCTTCTATTCAAATCCATGAAATATCTGAATCCCCTTAGTCCCCTAATTATTTCTAAATATCATTTACTGAAAGTGTTAACAGGATCAAAAATACATCCTCTGTGGGACCTGATAATGTACTTGGCTGCTTAACTAATAGTGTTAAACATACCCTTGCAACTGCACCCCTCTTACTGATTAACTTGAGTTAGCTACCAGCTTTGTCCCTGATGAGTGGCACACAGCAGGGGTGGTGGCATTCCATAAGGGTGGCTTTGCAACTGACCCTGGTAATTACAGATCTATTGGCCTTACAAGCCTCATCTGCAAAGACATAGAATGTATTATAACTGACCTCATATACTGTGATAAATAATTTTGATAGACTTGACCCTCAATAGTTTAGTTTGGTGATGAGAAAATCCTGTCTATTTAATGTGGTACATTTTTTCAAAAGGGTTATAGTGGCTGTAGATGGTGCCTATGCAGTGCACATGGCATATCTTGACTTGGCTAAGGCCTTTGACACCATTCCCCATGCTGGCATCATACAAAGGCTAAATACTTTAAAAACTGATCCACATATGGTAAGGTATATAGCAAACTGGCTAAAAGACAGAATCCACACAGTGTAAGTGGCAGGTGCTTCAACAGCGTGAAAATGACTAGTTGTGTCCCGAAGAGCTTGTCTCTGGAACATCTCCTGTTTTGGTATTTACTTCTCAGATCTCCAAGCAGAGAGACAAGACCTCTGGCTAACAAAGGTTGCAGATGATCGCAAACTAGGGGTTGTTGCTAAGTCATCGTATCACAACCAAATCCTCCAGAATGAAGCTGACCTAGTAAACCCTTGGTGTACTAAAAATGGGCTCAAATTAAATGTTAAAAAGTGAAATATCATTATTTTTGGTAGATAAACCCCTCCTCTCATCAAACTGTCTAAATAACACACTTCTACAAAAGGAAAATATATTTAGGGACCTAGGTACTTCAATTTCTTTTGACTATCATGAAATAATGGTCGTCAAGGAATCATTTTATTTAACACAGCTAACTGCCAAAAGAATATCATCAAGGTATCAAGAGGCAGTTATTCCCTTATACTGCAGCACTGATCAGGCCAATTATTGAGTATAATTAACCTTTGAGATATACCTCTCTAAACATATCAAACAGCAAGAAAGACCCCAAAGGTTCTTAACCAAACAGACCATAGACCCACAATTTCTTTTATTCAGTGTCTTATAGCCTTTTGAAGAGAGATCTGTCTCACTTACTGTGCTATTACAGACCCGTTTACCCTGGACCTCCTGTTTCTTCCACACGTCCAGTATCCCTACCAGTACTAAAACCAGGGACCTGGGTCTTCACCAGTAAATAAAACACAATGGAGGGATAGGTTTAAAACCAAGCACCACCCAAAACTCTTGAATAAACTTGCCCATCGTGTTAAGAAGTGTGACTCACTGTCTTCTTATGAGCGTAAACTAGATGACTGTGTGGATATCCTCAAATTTACTCCAAGACTGACTGGTCTAGCACTCCTGGGGAAAGAAGAGTACTGGCAAAGCAAGAAGGATCATGAGACTCAGTGGCCTTGGAATAGCTACAAATTTATAGAATTAAAAAATTATGCATGGAATTTGTCTCATAGTTAGTGCAGCATTTAGCAAGTAGGGCTGTCTGTAGACAATGGTAGAGGGCACAATTTGCATATCGTACAACTCTCAGTAAGTCACATAACTAGAACACGGTCCTGGGCTGCCCCTAAAAAAGGACACTTCTGCCCAGTGGGTTTACATAGTTAACAAATGTGCTAAAATGCACAAATAATAAAAATTATTATATTATGAGCCTTTAAATTAAATAGTATTATGACAAGCATATATTACACTATCTGACTCACTCATAACTTTTTAATTCCACTTATGTGTTTTGAGACTGGTACATGTACATAATAGCTTCTGAGGGGGTGCCCTTCCTCTATATGCATAATCGTTTTTCTTGTATATTCAAGTTCTATGTACAATGTAAGACCTCCAAAACTATACAGCCTTGGTTGTAATTTAATCAACACCTTATCAGCAGTTTGGATATGGAATATTTAAACTGGCAACTATAACAAGGAATACAACTATATTCTTTATTGTATAATTAGGACCAATTTATTTCAATCAGCTTTTCTAATATTTACTTTTTTCTTACATTGTAAATACTTATTTTTATTTATAAATATATTATATATTTTGTTTTGGACTGAGTACATCCAGGTGGTCAACAACACATTTACAGTGAATGCCCACAGAGAAGAGCTTGTGGACAAATTTAAATAATTACACACTATCAGGTCCAAAAACATGTCATACAAAAATAAATCAGCAGCATAAGATATACTGCAATAGCCTAAGTAATTGAAAGGTTGAATAGAATCAGCTGTAATGGAGACAGCTAGCTCCTGTACTGTACAGGTAACCTAAGATCTGTTAGTAGCTTGCAAGGAAGATGAGGAACCATTCTGGGGTTAGAGACAGTTCTGGGATTTAGCAATCCTTTAAAGAAGGAAGGTGGGCATGCAATCTGGGGGCAGGCATGTGGTGCACCAAGCCATTGATGGGCTGTGGCCTTCATTGAAAAGTGTAAGGCAGCATGTACTTGTGTAAGAGGAAGGCACTGTGGCCCCCATGTTGATGTAGACCACACATCTCTTGCCAAAGAAAGGCTTGGACTAATGTAGCAAATATATCCTCATAGCCAGGATGCCACCGAGGTCAGAAGCAATTCACATGGCTCTTGAATGACATCTCTGGGACAGCTGTCACCTTAGTGGATTTGGGCAGATCCCAACCACTAGGGAATGAATGGGCTCAAGTCCAAAACGGGGAGGTTCTATGGTCAGTTAGTTAAGATAGCAAAGAGGGAAATCATTAAAAGCATGGTTTGTGAAGTCAATGAATACAAGAATGGGGTACTAGGCTGAGCCTAAAGAGGGAGAAACACAGAGAAAAAACAGGTTTTGCAGGTTATGAGGAATTTGATAGGTTAGAGAAGGATAAAACACATGAATAGCTGTTCATTTTTCAGTCCACAAGACACAAGTGAGTAGATCCAGGGATATAGAGGTATCATTAAAAATAAATAGATGCAATTTAGGGAATTCAACACAATTTTCAGTGGGCAAGTGGTTTATGGAATGGATGAATATTTTAAGATCTATGATTCTGAACAGGTGAGAAGGATTAATATTAGTAATGTTTATGGCACTGTTAAGTGAAGAAGACTAAAGAAAGGGAGACAAATACTTAGGTTGCACATTAGATGCCAATAAGTTATTTGATGGCTTTTTCAGACTTACTGTAGCTATAGTGTCAAAGTACAATTAAGGTCAAGAATGGAGGAAGGTGGGGAATGGTGGGGAAGTCCAGTATGGCATGAACTGAGTAGGGTACATCTCAGTCCCACTCTGGAGTGACTTGATGTAGTAAAAGTAGAATAAACAGCCCAGAAATTTCAATAAAGGTTGACTGAGTGAGAATCACACATATGAAGGAGGAAAGCAGTAAAAAACAGAGAAATGAGACACATACTGTGAAAACGGGTGAATGCACACTGAAAGAGAGAAGGGTGTCAGAACCTATGGATAGCAGGAAAAGTCAAAATATAGCAAATGAAATCACACTAAATTATGTTTTCCTTGAGGTCAGAAAGAACAACACAGGTTTTACTCCTGCATACAGGAAAATGATAAAACTATCAAGGAATAACTTCAGATGTAAGTAAGCACTTGGACCTCCTAAAATCCCTAATGCATGAGAATAATTGTTTAAAAACAAAAGTGGATGTTTCAGAAGCTAAACTGGACATTGTTTCAGCTGTCCAGTGCATCAGGAGGAACAACCTTTGGATGCGTAGAGTATCAGAAGGATAGAAAGGTAATAACTGCATGGAATTCATCAGGCATATGCTGGTAGAGTGGTCCCAAATAAAGGAAGAGGAGATACACCTTGAGAGGACACACAGAGTGGCCTAGTTGCCATCACAGAATCAGCCAAAGAACGCTTAGCCAAAACTGGTTTGCATCCTGTCTGACAAAAGAAAAAGTGCTGTTGCAGCTATGAAAACCTGGGGAAAAACCTAAATCTTGGGTATTCATTGGTTTATGTAGAGTTAGACATATGAGCACACAGCAGAAACAGATGGACAGCTTTCATCCTGGTCTAGAGACTGTGTAAGATAAAGACTATTAAATAAAAGCTTAAACTTATGTACTCACCAACAATAAAACTATTCTTGGCAACAGGGATGAACTCTAAAATAATTTGAGTGGGCTGATCATCACCAAGGGAACCTTAGTGCAGCCAAAACAAGAATTCCAAAAATATCCAATGAACCATGCATTGTTCCCCTCTACTTGTCACTCATTAGACCCATTATAGAGTACAATGCCCTTTTGGTATGTACCTCACAAGACATCTACAACAACTGGAAAGGCCACAGAAATACCTCACAAAGAGGATTACCAGCCTCAAACAGATGCCCTACGCAGACCATCTAAAAAAACTCCAGCTTTACTCCGTTGCATATCGCCTACTCAAAGGCAATCTCTGCCTAACATACAAAGCTATGTCAAACCCAGAGCTGTTTGACATGCTCCACTTAAAGAAATCCCAATCACTCCGAGCTACACGCTCTAGGGACCTATACCTTGTCACCACAATAAACAGAACATGCTAGAGGGATAGATTTCTGTCCCAGAGAATTCCCATACTCTGGAACAAACTACCTATCTATATCAAACAAAGCTCCTCATTAGCACTCTTTAAGAAAAATCTTGATGATTGAATGGGAAATTGAATGGGAAAAGGGGATAGCTTCAGCAACACAAAAGTGCCATAAAAAAAATTGAAAAACCAAAGCATGATGTATATAATCTAAGACTTGGAGATAAATTAGAAGGGGAGCAATACAGAAGAGTCACGTATGGAGTAACCAGATAAGGAAAAACAGAATGGGAAATATGTTAATACTTGCTTGTCTTTTGGCTTTTTCCCAGTAAGGGGTCACCACAGCGGAACTCCGGTCCGCTAATGATTGGCAGTAGATTTTTATGAAATGCCGAGGTGCCAGCTCAACAACCAACCTTAAATGAAGGCACTCTCATTTACGCACGCATGTCTCTCGAACGCTACCCAACCATGGGGAGGACATGCAGACTCCACACAGAAGGCACTCCCAAGCCAAGCCAAGAATCGAATGGGAGAACCTCTTGTTGTGAGGTAACAATGCTACCGCCCTACCACCACGGCAAGTGGAAATATGTTAATACTATGCATGATTAATCATTAATGGGAAATAAGGAAGGAAGGGGAACTCAGGATTATACAGACACTAACACGTGGACATTAGATTAATAGTGTGGAATGTAAATAGGTTGACGGACATGTGAGCAGACCTAGAAGAAAACTACAAAACTAGTAGATCTTAAGGAACTGCACCTTACAGACAAATAATATAGGAAACTGGGATGAAATAGATACAGGGCATTAGCTTGTGACATGTATACTTGAGCCCATCATAGGAGAGGTGTGTTAATTGGAGAAAAAACTTACAGTTGAAGTTAGAAAATAACCTGACCGATGGACAAGGATGTTATCGGGGGAGAGAGGATATTTAAAATTGAATTAAAGTGGCAGTTGTAACAATCTGTTTTATCCCTGGACTTGCATTATTGGAATTAAATTCAATGCTGATGGAAGTAGTGAAATTTCATGAAGGAATGCTAATCATGATGGGAAACAGGAATATGGTATTTTAAGACAGGTAAGCGAAATTGGTCAAAAGAAGCCAAAGAAGAACATGAACAGAAAAAAATAACAGACAATTATTAGGACTAGCAGATATCTGAAAGGAGTACACTGACTAAAGTTAAGAAGGATTCACATATTATAGCTCAAAATGCAAAATGTGGTCAACAATAGATGCAATTTTTGTCACAAGGGAACATATTACTTTAATTCATAATGTGACCATGACTGCAATCCTTTTAGCCTGTCATGTTTACATAGCTTTTACAATAAAGCTGTAGTCAGAGAATAATATGTCAGCTCACTGGAGATTTCCTGTATTTTATCTGGAGAAAATACAAGTCAGAGAATAGATAGCAGCGCTCATAACCAATGCATTACAGGGAGACCCATTACAGGAATGGGTAAACTAAAACAGGTATATAGCTCAGAAATAAAAAATATATAACTGTAGAAGCAGTAAAATCCCAATGGCCAAGTATTCCTACAGACATATACTGCACAGAAACAAACAACACTGTCTGTTAGGTTCGTACAAAACACAAGCAAAGTATATAAATAATATCTGAAATTTAATGCTTGATAGAATACTTGGCTTAGCACTTTTGTCCCATAACAAAGGACTTCATCAGGACCAAGATACCAAACAGTATTTGCCTTAAAATCTTAAAATAAAAATGTCACATCTTCTAACACAGCCATTCAAATGTGTTCTGCAATTAGCACAACTAATCCAAAAATCCAGGTGTGAACATGCATTTGTGATAAAATCACAAGAAACCTTCATTAAAAAAACTCAAGCATTACAAAAACTCATACTTTATTTGTCCTTAACTTTGACTTATTAACTCTACATGCCATTTCATTTATCCAAGGTGGAGCCGCTGCCTTGGTTCTTAATTGCCAACAGAAAACATCAACAGTAAACCCTACTTCACACTGCATAATCACTCATATCACTGCATGCATCAGTTATACTTTTTGTTTTTACAGGAAAGAAGACACCTGAATGTCATAGTCCAGAGTTCTGGACTAGATGCAGCCCCTCTACTGTGCAACCATATGTTGTGCACGAGCCTGCCACTTGGAGTTCTGCTGCCAGCTGGTCTTCATTTCTCATAGTTGGGCTGGAATGACGAGCTGCAGTAACAGCATGGGAGGCTTTACCACCAGAATGGCACACAATCATGTTAACCAGAATGCAATGTGCAGTAAACAATCTGCATGCAGTAGCTGCGTTATACTAAAGGGCACCCCTAGACTCATCCAGGCACCTAAAATGACTCCTCAAGAGGCCAAAGACCTTCTCAATGTCAATATGGGTCTGGAATATGGCTATGTTGTAGGTTACTTCTGCAGCTCCACTTGGATTTCTCACTGGTGTCATGAGCCATGACTCCACTGGATATCCGGCGTCATTTGAGAAAAAAGGAGACAGAAAGGGGGAAGGAGGCGAAAACAAATTGGTTTAGTATTCAGCAATACATTTTATAATGAACACCTACTTAAACAAAATAGAAACAAATAGAAAAAAATATTTTTCCACTTATATTAGGATGACCACTGGGCATCATACCATGCAGGAAGAGTTGACAGAGTGAGGTAATGTGCCAGAGAAGGGAATCATGTGCACTGCCAGCAGGATGCTAGACAGAGAAGTTGGCAATGCATCTCTATGCATCATACACCACCCAGCAGTTGATGGAATGGAAGCCCTTCCTATTACAGTACTGATCCCCCCATGGACCATATGGTGCCCTAAAAGCAACATGGGTGAAGGAAAATGTGCCACACCATAAAAATCAAACAGACTCTGGGCTCTGTCCTGAGGTGACACCAGGAGACAGATATACTAATCTACATGTGCCAAGAGTACATCAGTACATCCTGAAACTGTAGAAGTATCCTTGAGGCGGAAGCCTGTTAGATACCAACATGTCCACAGTCTGCTTCTAGAAGGTCCCAATGGTGGTGCAGTGGTTAATGTTGTCACCTTACAGTAAGAGGTTCTTCTGTTCAATTCTTGGCTGAGGTGCCTTCTATGTGGAGTTGCATGTCCTCCCTGCAGTCACATGGGTTTCCTCTGGGTGCTCTGATTTTCTCTCACATTCCAAAGACATGCTGTAGGTAGATTGGACACTCTAAATTGGCCATGAGAGTGTGGGCACAAGTGACTTGTGTGAATGAATTACTGTGGCAGATCTAGCCACCCGGTGGTGAAAACCTTGGGTCGAGATGACTGTCACTGCAGAAGTGACACCCCTACCCCATGTGCAAAAATGGGAAAAGGGATTGAGGATGGATGGATATATAACACACATTAGTAACCACAGGGTTAGGTATTCCATTCAATCATGCAGTGCCTCTATGGGGGCATACATACTCAATAAGACCCTTGCAATATCCCTGTCCAATCTGAACCTATTAACTATCTTTTGACTGTCAAAATTGTAATGAGTAATTCTCTGCCTATATCTCTCCATTCTTGGCCACCAAGTGCTGCTGGTACAAGTGGTTTTGTCTCAGCTAAGACAAGCAGCTATAACCAGGAAATAACAACCAGCAAGTGACAGCACCATCATAGATTACACAATAAATGGAAAATGCACATTTCTGCCTTTTATAATGAATCTGCAGATGGCGTGGAAAAGTGTGAAATTGCAAATCATTCTGTCTGAGGTGGTGGTAAATCAGGTGGATGTAAAAGATCACACTGCACTTATCAGCTCTTTAGTGTCAGAAAGATATACAAAATACATATATGGGAGTCATTTGATAGATCAAATGGACGTAATATTGAATGTTCATTGGTCAAACTTTTTAGAATATTAAACTAGCTTTTTTTGCCCTTTTTCCAATGCAGTGCTACCTTGGAGCTGGTGTGTGAGTGTGTGTGTGTGTGTGTGTGTGTGTGTGTGTGTGTGTGTGTGTATGTTGCAGGTATGCGGGGATGCATAAAAGCTGTTTTTATGTTTATTTCTTTAAATTTTCAATTTTAAGAGGTTTGATCTTTTAAGTTTTGAACCTTTGCTGTGTTGATATTTTAATATAGATCCATATATGCATACAAAAAATAACTTGCAAATAATGTGGAAAAGTGAAATACATGTATAGTCAACAGAAGTGGAAAAGCAATGTAAACAGCAAAATGCAGTATTAGTAACAATTAAGTGAATTACAGTAGAAACTTTACAAGCAAAATTATGCAAAATATCAACTACTGGTATAAAATATGCATCTCAACACACATACACACAACCATTCAACCACAGCCACAAATGCAACTGAAACCAAAACCTAGTTTTTATTACACAACACCTCGGAACACCTCCATATCTATAAATGCCAAAACCTGAAACAGTTATCTGATCAGTCATTTCAATCTCTAGGCCACATCAACTACTATAATCCTCCTATAAAAGAAAATACACACGAAGCATTGGAACAGCTAAGCCTTTGAAGGTCAACAATCCATCCGCCAGTTGTTAGAGTATTGGAAACAATTAAAAAAGGTGCTCTACAGTTTCTCCAACCCAACAACCTGCAAACATTTTGCATAAATCTTATGTTTCATTCTGGCCTTAACCGCAATTTAGCCAAAGACCACCATTCAACAACCCCTGGATAAGCAGCCTAACACTTCTGTATATCTTCCTTTTTGGATCCTTAAAGATGTGCAAAACTGTAGTAAGCCAATCTATCCTTCTCCAAATGTCCCCAAGAGGACTGCCACAAAAACACCTAGACTGATATTCCTTTGTGTATGAAACATGCAAAATTCACTTTTTCTTCCCCACCCAAAAACTAAGCCAGTAGTCCTTTCACTTCTTGTGCAATAAGACACTTAGCAATAATGAATACTACTGTACAATCTGAAGCAATACAAAATACAAATGTAAAACATGTAAAAAACACGAGGGTGCAAAAGAATAATGTAAAGATTACATCCAAAGCACTTTTCCCGCATGATGCAGAAAGCATGTATAGACATGCAAAATAACTGTACATAGCAAATAAAGTGACATTACTCAAGTAAACACTCTTCCTAAAGGATATTTAATAAAAATTCTAAAACTGGACAACTCTTTTGATCTTCCCCACTATGTGTAAACACTCTCTCTCTCTCCATGCAAGAACTATGTTAAAAAAAAACAACACCCAAAACTTTCACAAAGCAGATCAAGATACTCAAAACCTATGCGTTTATCTTTATTACATTGTAAACCAGCAGCACTCAGGTATCTAAACTAGGTAAAAAGTGCATGCAAAACTTGTCCATTAATATTTCACCACCCCCTACACACACACACACACACACACACACACACACACACACACACACACACGCACGCACACACACACACACACACAAATCACACAGTTTCATTTAAATTAGACAGTAACTCATTCACACCACATATGCCCTTTTTGACCATAGGCAGGAACAATTTTTTTTACATGTATTGCTTCCTTCTCCATACTGGTTTTTACAGCAAGTTTGTATAAAATGATCTATGTTCCCACATAAAAAAAGACAACATTTAGGCTGGCAAGCCTAATGAAGCAAGCCCCTATGGTTCTGTACAACACACACACACACACACACACACACACACACACACACACACACACACACACACACACGCACACACTAGGGAGGTGTGATACAGTAGCATTCATGAAATGCAGTAAAACATTCACCAGCCACCTGCCACTCCAAATACCTCTATCAGCAAACAATTTTAAAAATGACATCAAATGCATCTGCAGAGTTTCCAAATATGCAATAATAGACCTACAAAGTTGTCAACACAAGAAACTATTTTTCCCAAGATAAGAAATCCTTTATAGCATGCAACAAGTCAAGAAAATGAAAAGACAAATCATGTTGGAAGTCAGCAAAAGTTTAATTTCTCAAATATAAGAGTGACCAGATTTTTGAAATTTTAAAGGCCGCCCCAATAACTTAACCACTTTTTCCTAGAAAATGTACCTGTTCACAGATTTTCAGGTTCACAGACAGGTGAAAAGGAAGCCTTTCAGCCATAGTTGTCAAAGAAAAGATACCAACAACTAGAGCAGATGCTTTCTTTTTTTTTGTAAATATTTTTATTCATTTCCAAAAACAAGAAAACATGAATGCAGGTTATTTATGACAGTGAAGTATTTAGAAATTATTTAAAAAGGTAGGCTAAAACCTCTAAACAGATATCAAACATTAAAACCAAAATAAAGTATTTACAAGGGTGTCTATTGTTGGCATATAATTGACTTTCTATACAATTGTTTCCTGATTATAATCTGCTACAGTCATTACTCCCCAGTATTTCAGTTACTTTTTGCCATAATATATATAATGATGTAGTTCTTTCAGTTCTTCCTTTAATAGTGTTCATTTCCAATTGCGATACTGCTGTCACCATATTCATGAATTGCTTAAAAGTTGGAGAAGCTTTGGATTTTCAGTTTGATGTAATGTTCTTCCTTGCAATGGCTAGGAGAGTAAACAAGATTACATATTTTGTTCTTGGTATACAGTCAGGTACAGGTGCATTAAACAAAATAATAGATTTGGAAATCTTGAATTTGTCATTAAATACCATTTGCAGAAAATAATTTATTTTATCCCAATATGGTTTAATCAAATGGCATTCGTAGAACATATGTTGCCAGTCTGCTTTTATTGATAAATCACATCTCCAGCAGCCAATATTTTTCTTAAACATAAGTTCAATTTTATGAGGGGTTACGTAAGATCTGTGTATGAATTGCCATGTAAAGAGTCTTCAATGTAATGAAAGTGATATCTGCTTTGGAGAGAGAAGAATAAATTTTTTTGTCTCTGTCATTTGGCACATGTCCATTAATTGATCTATAATAATTCCATATGTTGTCATTATTATAAGTTTTTATTTTTTTGTTTGTTTTCTAAATAGATGATAAGTATCCCTTTCCAATAATGGGTTGATTTATTAGTAATATTGTATGTTCTATAAGATTAGTAACATTCTGTCTTATTGATGGTTGCATTGTTTCTTGTTTGCTTAATATATACTATCTTAATTCTTGTACATGTAGCCATGAACTATTTTCCATATTTAATTTCCATTTAATTTGGTCTATTGTCAGAAGTTTTCCAGAGTTTACCAATTGATGCCAATATATTAATCCCTTTTCTTTAAGCATGTTGACTACTTCTATACCAAATGTTATTATATTACCTTGTGTGTACGCTACTGGATATAATAAAATGACCATGCTTTAATATCAGGAATGCTATTAATAAGATTTTGGAAAATTTTTAATGTATAAGTAATGTATTTGGAACATATATTTTTATACTTATGTATCATCATATATTCCTTCATCAGCCATAGAAAATTGTTTGGTATGAAATCGGTATACTTATTTGCTGCTACTACAAATCCTGATTTTAACCAGATTTTCTCATGAGCTAGCTTCCATTTTGATGTATATTTTGTATTTAGCCATAATGATATTGTTTTAATAACAGATGAATGCAAATACACTTCTATGTCTGGTAAACCTATGCCACCCATATCCCAATCATCTTGATGATATTTAATAGCTATCCTTGTTTTTTTTTGGATACCATAGGAATCTTACCATTAAAGCATTTAATTGTTTTAGGTGTGATTTAGCTGGTGGCAAAGAACAAGCTTGTATAACATAAAGAATTTTTGGAAATAAGATCATTTTAATTATAGAGATCCTTTCTTCCATTGAAAAGAAGAACTTATTCCATCTTTGTATTAGATTTTTAATATTATTTAAGGTCTGTTTATAATTTGTTTCAATTGTAGTATCTAGGTTGTTAGTTATTATAATTCCCAAGTATTTAATTGTATTATCGGTGGGGATATATTTATGGTATTTTTTTATTTAGATCTTTTTTATTAGTATTTATAAGCAATACATTTGTTTTGTTTTCATTAAATTTAAGACTCAAAAAGTTTTGAAAGTTTTGAATTGAGTACCATAATGCTTTTAAAGAGCTATTATTATTCTTTAAGGTAATTAAAATATCATCAGCAAAAAGTTGAATTTTAAGCTCTAGGCTGTTGTCTAATTGTATTCCTTCAATATTTTTATCCATACGTATATTATTTGCTAAGGGTTCAATGACTAGCGCAAACAATAATGGAGAAAGACGGCAGCCTTGTTTTGTGCCCTTTGTTATTTTAATAGATTTAGACAGACAAGATCCCAGTTTTATATAAGCCAATGATTTTTCATATAATGATTTTATTAACAAGGTGAAGTTGTTTGAGAAGCCATATTCTTCTAAAACTGACCATAAATAATCCCAGTTCACTGAATCAAATGCGCTATTTATGTCTAAGCTAATAACATTCATTTTGTTTTTTGTGACATTTATATAATCAATTAAGGAAATAATTCTTTTAATGTTATCATAAGTGTTCCTATCTTTTATAAAACCTGTTTGATCCTCCTCTATCAAAAATGGTAGTAATTGTTTTATTCGAGCAGCATGTATTGACATAAAAATTTTATAATCTATATTAAGAAGTGAAATGGGTCTGTATGATGAACATTCACTGGGATCTTTACTTTGTTTCAGAATTGGTGATATTAATGTGTACTTCCAAGAAGGAGGGATGTCTTTACCATTTTTAACTGATGTAAAGACATTCAATAACAACAGCAAAGCCTCATTAGATAGTAATTTAAACATTTCTGGGGTGATACTATCTATACCTGGAGCTTTGTTTAATTTTAGCTTATTTACTTCAGCTTTAAGTTCTGTCATTGTTATTTGCTTATCTATTAGTTGTACTTGCTCCTCTAATAACCTAACTTTAACATTGTTTTTAAGAAAAGCTTTCAATACTGAATGTGTTTCTATTTTCTCATTTTGATTATTAAGTTTATGAAAGAATAGCCTAAAAGCTTCTAGTATTCCTTCTAAATCAGACACTTTCTTTTTGGTTTCTATATTATGTATTTCCTTAATTTGATTTGTTTTAATCATCTTTTTAGTCCTATTTGTTATTCTTCGCTAGTTTTTAGGGTTCATTGAATAGTAACATAGTTTAATTTTTTCTAAGTTGATCATTGTTTTGTGGTGTAGCGTCTCTGAGTAGTTTTTATTAGTATCTTCCAGTTCTTTTATTAAGTTGGTGTTTCCATTTTGAATATCAAGCTTTAAATTATCCACTTTTGACTGTAATTCCATTAATTCCTTATTCCACTGTTTTTGTTTATTTTTATACCATCCCACCGCTCTTCCATATAGGTATGCTTTCAGTGCATCCCATATATATATTTCAGATACATCTTTTGTAAGATTCATATCTAAGAATGCTTGTGTCTCTTTAATATAAAATTCCTTAAAATCTTTGAGATTTGTTATGTAAGATGGTATTCTTGTTACTGATATCCTTCTCTTGAAACACAAGTCTATCTCAAATGTTATGGTGTTCTGGTCTGAAAATGGGCATGAAATTGTCTTGACTTTATTTAATTTAGTGGTTAAATCTTTTGTTATGTACACTTTATCTATTCTAGAGTATGTATTATGTCTATGGGAAAAATGTGTAAAGAATAGTGAATCTGGGATAACATACTCATTTATGTCAACTATATTAAAAGTTTCAACAAACTCATATAACAACTTTGTTAAAGGTGATCTCTTATGTGTAGTTTTAGTATTTGTGCCAGTTTATTTTATAATGCAATTGAAATCTCCAGCTACGATTAAATTGCCTTTGGCATATTGTACAATGTCTTCTAAGTGTTGTTTGGCCACTCTAACTCCTAGTCCTGGTATCCAATAAATATTCACTAATGTATATACCATTTCATTGATAGATATTGTCACTAGACAAAACATTCCTGAGTTGTCATGAAACGTGTTTATGATTTTAAGCATTAAAGTAGTGTTTTTCCACAAAATTGCTACTCCCCTTTGCTTTTGACTATAGGTGGAACTTACTAGTACTGTATAATTTTTATTGTTTATTTTATTTATGTCATCCTGTGTAAGGTATGTTTCCTGTAAAAATACTAGCTGTGCTTCACATAGCTTTAAATATCTGTAAAGACTTCCCCTTTTGCAGCTATTATTTAAACCATTTACATTAATAGATATACATTTTGCAATTGTATTTATATTAGCTTTGCTTTTATCCATATTCATATACTCATAACAATGTGTAGATGTGTGTACATGAAGAGAATGACTTGTTCTTTCTTCTTCCAACAGTATTACAATAGATTATAGACACCCAATAAAAGTACATTATAGGATCATAACTGAAAACATAAGATAAACAACAACCAAACCCCTCCATGAGAAAAAACATCTCATCCTTGAATGATCTAACCATTCAAACAATCCCTCTAGATCTGCATTTCAGCATCCTCCCCCAGCCCCACCACATGGTAGTTTTATAATGAAAAGTATCTTATATATCTTATAAGTATACATGTATTTGTATTTACAGATTACTTAAATACAGTCTTTATCTATTTTTAATATTTTATAAAACACTAAGGCAACACAACTATACCTAGATTTAATACTTACCTATTTGGCTTTGTTTAAATTGTAAAGGAAAATCTCTTATTTTAATATATCTTTTGTATAGCAATAACGGTTATGCATCTTAAAAGTAATATGCTTGCTGTATATCTCCCTTATAGTGTGAGTGGCATTTATAGGTATCAAACTTTTGTAATGGTCTATATATAAAAAAAAAAAATGTTAAGCATATTAGTTAACTATACTACAACTTAATTAAATCATGAAGTGTCCGTAACAATGAATATATAACACTTTTATTGTCATTTATCAGTAATCTTACAGTTTTCATTTAATTCAAAAAATCATGTTTTAGTGGCATGAATGTTACTAGTTTGTTTTTGGCACTGGTATTATATAGTTTAAGGCTATATTTCCAAGCAGTTCCTATATATTATTAGTGCCACTGGCATATTTCACCGCTAGTGTACCACATATGTCATATGTCAAATAGCAACTCATAATCCTTATGATATTACAGGATTTATCTACAGTGTTATAACTGTAAGGTTGGAAAATAGAACAAGCAAAGTAAACTTTAAACATGCTATAACACAGTTGTTTGGTACTTATTACTGTCAACCCTTCTACATACATGCGAAAGGATAACCTTATATGACCACCGACCCAACCCATCTACATACACGCGAAAGGATAACCTTATATGACCACCGACCATTTTCCTTCTTTTTTCTCTTCAGCCTTCTTTTCTCCATTTTTTAATAAATATTTATTCCTATTGTGGCTTCTTTGAATTTAGTGAGGGTACTCAATATCATATTATAGATAATATAAAACATTCAAACCGAGAACATGCCCGATATAGAGACATATTCTCAACTCAAGTGGTCCACGCCATATATTTATAACATTGCAGTCAGAAATATACTAATGAATAAGCAATAACCAGCAGCTTTGCAGCATGTGTGTGTCTCTAACAAGTACATACCTATGGGATATTAAAAAGAATAGATAGCAAGCTCTTCTTTCATAATTAACAAATGCATATAGCCTGGTATTTACTTTCATAGACAGAAATTAGACCTGTTATTTATATGCATATCATGTACCAACAGCAATATATTAGTAAATGCCTATGCTATTCAATTCATATTTTAATACTTGTCATATTTTAAAAAACATGAGATATATAGATACTATAAAAGTGATTAATATGAGATATAGCTGACAATGGCATTAGCGTTTGTGATGATATATAATATATATTCAGTATTATAAGTAAAAGTACATTGCATGTCTATTTGTAATCTAAGGTTCAAGGCTGATCAATTTAGACATACAAGACAATCACTTTAGCCTTGGTCATATAATGGGAGTTACTGTCTCTCTACACAACCATTCATTTTCAGTGAGGATGTTCAATATTAGTATAACTTGCCTTTAATAAAAGCATACTTATAATTCAGCAGTTCTTTTTTATGTATATTTAACAATATCATAAGCAAGTCTATGAGATTTTTTCTTGCTCATTACTGCTTAATGACTGTGCTACTCAACCAATTTAATATTTGCAGAATATCTTAATAATTAAACAGCAACTCCTTTTTACCTTTAAAATGCCTAATAACAAATAGCTACATTTATGAACCATAATTGACTTACTGTCCTTAAGGTTGAGTGCACTAGCTGCAATGTGTTTACAAATATGTTATATAGTTCCAGTCAAGGACTTAAATATATTAAATTTTCATAAAATTAAGTTAAATTATAGTAATTTACTTGGGTAATGTTATCAGAAAAGATTGTAGTAAAGTCTGTCTGTGTTAACTATTCATACAGTTTCTTCCAAGTGATATACTTCTTTTTTAAGCCTTGTGTGCTGTTTATGTGTACAATTCAAAGTGAATAACAAATGTTACAATATAATAAGACATCATGCATGTGTTGATACCTTTTAAATTTGTTAGGTACTTCAGTGCACTTTTAATATTTGTTAAACTGTAAAAGCACTTTGCCATCTCATAAATAGTGTGCTTGTTACTTTAAGTAGCTTAAGAGCTTAAACCACACCCATACTGCCTTGTTTCAGTGCTGACATCACTCAGACTGTTTTATTTATTATTTATTTATTTATTTATTTAAATTTGTTGACCGGGAGTGTCCGACTGGACGTGGGTCCATTTTCAGCGGAGGCCCGAGGAGAAAAGCTCCACAGAAAAATAAACAGACAGTAGTTACATAGGATTACATAGCGATTAACAATTTAACATAGAAATTACTTACAACATATTTACAGATGAAGAACATAGTACATCAGTAGGCAACTAGAATCTTTATCTGTGAAGTACATAACAGGCATTAACAAATGTAACAATAAAAAGTTCCTGCTGTATAATAAGTACTAGGCTTATGAGCATCTGAGCTTGCTATCATCAAGGTAGTTAGTGGAGGTGAAAGAAAGGTAGTAGTTGGATGAGGTGGATGATATTAGAGTGGGAGTTGCAAGGGCATAGCCAGCATGTTTTTAGGTGCGCTTTTAATAAAGTTTTGAAGTTGGTGCATGATGGTACGGAGGTAATTGTGGGTGGGAGTGAGTTCCATAATTTGGCTATGGGGCAAGAGAATAGTGCTTCACCAGCAGAGTTATTGGCTTTAGTGATCTGCAAGTGATTTTTGTTGCTGGATCTTAGTGGTCTGGTGGTGCGATAGGGTTGGAGTAGATTCTGGAGGGATGGGACATTTAGTGGATGGTTTACTAGTTTGTGGGTGAATGAGAGTTGATACCACTGAAGGAGGTGAGGGAGTTCAAGCCTGCCCAGTTCAGCAAGTGAGAGACAGTGGTGACTACGGTAGGATGCCCCTGTGGTGAATTTGGCGATTTTGTTGTAGCAGGTCTCTAGCTTGTTTAGATCACATTGCCTTAGGTTGGTATATACTGGAGAGGCATAAAGTAGGGTGGAGATAAGGTGGGAATTTGCTATTGAAATCTTTGCTGCTTTGGTGAGAAATTGTTTATTTCTGTATAATGCTCCTAGTTTTTTGTGGACTTTTTATGGTCATGGATATGTGAATGTCAAATTTTAGTTTATTGTCTATTTCCACTCCTAGCAATTTGGTGTGTTCAGTTGGGTATATAGTGGTGTTGTCTTTTGCTGTGATGTTAAAGTGAGAGTTGTTTTGAGTATGTTTGGTGGGTTGGAAGATGAGTAGTTTAGTTTTGTTTGGGTTGAGTATTAATTGGGCATCGGATAACCATGTTTCAACAGAGGAAAAGGCTTCCTGTGTGACTTTTTGCAGTTTGGGTAGGGACTGGGCTGAGCAGATGATGGTTGAGTCATCTGCGTATTGGATGAGTGTGCCATGTTTGGTGGCAGAGGCTAGATTATTGGTGTAAACAGAGAAAAGTAGGGGTCCAAGGATGGATCCTTGGGGAACCCCTATGGAGACAGGTAGTTGGGGAGATATGTCATTCTGCCATACAACGGATTATTGGTGGTCAGACAGGTAACTCTGAAACCAGTTGGTGACTGATTGTGAGAAGGATAGATTATTGAAGACAGAGATAAGTTGTTTGTGTGGGACCATGTCAAATGCTTTAGATAGGTCTAGGAAAGTAGCAGAGGAGAGATAGCCATTGTTTTTATGCTGAAGGATAGTGTTAGTAAAGGAGAGTAAGGCAGTGGTGGTGCTATGGTTTGGTCGGAAACCATGCTGAGTACTGGAAAGGAGGTTGTTAGTAAGGAGGTAGTGTGAGACCTGAGAGTGTATACATCTCTCTAGTATTTTGGAGAGTGGAGAGAGAATAGCTATGGGGCAGTAATTGGTTAGTTCTGCAGAGGGTCCGCCTTTGTGGAGGGGAATTATATGTGAGACTTTCCACAATGTGGGAACGTAACTTTCTGACAGAGATCGGTTAATCAAAATGGATACTGGGTAGGCCAGAGCATCAGCTGCGATTTGTAGGTATTCACTTGGGAGGTTGTCTGCCTCTAATTTGGTGGGTTTAAGTTTAGTTAAGAGTTTTTTTATGTTGGAGGTAGATACAGGAGAAAAAGAGAAGGCAGTGGGGAGATTACTAGTTGAAGGTGTGGGTTGGAGGGGGGGGTTGTGTTGTTTAGCTAGTGATAGTATGGTTTGGGTGAAGTGTGTGTTGAATGAGGTAGCAATATTTTCTGAGGAGTGAGGGATGTTAGGAGGAGGGGTACTGACTTTACCTGGGTGGAGGATGGAGTTTATGGAGGACCAGAATTGTTTGGGGCTGTGTTGTGAGGAGTCTAGGGCAGACTGGTAGTATTGGAATTTGTCTGTTTACTTTCGTTTTGTTCTGTTCGTACATTTGTAGAGGATTTAACACACACTAATGGATTCTAACTGAAGAACCTTCACTCTAGGGATAGTAAAATAAGAGTTCCCAGCTTGTGATCATGGCGGGAAGCCAAAAACAAAGTAAGTGAAGCTTTTAGACCTTTTTAAACTGAGCATGAGCTCATTAAACTGCTATTAGTTTTCTTAACATTATGGGCAGATATACAAGCCAAACAGTTGTTTGTTAGTCAAAAAGGCACTTTTAGCATCAAAGAATAGATAACTACCTTTCAAGGCACTTTATGACAGTTATTACTATCAGCTTTTATATATTATTATATGAATTAAATGCAACAGTTTAGATATTTCATGCAGCTTAGTGTAAATAATATAAAAAGAATCATGTTCATTTAAGCACACCACATTAATATGTCAGTGTAAATGCATCATATTCTATACTAGCAGTAAAAGGCAGGTAATTTATAAATTAATTATCTAAATATCATTTAGAGTTAGAGAAATCATGACTGTAAGTATTTACACTGTAATAAAGAAAGATATGTTACCTTGCTTTCTTTAGGGTTGTTTCCTTTAGTTATAAAATGTCCTGTTTATCCTGTATTTATATTGCTTCAAAGACTGACACATATGTAAAGCATGAATGCTTTTAAAGAAGAACATTTTTACCTTGCAGAGCAAATAGAAAACAATAATGTTTGTGCGTTTCATGTGTCTCTTAGTTTCTTCTTCTTCTTGTCAGCAGTGCTCCATTCATTTTTTTTCTGCATGTCTCTTTACCCCAAAGGAGCTCCAATCCATTTATTCCACTTTATCCAAGGTTTTATTAGCTGAAAGATAAGAGACTGTTGCCTGTAGAATGTCAAAAGTTTTAGGACCTTCAGTAAAAAATATTTTTATTCTTGCAGGAAACAGCAGGTGCACTTTAAGTTGCCTTTTTTTCAATTCCTTTATCAGAGGGAGACATTTTCTTGCAGTTATAACTCCAGCAGAATAATAATTATCAAATCTGATTATGTCGTCTTTGTAATTAACTGGAGAAGTTGACCATGCTGTCTTTAAAATAAGTTCCTTGTCTTGTGATGAAAAAAACTTTGCTATTATTGATCTCGGGTGATTTTTTGATTTGATGGTTAATGAAGCAGCTCTTAAGGATCTATGGGCTGTTTCAATTCCATAAGAACTTCAGGCAATTTTAAAACTTCTGGTAACCAGGTAGTAAGGAAAGTCACCATGTTATCTCCCTCTGTTTTCTCTGGTAGCCCATAGATGCGAAGGTTATTTCTTCTGGACCTGTTCTCTAGATCCTCTATTTTATTTTGTAATGAAGAATTTTGTTTTGATAAAAAATGTAGCTGAAGATCTTCTTCTGAGAGTCTGCCCTCAGTATCATTTAGGGATCTCTCAATGTCAGCTATTTGAGACTTCTGTTGCGTCATTATTTCTTGTAGTTGCTGTATTTGTTTTGTAGATCTCTCTTCAAAAGTGTCCAGTTTGGTATTCATTTTGTCAAATTTCACTGATAAGTCTTGTATAGCATTTAATAAAGACTGTATCTCCTTTCTCCCCATCTGGTCCTGTGTGGTATTCTTAGAAAAGCTCATTTTCAGTAGATTCAGATACCTTCCTTCTTGTTTTTTGACAGGAAAAATAATGATTAAAGCCAACTTTTTTGCAATGTAGACTTCTCGTGGTATTAGTAGAAGTAATTCAGCAAAATAGGTTTGTCTACAATATCTAGTTTTAAAAATTTCCTGTCAGAAATATCTTTTGAGTGCAGAGCTGAGAAAAGATGCTGCCAACCAGTCTACATCCTAGCCACACCCAAGCAAATGCTTTTGAAGGACTAGAAACCTTTTTGACTCTGAATCACCAACCGCACACCAGCTAGTTCTTTTGGCAAAAAAAACAGCAACTACATTCTGTTCAGCTGAAGCAAGAAGTCCCCCATCCAAATCAGGTAAAACAAGCTGCATATCATATTCAGCAGATTCCTGAGAAAACTTTGTGCTTTGTCTTGTCTACAATATTACTCCAGCTAAGTGTAGCATTCAAGGAAGGTTTGTCTTAGTTATGCTTAGAGATCAAAGCTGCATCAGGTAAACTTCCATCTGACTACTTTATTATTTGATCTCACTAGAAAAAAATTCAGTTGCTTTCACATCTTGAGAAGCAGCACAGGTAGTAAAAGCCTCTGCTATTACTGGATCGCTCCCTTCCTTCTCCATCAAGCAACACTCCCCAATACCACCACCGTTAGGGTAGAGTAGGTTTCCCAGTGTGCTAGCCAATTATGAATACCACCTCTGGTCTCACCTGCAAAGAGGCCACTAGCCTAGTAGGACTAATCATAAATAGATAAATGCTACAATAAAATGTTCCCACCTAAGCAAGCTAGAACAGGTAGGTATACCATAATCCCATAAAATTCATCATTTCTTGTATTAATTAATACTATCCCAACACTCTGATGCAGAATATTTGCTGGCCATCATTTAAAAAAAAGGCTAGATTATTTCCTTCAACGTATCAGACAGAAATTTCTTAATTCAAAAATATTCACCACCCCTTCAAATTGTTCAATAATACTATCCAACAAGCAGCCTGCATTCATCACATCACATATTTATAAAACCACACTTCAAGACTGGGGATTCAATGGAACTGGCATAGAACTTCTGATTGTAAACCGAGTTGGAATACAGTCACTTACTGCATCAGAATGGGGTATGACAGTGCACAGTGAAAGTCGTGCAAAATAACATGGGAAGCAGCCATGCACAGCATGTGGGCAATTCAAAGGTACCAATTAACCGAAGGAGCAATGGTTCAGATAGTGTAGTATGTGGTGCATGCAAATGAGTGCATAATAAGATGTAATTGAGGAAACCCATACAAATCAGTAGCATGGACTATGCAAAAACACAGGAAGCCAAGATACTGGACTGATTCAGAGATGTATAAAATGGTGGCACTGCTCACTCTTTCCCACACATTTTGAGCTGCATAATTTACAGCGAACAAGAGACAGATCTTAGCTTATATTAGATGAAATAAGTGACAGGAGCCATGTTAGACAGAGCAGCAGCAATAGCTGAAGAGCAAGTGTAGTGAGAAGCAACTGGAATGTGGCCAGCAATGCTGCGCTTCACATCCACCAGCACTAATGAAGACAATACAAGCAGGGACTCACATATTAGCATCTGAGTGATCAACAAACTATTGATTACTTCAGAGTGGGTAGGGCTACTCTATAGCAAGGCTATCCAACAGGTGGCCTGTTGGCCACAGTCTGATTCACCAATGCCTTTTCTGTGGCCTGCCAAAGCATTGGTAGAAAAAAAAATAAAACATTCACTTTCTTTGTGGTTAACTGGTCCTGTAACTTTAAAAATTTCAGGATGAGTTAACCACTTTGCCTTTTTTTGTCTGCAAGTACATAGAACTGCCATATAGTGCAGACTCAGGACAGGGGAAGGAAAAGAGCATACAAGTTTGACTGTTTTAGTCGAAAATCATTGTGTCATATTTTCCCCTGTGTCAGTGCTGTTTGTTGACTTTGGTTTTATGTGACATCTGGTTAAAGGATTTAATATTTTCAGAACTGTTTTGTGTTTGAAAGCTTCGAGGTCTGCTAGATACATAAGGTTTTGTAGTATCATATGCCTTTTTGATCTACACTTCTCAGTGTGTTTATATTTTTATGTGCATTTGGGGGGTTTAATTGTCACAGTTGTTTCCAGAACATGTCCTTTCATTCCAGAAGAGATTTTAGTTCTGGTATGAATCATTTAGTAACGTGTTTTAGAAACCATTTTGGAGGCCTTTCAGCATGTATGCAAGCATATTTGCTTCAAGGTCTATACAAGGCAGAATGTTTTGACCTTGACTCTAGATGGGCGTTTAGCAGTGTTTAGGCATGATTTTTTTCAAGGCATGTTTTGTTGCTTTGGAAGAGGGGTTGTAGTGTGCTGCATTGTATCATGCATCTGTTAGCAATGAGAAATTATATTGTGGTAGTTGTTTATGCATTTTTATTCATTCCTTTGGGCACAGATCATGGCTGTGCATAGTTAATAAAGTGTCTGTAATCGGTGCATATGTATGGATGGGGAGGTGAGATGGGTGTCACCGTATGTCTGACAATAATATTGTTGATACAGTAGAGAGTCGATTATCCAAACTAAGTGGGACTTAGGGTAGTTCGGACAATCAAATTGTTTGGATAATCAAACATATAATTGAACCGGATAAAAAAACTTATAAAATCTTGTTTTTTTTTCTGCACGCAGGAATACACTTTTCTAACATTCGTCCATTCAAATGGACAATAAAGAATATTTTTCATACAGGCTCAAAAACATGCTCAAGCAAATATGTATAATGTTTACATATTCAGACTTTATGATTTTTCCTACCCGAAAACTTTGAAAGGCTGATTCTGATAATTGATGTTTTGGATAACTGACATTTGAATAATCGACTCTCTGCTGTATCGTGATTTTGCATTTTTTTTGTGAAATGGATGGTTTTCTTGGAAATTTGATAGCTTCCATGAGTAAATAATGTCTGATGTTCAAATCTTTTTCCTCCGCTTGTGCTGATGTTCTTTTTTTTAATTATGAAGGGGTGGCATACATTTTTAGTTCTTCCTGTCTACTGTAAGACTCATTTTTTTCTACCTTTGCTGACTTTTATTTATAAAAAAATATTTTTTGAGGTTATAATAAGAAAGGTAATTAATCTGTCATGGTTTGGTTCACTTGTCTTAGGTCAGATTGTCAGTTTTTTGTCCTGCAATAACTGTGGGGTTTGTATGGTTAATTGTTTGACCAGATTTTGAGTTTTTCCACTTGAAATGATCATGTGGTGATTTATGTGATTCATGTGAGAAAATATAATGCAATTTCAGACTGCTAGAATTGCTCCAAACCTGCTAGAGTACAGTAAAAGACTGTCCATTAATGAATTATGTCTGGTGTCCTCATTGCTTATTACCCACCTGTTGAAAGTTTTCTAGTTTGAGTGTTGTGGTTGAATTGGTAAAGTTAGTTACTAGTAAAACATGGAATGCAGTCCACATTGTATGTTACTATGACTGGCAACTGAAACACGGCACTGTGCCTTTTTGTCATGGGTGCTGAGGTAACAAGGATACTATCTGTCAATGCTTGGAGTTGTAAGCTTGTTTTCAGTCAAAAATACAGAAGTGATTCTGAAAACAGCATTGTTTTGTTTTTTGTTCTGTGACTGAGGTATACCACTGGCTGTGGAGAGTTTAAAAAGCAGATATATCTTCAGTGTGGTAATGTGCACCGCAAGCCTCTTCCAGAATATTAAGTGCCCCCCCCCCCCTACTGAAAAGATTGGACACACCTGCTCTAAAGGATCTAGCTGAACTGTGCCATACATCAGCAGAATTCAGAGGTATTTGTGGTATGCCAGTTTCTGTGGATACAAAGCTATGTGATGTGTTGACCATCCTAGGTGCAGGTACCTTCCAGTATTCTACAGGGGACAGATTAGGTATATCATATACTTTTTCATTATGAATACTTAACCAATTCCTTGACGTCATACTACAACACATGCACGACCATATCTAGTTCTCAGAGGAGAGAACCAACACCATGCGTGCATTCTACAAAATTACCTTCTTCGTTGAGGTCCTTGGCATCACAGGTTTCACTCACATTGCTATTATTATGTGGTCCAGACACACAGAGATACTTAAATAGGAAGAGCTACCTCTCTCTGAATTATAAGATGGCCTGTGGTCCCCAGGCCTTATCCATAATGTGTCTGTGGACAACCAGAGAAGTTCACATGATTCACATATTTAGTACATGTCCAATCTATGCAAACAATTCCTTTAAGGAGAATTCCCTCAGGGTCATCCAGTTGGTAGGGACACAGACACTGCTGACAGAATGTCCTGTGCAGATAGCTACTATGCATGCTTGGGACAGGCCACAGATAATGCAGAAATCATCAGATGCAATACTTATATAGCAACACAAATATAGTTTCATTGTTATTCTAATGCATTTTGATTGGCAGCCCAAGGGCTATTATATTATTGTTTTATATATATGCATTTTGTTTCCCAGTTCTTGATCAAGTGTAAAACGGGTGAGATGTAAACTCCTTGAATCCTATTCCCCAATTCATTTTCCTGTAGTAAATCACTATCAGTGAAGTTTCTATTTGTATACCTGCAGTTATTCAACATGTGTGGGTCCATTACCATGGTTGTGTGAGCATGGTGTGTGTTTATATAAGTGAGTTGGTGTGGGTCTTAAACATCTCATCTGGTAGTGTAAAATAGCACCTTTTTGCAGAGTTTATTGAGCTCAAGCTGCTGTGGCCTGTTTGTTTCATTCAGCTAAAGATTCAGTGAAGTAAAACTGGATGAAGCACAGGGATGTTTTGCTTTTCTTATGTCAGTGATACAGAAAATGTTGAAATTCACAAACACAAACCACAAACTGTAAAATCCACAGTAAAAAGTGTCAGGACCCAGAAATGGCAACTAGTCCAACTTTATAGGTTCATAGGTTCATACTAGGCTATCTGCCCGAGGGCATTTACAAGCCTAGCCCATAGTTTTGGGGCTTACGCCACCCCTTTAGTATGGGGAACTATACCCATTATTTTGCTGTGCCTCTGTTGAGCAGTGACACTGAGGTAATCCCTGGGGTATATCTGCGATCTCCCATCCATTGGTCAAGATTTCTCTTGAACAAGGCCAGCGAGGTGCTCTGCCTCACATATACCGGGATTTTATTCCACAGCATAGGGAGTCTTTGGGTGATGAATCTATCCCTCCAGCACGTCCTATTAATAGCCGTGTCGAGGTTTAAGTCTCCCGCCCTTGTGGCTCTGACGGATCTAGATTTTTTGAGGTGAAGCATATTCATCAAATCTGGGTTTGACATGGCCTTGTATGTTAGGCAAAGGTCACCTCAGAGCAAGCGGTAAGCGACTGAATAGAGCTGGAGTTCTTTCAGTCGGGCAGCATAGGACAGATGTTTGAGACCCTTTATCCTTTTGGTGAGGAACTTTTGTGGCCTCTCCAGCTGCTGCAAGTGTCGGGTCAGATACATTCGAATGGGGCATTGTACTCAATCATTGGTCTGATGAGTGATGAGTATAGGAGACTATGACCTCCCTTGATCTAGATGAGAATCCCTTCATGATAAGGTGGGCAATGTAGAAGGTCTTCCTAACTACTTTAGCTACATGGGTGTCGAATGACAGACTACTATCAACCTGGGTCCCCAGGTCCCTGATAACTTCTTCTGTGCTCAGTGGATTGCCACCTATTTGGTAGCTAGGGGTAACCTTGTTTTTCCCGAAGGGTATGACTATGCATTTTTGGCATTTAACTTTAGGCCATGGCTCTGGCACCAGTTATCCGTTTCTGTGAGACCCTTCTGAAGGATATCTGTGTCAGATGTGTTTTCTACTATGGCGCCCAGTTTGCAGTCATCTGCAAACTTTGTCAGCCATAACCCTCCTGTGTTTGCTTGTACTTCGGAACAGTAGATGCCAAACAAGAGTGGGCCCAGGACTGAGCCCTGTGGTACACCACTTGTGACAGGCTTTGAGTCTGACATGGCGCCAGCAACTCTGACCCTGTGGGTTCTGTCACTCAGCCAGTTTGCAACCCATCTTGTGATGTATGGGTTAACATTTAAGCTGATGAGTTTTTCAATAATACCCGAGTGGGGTATTGTATCGAAGGCCTTCGCCAGATCGAGGTAGGCTGTATGGACTGCCTTTCCCTCATCAATGGCTTTGGTGACTGTTTTGAAAAAGTCAACCAAGTTTAGAAGGCATGATCTGCCTTTGACAAAGCCAAACTGGGATGGATCCAAAGTCTGCAAATTCCTATGTTTTTATTTATGAGGTCCATTATGATCCTCTCCATGGCTTTGCAGATAAGGCTTGTCAAGCTAATGGGCGGTAATTTCCAGGGTCGGTGGAGGCACCGCCTTTGTGAAGTGGGACCACAGTTGCAGTGCGCCACTCCTGGAGTGCGTATCCAGAGGTAAGACTATGATTAAACAGCTGTCCTAGCTGTGGGTTTAATTCCTCGTTGAGTTCGTGGAGCACACAGCCGGGGACACCATCAGGTCCCATGGATGCTGTGGTTTTTGCTTTGGAGAGAGCGGTTCTCACTTGGGCGTTGGAGATGTTTGGGGGCTGCAATCGCTTGGTATAGATATCTCTCCTTTTGGGAAGGGTGGGAGAAGTTTGCACTGAACCTGTCAGCCAGTATGTTGGCAATGTCTGTAGGATCAGTAATCTTCACATCATTTTGAACTAGTTCTGAGCATATCTGGGAGTTTCCTCCCAGGTTTCTAACATAGCTAAAGAAGGCCTTATGATTGTCTTTTGAGTCTTTAGCTATTTTTCTCTCAAAATTTGCTTTGGATGATTTTATGAGAGCTCTTAGTTTTTACTTATAGTGATCAAGGGTGTCTTACCTTTTAAGGATTTTGCTCTATCTTGTAGTAGCTTCCTCCTTTTGTTGTAGAGTTTGTTTATGGCTGGGGTCCACCAGACTGGACGCTTGCCTTTGGTACAAAGAGTCTTTGTTTTGCTTGGGATTGCCTTATCCATGCAGTCCTGCAGGTGCTGGTAGAAGGCATTTGTAAGTGATTCAGCGGCTTGAGTACTGTTTTCCGCCGGCTCGGGGTCCTTAAAGGAGACCACACTAGTCTTTAGAAATGTGAAGTCGGCTTTCGAGAAGTTCTTTACTGTGGTCTTTTTTATTTCAGGTGGGGGTGGGATGAGGACCTCCAGCGAGATTAGTTTGTGATCTGATCTCACCAGTGAGGGGTATACTTCCGGTGTTGAACATTATGCTCCCATGTTCGTGATGATGAGATCAAGTATGTTTTCTCCTCTTGTGGGGATGGTGACTAGTTGTTCCATGGCATTTGAGTTTATGAATTCCAGGAACTTTTGGGCTAGGGTGTTTGGGCTTGAGTAGTGTTCCCAGTCTATATTAGGGTAATTGAAGTCACCTAGTATGATGGTGTTTGGTGATACATTTATCCCCTCTAGTGTTTTCAGGAAGGCCATGTGAGGTTCCTGAGTTTGTGAGGGTGGCCTGTAAAATGCTACAATTTGCAGAGCAGTCTTGCCTATGGTTAATTGCACCTGGATGGTCTCCGATGCATTGTGCGTTGCCACCAGTCTTGAGGTGTGGGTGTCTTTGATGAATATGGATACCCCCCCCTCCTTTCTTGGTATTGTCCGGATTTTGGGGCGGAACGCATGATAAGAGGTAAAACCTGATAGTGCTGGGGTGCTCTCAGGAGCCTTGAACCAGGTTTCTGTCACTGCACAGACATCGATGTTCTCCATACTGAGAAGGGCCTCGAGTGCGTGCATTTTGAGATTTAGACTTCTGGCATTGAGCAGCATTACCCTTAGTTTTTTCCTTTTTGTGTTCTAGGGTGGTAGGTTTAGAATTTGAGCCTTGCCTAAAAAGGCACTATGGGGGTGGCAAGAGCCTTTGCCAATATCCGGAATCCCAGGGTGACAGGTGCAAGCCGTCCCTTGAAGCAGCGTGGCTTGTCCAGCATGTCATCCCAGGCAGACAGACATTGGATCCCCTTTGAATGACACCAGAGTTTAAGCCAATTGTTAAAGCTGATCATCTTATCTCTGTATTGTGGCATCATTCTTGGTGAAGGTAGGATACTGCTCAAGGTCAGGGTCATACCTGCCTGGGCTACATAATCAGAGAGCTCCTCAATGTCTCTTTTCATGTAGTCCAAGGAGGTGCGTCTCAGGTCGTTTACACCAGCGTGGACAATGACTGAGTCGTATTTGTACCTGCTGTTGAGAGACCTGAGTGCTTGCGTTATGTGGTGGATTCTAGCGCCCGACAGGCAGCTTACTGTGACCTTCTCCTTACTCAGTCTGGTGAGCGGGACGTCAGTGTGTCTGACTATGGAGTCACCAATGACTAGTGTGTCTGGCATTGTGTTTGGCCTTAAGGGCTGTGACTGTTTGACACTCTGACTGTGAGGTCTATGTGTTGCAGGTGTTGTGTTCTGAGGTGGTGGTTGTTTGGGTGTCTGCTTTGGTGGCCTCTGCTGTTTTGGTAGATTTTTGATCAGAGCCGCCGAGTATGTCTTTGTGTGTTTATGTGTATGATTTGAGGTTGTGATGGTACTATGTGAGACTGGGTCTATAGTGTGTGTGGTAACCTTCTCCTCCTGACTGGTCTTGCCAGTCCTATGTTGAGAGTGCTTTCATCTGTAATAAACATCTGATGCTTTGTTTTAGTGAATAAAGTTGGACTAGTTTCTGGGTCCCGCTGCTTTTTATTATGGATGATACAGAAAATGTAGTTTATAGGATTTTTCTCCACTGTTTTCAACTTGAAAATGGCAACTTGCCCTCCTAAACTCACCTGGTTAACAAAATTAAATAAATAAAGTTTAGTGAAGGCAAAATATTGGTCTAGCACAACACCAAAATACTGAGGAATGAACTGTACATTGATCATACCTGAACTTTTCCCTACCAAACAAACCCGCACGGAAGAGAAAGAGATTGCTTATCATCAGTTAAGGAAGAGATTGTTGTTGACATCAGTAATTTAAAATCACTTTCCTTAACCTGAGACTGAATTAAAATAAATCTGATATATGATTTGTTCAAAAAAGAGTACTTTGAGGGGTTGATGAATGAAGAGAATGAGAGGGAGAGAAGGTTGGATGATGTGCGGATAGTGAATCATGAATTGCAGTGGATTGGCAAGGAGAAAGTAAGGATATGTATGAAGAGGATGAAGAATGGAAAGGCTCCTGGTCCAGATGACATACCTGTGGAAGCATGGAGGTGTTTAGGTGAAATGGCAGTGGAGTTTTTAACCAGATTGTTTAATGAAATCTTGGAAAGTGAGAGGATGCTTGAGGAGTGAAGAAAAAGTGTTTTTGTACCGATTTTTAAGAATAAGGGTGATGTGCAGAGCTGTAGTAACTACAGAGGGAATAAATTGATCAGTCACAGCATGCTGTTATGGGAAAGAGTAGTGGAAGCTAGGTTAAGAAGGGAGGTGATGATTAGTGATCAGCAGTATGGTTTCATGCCAGGAAAGAGCACTACAGATGCGATGTTTGTTCTGAGAGTGTTGATGGAGAAATACAGAGAAGGTCAGAAGGAGTTGCATTGTGTCTTTGTGGACGTAGAGAAAGCATATGACAGAGTGCCTAGAGAGGAGTTGTGGTATTGTATGAGGAAGTCGGGAGTGTCAGAGAAGTATGTAAGAGTGGTACAGGATATGTACGAGGGTAGTGTGACAGCGGTGAGGTCTGCAGTGGGAGTGGTGGATACGTTTAAGGTGGAGGTGTGATTACATCAAGGATCAGCTCTGAGCCCTTTCTTATTTGCAATGGTGATGGACAGGCTGACAGGCGAGATCAGACAGGAGTCCCCATGGACTATGATGTTTGCAGATGACATTGTGATCTGTAGTGAGATTAGGGAACAGGTGGAGGAGACCCTGGAGAGATGGAGATATGCTCTAGAGAGAAGAGGAATGAAGGTCAAAAGGATTAAGACAGAATATATGTGTGTGAATGAGAGGGAGGATAGAGGAATGGTGAGGATGCAGGGAGTAGAGATGGCGAAAGTGGATGAGTTTAAATACTTGGGATCAACAGCTCAGAGTAATGGTGAGTGTGGAAGAGAGGTGAAGAAGAGAGTACAGCAGGATGGAGTGAGTGGAGAAGAGTGTCAGGACTGATTTGTGACAGACGAGTACCAGTAAGAGTGAAAGTGAAGGTCTACAAGAGGGTAGTAAGACCAGCTGTGTTATATGGCTCGGAGACAGTGGCATTGACAAAAAGGCAGGAGTCAGAGCTGAACATGGCAGAGTTAAAGATGTTAAGATTTGCACTGGGTGTGACGAGGGTGGACAGGATTAGGAATAAGTATATTAGAATGTCAGCCCAGGTTGGAAGGTTTGGAGACAAAGTCAGAGAGGCAAGATTACGCTGTTTTGGACATGTGCTGAGGAGGGATGCAGAGTATATTGGGGAAAAGATGCTAAAGATGAAGCTGCCAGGTAACAGGAAAAGAGGAAAGCCTAAGATAAGGTTTATGAATGTGGTGAGAGAGGACATGCAGGTGGTTGGTGTGACAGAGCAAGATCCAGAGGACAGGAAGAAATGGAAACAGATGATCTGCTGTGGTGACCCCTAACGGGAACAGCTGAAAAAAGAAGAAGATTTGGTTAGACTATAAGACAAGGTGCAAAAGGATAGCTAATGGTGACTGCTGTATGAAGCATTAATGCTCATATTAGCATCAGGGAAAACATGTTAACATACTATGAAGTACAGCTCAACATACTGGCCACATAAGAAGTTTTTTTAAAATATGGGTAGCTGGCTGATTAAACCATTACTCTGTCTCTAACCACACAAAAGCCAGGCAATAATCTGGATGAACTCCAAAGAAAAATTCTCACTCTCCAAATCAGATTTAAGCGCTTTCATTCACTTTTATTAACGTGAACTTCCTCAGAAACATAGTTTAATAAAAACTGCTGTTTAAATACTATTTCCACAGGAAATGATGTCATTTGATTACAAAATTAATTAAAAAATTACTCTGTCTCTGTCCATACAGCTTAGTGTTTTTATATTTGTTCTGACCTAGCAGTGAGTCATTTGGTGATGAATATTCATAGGTAATGTTGGATGAATTTATTTTCCTTATAAATAGGTTGACAATGACACTGACATCAGAATATGGAAGAGAAATGTCAAGTGAAAAATGTAATTTAAGATCAAAAGTAACAGTAGAATTTGTAAAACTAAGATGAATGTAAATTACTTATTCAAACATGTTACAAAGACATGCATCTGGAGCGTTTCTCCCCAGGCCTCCGCTGAAAATAGTTTCTGTCCTAGTCAGGCTTTCCTGGTAAGCAAATGTTAAATAAATGTTAAATAAATAAATAAATAAATAAATAAATAAATAAACATTTTAGGGAGAGGAAAACTTCATGAAAATAAGTCAAAAACTGGATTGTTACATCAGTTAAAGGTATTTTGATACAGTTGCTATCATGCTGGTCAATTCACTTTGAGACTGTGGAGGCTAAATAGTGTTTATCCATAATATCTTTGTCCTGTTTTCTCATGGATGACAGATTTTAATGATGTACTATTTCTGCACTAGAGTTGTATACTTATGCCAAGTTTGCCATCTCTCTAGAATCATTTAGAGATGCAGGAATACATTACTCTTTCTTCTGAATGTGGTTGTAGTATGTAGAAGCCTGCTGTACATCTGTATCTGTGACTAGTAATGGGTTTTTTAATGGCAGGAAACTAATGTGTACAATATTTTCACAGTCATGTTTCAGAAGCCATTTGCAAAAAAAAAAAAAAGCTTTACCTCTCCCCTCTGATGTAATTTCTGCTTCCCTTTGCTAACTCAGGTTGTGCTAATTTTTCATTTGTTATCTTATCCCTGCCAGTCTTGTGTTACAGTATGAAATCATGAATGGCTGCCTAATGAATACCTTCCTAATTGTTTTATTCATTTATTCATCCCCCAGTACCTGGCTTTATCATATGCAGGTTCATCATAAAGCCGCTGATTAGTCTAATAGAATGTATTTTGGATGTGGAAGGAAACCAGGGCACCAGTAAAGACCCTAACAGACATAGGGAGGACATGCAGATTCCACACGCAGGCACTTCAACCAGAGACCAAGCCAAACAACCAAGACATTTGAGGCAGCAGTGCAAACTGGTGTACCAGTGAGCAGCCCATCTTTCTGTGTTGTCTATTGGAAAAGTAAAAAGTGCACCACATTCATGTGCACAAGCACAGAATGTGGTGCTTCTGCTTTTTGCTGCAAACACCTTCTTCCTCTTTTATTTTCATTTTCTCTTTGCAAGCTATATTTACTTAGGAGAAGGATAAGCAGGACAGGATGTAAAGTCAACATATAGCGCTAATCCTGCAAGAGTTTATAATCTAAATCACAAAGACAGTCAGATACTCAGACAGACACAGAGACAGATAGGCAGACATCTTTTCTTATTTTGCTTAAAGCATCAAATCGTTTATTTGCACTGCATCTGTTTTTTTGGAACTCCTGTAAAATGACCACTTCATTTTCCAATCATGTTACAAAAGCTGTGGAAATGAATATTATCATGTACCTGCAGGGGATTTAAGAATGTAACTTAAAAAAATACTCATGTTATGTGCTACCAATCAATAGAAAAAGGGTATGTTGCCATGGATATGAACTTTCACACTATCTCCATTATCAGCTTGGTGGATATGGGTACTCTGAGGTAATGTAGAAATTGCCTCATGTTTACTGACAACCAGTTAATTCTGAATCAAACTGATAGGGTATGTGAGAGATGAATTTACACAATGTCATTGGAAGTAAAGCTCTCATATAAAAGTACTCCTAATGTCAATAAGGTTGTCAGTAGTACACACACTGCACCCATCACACACAATTCAAAGCAAACAAATAGACCCACATATGCTGAGGCACTTAAATGTAACCTTCTTAAACCAGAAAAATCTCCTAGATGAAGTACACATAACAGATACCCTCAGCAGCCCCAAAATGCACTCTTTCAAAACAACACCCACATCAACACATACAGCGACATCTCATGGAGCCTCTACCTCTAAGCTCTTAAGGCAAAGCCACCATACAATCCAATGTTTTTGTCACTGGAGACTCCATCATGAGACACACAGATGTCCCTCTCTCCAGGCTGGGTAAGGAGAAAGTCATGGTCAGTTGCTTATCAGAAGCTACGATCTGCCACATTAGGCACACACTCAGGTCATTGGACAACAAGTATCAGTATGACTCAGTCCTAGTCCATGTGGGTGCAAACGACCTGAGGTGTACCTCCCTAGACCATATGATGAGAAAGATATCGTGGAGCTCTCAGAATATGTGTCTCAGGCTGGTATGAGTCTAGCATTGAGCAGCATTTTACCTTCTCTAAGGATGATGCCACAATATGAACAAAAGATGATTAACTTAGTTTCTAGTGTCATTCTAAGGGGGTGCAATATTTGTCAGTATGGAAGGAGATGGTCAACAGACCAAACTACTTTGCTAGGGTTAGTCAACACCTCTCCCCTTTAGGCTTTTGAATATTAGCTAAAACATTGTCTTCCCCCCATAGTGCCTTTTTTAGGCAATGTCAAACTGAAAGTACTTCTGACATAGCAAATCAAAACCAAGAAAAACTAAAAGTATTATTGCTCAATGCTAGGAGTCTAAACAAAAAACTCCACTCCCTAGAAGCTCTCTTCACCCTACAGAACACTGACATCTGTGCAGTCACTGAGACATGGTTTAAAGCTGCATAGAGCATACCGACAGTGCAAGGTTATAATGCTTTCCACACATTTACACTAGCTACTACACAGACAGAGACTAAAGGTGACGGTGTCCTGATTTACATCAAAATAAATATACCTGAAGGCTGGTCAAACAGGACAATGCACCTGAGCTACACCATGATCAAATCACCATAGGCAAAATTGAATACCACTTCCTTGCAAGCTATAGGTCACCCACTATGACCCAGGAAACCCATACCATGTATTTAAACGGGTTCACTTCAGAATTTCTGATTCCCAAAACCTTGAATTTCATATGGTCGAGTCCATATGATCGAATTTCTAGAAGTTCAAAATTCTGAATGGAGATCTGCATACAGCATGGAACAAGAAATTCTCCCTTTTCCTCACTGTAGTCCAATCTTGACCTTGGTTTATTTAAATAGCAGGCACGTGGGGGGTGCAGGGGGGCTTGCCCCCCTGTAGAAACATTGAGGAACATGGGTTTGTGTTACTTTTGGATTTATTTCAGAGTTTCGAAGTTCTAAAACTTCGATCATATGGTCTCAGCCATATGAAATTCAAAGTTTTGGGAATTCAAAATTCTGAAGTGAATCCATTTAAACTTATTGGAAACACTCAACATCCAACCAATATCATATTCATGGGTGAATTTAATTAGCTCACTATTAACTGGGAATCCTATATGACATCAAACGTACAGGCACAGAGATTCCTGGGTAAACACAAACTCCCTGGCCAAAATTGTCACTACACCAATGAACGGTACCAACCATACTGAATCTGGTACTCACTAACATAGGACAGTGCTGCACAACCCCTAGTGAAAAGTCTTCCTTGGTAAGGTCAGATCACAAAATGGTCTCCTGTGAAGTAAAAATAAAACCTGGACCACCAGCTACCTCTGGAATATTCAGGAACTAGTCTAAGGCTAACTTCCTGCTGTTAAGTGATAATCTGGCAAAATTTCAAGCTTCCATAAACCCTGAGAACACTGCTGCCTATACAGAACTGTTCACAGAAACCCTGAACAAGCATGTTAAAAGCTGCATAGAGGCAGCTGTACCCACCAGGAAGAAGTACAGAACTAACTCATAAAACAAGCCACCTTGTTGGAATCACAAAATCAATAGGCTGTATAACAGGAGATAGAAAATCATGGCAAAATTTAGGAGGTGCAGCACCCAGCAGGATAAAACACTGTTGTCAAACTAAACAAATACTCAGAGGACAAATAAAGTCTACCAAAGCCAAATTTGAGGTAACCACAAGGCATTCTTTAGCTATGTCTGCAACCTCAAAGGCAATACACAATTGTGTTCAGAGCTCATTGTAAATGTAGCCACTTATACTGAGCCAGAAGATACAGCAAACCTACTAGCTGGCAAATTCATCTACAACTTTACCCCTCTCTCCCCCTCAACCTTCCCTCAGGAAATACCATCAAATATAACTCCTCCTGCTATCAATAGGGGAACAGGTCCTTAATGCTCTCTCTAAGACCAAGAACACTGCATTAAAGTGATGAGACAGTATCCCAGGATGCCTTCTAAATTCATAAAACATGACCTTTCTGGCCCTCTACAATTGCTGTATTACTATAGCCTCCAAACAGGCTTTGTGCCTCATGAATGAAGAACAGCAACAGTCGTCCCTCTGCACAAAGGTGGTTCACCTACAGACCTTGGAAATTACAGACCCATAAGTCTCACTAGTCTTATATGTAAAGC
Source organism: Protopterus annectens (assembly GCF_019279795.1). Lineage (NCBI taxonomy): Eukaryota > Metazoa > Chordata > Ceratodontiformes > Protopteridae > Protopterus > Protopterus annectens. The sequence goes on along the minus strand of NC_056739.1, from coordinate 1,020,998,302 downwards.
CATGGAAAGAATTATCATGGAGATGATCGATAGAGATATAGTAAACCTCCAGACACTGGACCCCAACCCAGTTTGGTTTCATCAAGGGCAGGCCATGCCTACTCAGCCTGGTGGACCTCTTTGAGAAGGTCACCAAAGCAATGGATGAGGGCAAAATGCTTTACACTGCCTACCCTGACCTAGCCAAGGCATTTAACACAATACCCCACTCAAGCATTGTTGACAAACTCAAGAGGTTAGGTACAAACCCATATGTCACCAAGTGAATAGCCAAATGGCTCACAGACAGGACCCAGGATGTTAGAACTAGGGAGTTCACCTCTACAAAGAAGCCAGTAACAATTGGAGTCCCTCAGGGGTCAGTCTTTGGACTGATCTTTTTTGGCATTTACTTCTCTAAAGTCAAAGCCAATGTCAATGGTCTCTGGTTGACTAAATTTGCAGATGATTGCAGATTAGTGGCTGTCATTGAATCCTACACTAACACAAATGTTCTCCAGGAAGTACTGACACAGACAAACATCTGATGTCAGAGCCATGGACTAAAACTAAATGCTAAGAAATGCATAATAGTATCCTTTGGGAAGTCATCCACCCTTGGTAACAATCATAATGAGAACACACCCCTTAGAGCTGATCCAGTAGTCAGGGACTTAGGGACACACATAGACAATAGTCTAGCCTTTGACCATCATGTGTCTACAGCAGTAAGGAAATCATTCTATGTTGCACAAATTATAAACAAAGGTATGGCATCTAGGTCCATGGAAGTCATTGTTCCACTATATTCATTATTCATCAGACCAATCGAGTACAATGCCCCCTTTGGTATGTACCCAACCAGACATATCCAGCAAATGGAACATCCACAGATGTTCTCACTAAAAGAATACAGGGCATAAGTAAAATGTCCTATGTAGACCACCTCAAGGCCCTATCCCTGTATACTGTCTCATACAGGCTGTTGACAGGAGATCTATGCCTGGCATACAGGGCATTGCCAGACCCCACTCTGATGGACCTCCTGCATACCCACAAAAGAAACAGCACCAGAATTACCCATTCTAAAGAAGTAAGCCATGCATGTGATATAAATAGGACCTGCTGGAGAGACAGGTATGTATTTCAGAGACTCTCCCATTTGTGGAACAGGCACAATTCAAGTGTAACATGGATAATTGCATGGGAAAAAGGAAATTCATCCCTAGCTGGGCACCTGTGTCTCCAATGATCACAGGCAACCTCTAAACAGTTCACCTTCCAGGCCCCTGCTTGTAAATGTTTCATTTCCCAAACCCCTGCTTACACTTAATCAAGGGTACCAGAACTTCTCATAGATTTGGGATGCATGGCTATGGTTAAAAAGCCCCTTGTGGTCATTAGCCTAGTAAGCACCTATGAACTTATGAAACTAATATATATATCTTACAGCTTGCCAGTATGAAGAATGTGTGATTCTTAACAGATTTTTTCAGTCTTCCTAGATCCTTTTTCATGTCACTTCTTCTATGATGTACATCTCCATACTTTTAGTCACTTACATGAGTATTATTCAGATAGTGCATCAATTTAAATTTGTCCTTATTAAATCCCATTTTACACCTCTGTCCATTTATGCAATTTTCCAAAACTCTCTGCTGTATTATTCTCATCACTTTGCATTATTTTCCCAGATATTTATCTTCCCCCTCATCTCCTTTCCTATATTTGATATAACAATGTTAAATAACACAGGCCCCAATAATAAAAAAACCTTTAAGTACTGCACTAATATATAACTATATTTTGATTAATTTCCCTGAACACTGCACTCTGTGTCCTCTTCATCACACAGTTTTTAATCCATTTCATACACCAAATCACTATAAAGGTGTCTATCTGCATCCTTAATAATGCAATCATGAAACTCCAAATGTTTAAACACATGCAACTTCTCCTTTCTGTAGCACTAATGAAATCGTTTTACCAACCTGTTGCACTCAAAGAATTGCAAGGGCCTTGTTGTAATTATTACCTTCATTAAGTTCCTAGTAATAGAAGTAACACCTATCAGACTGTAATTCATTATATTTTGTTTCACCCCTTTATAAATTGGTGTAACACTTGACTCCTTCCTGTATTCTGTTGCCAATCCTGTTAACAGCCATAAGTGAAGTAGTCCTGCCAGGTTAATTTCTTGTGTACCCTTGGAGTAATTCACAATACATTATCCTTTCTCATATTCTTTAACCATTCCATCATTTTTCTTTAATAATCCTCAACCTCTTAGAGCAAAAAATCTGGACAAAACCTAAAATTATGGGGGTACAAATAGGGACAGATTATAAATATTGCTCTTACAAACTTAGAAAGTTGATAGAATTATAGGTTTTGCATTAGCATGAATTTTCTGAAGTATGTGGAGTCTTAAACTCAAATGTTTGTCATTATTTAATTACTTCATCCTCAGCTATTTGCCAGAAAAGTACAGTTTTAGGAGGAACACACCAAAAATAGGACTCAAAAGTCTGGACATTCTGCAGAAGTGTGTACAGTTGAGAGGTAGACATTATCATTAATACCATCCATCATCTGCCCCATTTTCTTTTTCAATAGTAGATACTTTACTAAAGTGTTTATACACTATAGAAACTTATCACTGGCTTCAGTACGGAATTTGCCTTCCATCCCTAGCACTTTTATCATTTACTTTTTTTCTCTCATTTTAATAGATTAAAGGTATTTTAACTACCTTAACCCCTCTACCATCTGACTTTCTTTGTTGGCTTAACTCTCTGATTCCATTGTCTGTTATAGTTTAGCTTGTTAATGATTTCCTAATTGTTACTATTTTGCCTGTTAACATTTTCCTAATTACTAACTCCCATCTCTTATTACCTCACATGCTACCTTGTCACTGTACTTGTCTTTCGCATTATCTGTCATGGTTTCCTTATTCCTGTACTCTTTTCATCCAACTATAAATTTACTTCAGCGTTCTGTCTACAGTATCTCTTATCACCTCATCCCATGACTCTACAACTTTATTTAATTACTTCCAAGTCACCAAGCACTCGTGCACCTTTATACATACCATTTTATAATCTACTCCTCTATAATTCCAAGGCTCACAATCTCACTTTTGCAGTCATATGATTCAAACTACTACATAGCCACTGTTCACTAAAGATTCTTTAACCTCATTCTTCCTCATTACCTGCAAGTTTGTAAAAATACATCCAGAGCCTAATTTTCCTGGTTAGACTCATAATCTGTGACAGCTTCTGCCATACATTTGATTTTTTTCTGTATTCTGTCCTCCTTCCTCAAAGCTGAGGTGGATACTTCCCATTTAACTGAAGGGGCAACATACTAACTGCATTTTTCCTCCCAGACAAACCTCCTGTATTGTATGATATGGAAGCTGCAGCCACCTGCCATGG
>NC_056739.1:1020884880-1020989880 GCF_019279795.1 Protopterus annectens | reverse complement strand
CTGTACGAGCACATCTACTTGTGCATGAATTGTGCCATCCCAAATAGAACCAAGATACTCTCCTCCAAAAAAAGGAAGCCAATCTGGTGACCTCCTGCCATAAACAAACTTTACAACAAAAACTGTTGCAAAAAAGAGGATAATCCCAGGATGCAAAAAAACTCCCTTACCAGCCTCAGTAAGAAGCTGAGATCCCTCATAAAATCCTCCAAAGCTAGTTATGAAAATAAAATTGCCAAAGATTCCAAAGACAACCACAAAGCATTCTACAGCTATGTCAAGAATCTAAATGGTAATGCTCAGATCTGCTCTGACCTACAACAGAATAGCATTAAATATACTGATCCCAAGGATATTGCCAGTATCTTGGCAGATCAATTCAGTGCCAACTTCACCCCCCCTCACCCCCTAAAGGGCCCATCTCAATACTGAAAGATTGCCAAATTCCGGTAATAACGGCCACATAGGTAAAAAACGCACTCTCCAAAACTAAGAATACAGCATCCATTGGACCAGACGACATCCCGGGTTGTGTACTACATGAACTACAAAATGAACTGGCACCTCACCTAAGTGTCATGTTTAATCATAGCTTCACCTCAAGCTTTGTGCACAATGAGTGGCGCACAGCTACAGTTATCCCACTCCACAAGGAGGGATCCACCTTGGATCCTGGGAACTACTGCCCCATCAGTCTGACAAGCCTGCTATGCAATGCCATGGAATGTATTATCATGGAACTTGTAAACAAAGACATTGGCAACCTTCAAACACTGGACCCCACCCAGTTTCGGTTCATGAAAGGCTGGTCTTGTCTCCTGAACCTGATTGGCTTCTTTGAATCAGTCTCCAGAGCTGTGGACGAGGGTAAGGTGGTCCACACAGGCTACCTGGACCTCACCAAGGCCTTCAACACCATCCCCCACTCTGGAATCATAGATAAACTTACTAAGCTGGGCATTAATCCCTACTTCACTTGATGGGTTGCTGACTGTCTTACTGACAGAACCCACATTGTAAAAGAACATGACTCCAAATCCAGCTCCAGACAAGTGACAAGTGGAGTACCTCAGGGTTCAGTCCTGGGACCGCTCTTGTTTGGCATCTACTTCTCTGACGTACAGGCCAACACTAAGGGACTCTGGCAGATGATTGCAAACTGGGAGCCATTATTGAATCCCCAAATTATGTGGATATTCTACAAAAGGGCCTTACAGAAACAGATGCTTGGTGCCAGAGCCATGGGTTCAAGCTCAATGCCAAGAAATGTATAGTTATCCCCTTTGGGAAAAAACATGTACCTGTGAATTACCACATAGGTGGCAGTTCACTAAACACCAAAAGTGTGATAAGAGACTTAGGGACACAGGTAGACAGTGGTCTCACCTTCAATAACCACATCACCACAACAGTCAGGAAATCCTTCTATGTGGCACACCTCATCACTAAGGGTTTTTCATCCAGTAAAAAAGGAGGTCATTGTCTCACTGTACTCATCCCTCATTAGACCCATTATAGAATAAAACACCCCATTTGGTATGTACCTCTCAAAACATCTGCAATAACTGGAAAGGCCACAGAAATACCTCACTAAATGAATCACAGGCCTAAAGCAGATGCCCTATGCTGACCATCTAAAAAGCTATACTCTGTCTTATATCGTCTACTCAGAGGCGATCTCTGCATAACATACAAGGCCATGTCAAACCCAGAGCTGCTGGACATGCTACACTTAAAGAAATCCCAATCCCTCAGAGCCACATGCTCCAGGGATCTAAACCATGTCATCACGATGAACAAAACATGCTGGAGGGTTAGGTTCCTGACACAGAGACTCCCTAAACTCTGGAGTAGACTGCCCATACATGTCAAGCAGAGCGCCTCTTTGGCCCTCTTCAAAAGGAACCTTGACGATTGGATGGGAGATAGGAAATTCGCCCCAGGGATCACATCAGTTACCCTGCTAGACAGGGGTCCAGGGAAGTAAATATTGTGAGAAGAAATAGCCAGGGAATTGTTGCGGCTAGGCTTGTATAGGCCCTAGGGCCGATAGGTACCAATCTATGAACCTATGAACGTCCTATCCAGCAATCAAATAAAAAATATATATAAATCAATAAAACATTGTTGAGACCATGGCCCATCCTATCCAGCTATCAAATGAAAAAATAAATAAATAGTTGTTGAGACCATGTACAACATCAAAAGTGCACCCCATCTCTCATGATATCTGCTTTACCCATAGCTCTCAACCACTTAGCACAAGAAATCTGGACAAAGCCAAAAATAATGGGAGAACAAAGGTCCACATAATAGGGACAAATTTTAACTATTGCTGTTATAAACTTAGAAAGTTGCTAGAGCAACAGGATTTGTGTTTGCATACATTTTCTGAAGGATATGAAGTCTGAAACTCAAATAACTGTCATTATTTTGTGATTTCAGTGCTCAGTGATTTGACAGAAAACCACAAATCTTATAAGGAACAGACAAAAATATGAGGCAAAAAACTAGACATTCTATGAAAAATCTGGACAGGTAAAAGGTATGGCTTTACCTATAAATGTAACTAAAATCAGGAAACTGTTTTTCAGAATTCGCAATTAGACTTGTGAACCCTGAACTCATTAGAAGTTTGTTATAACACAATGAATATAGATAAAATCTAAGTTTCTTTACCTGTTTTCTTGTTCGTAGTCAGCCACACTTTTACTGAATGTTACATAATTAGAAATGGCTCGATATGAACAGTAAATTTATTTTTTTCTTTTGGCTTTTAACATAGTATCACATCTTCCCTAGAATCCTCTGTATGCCCTGTTATATTATAATCAGTTCATACGATTGGTTAGCGTAACATAACTGGAAACAATTTGTTATGCTGACTGCATTTGGTTTAGATCAGAACAATCACATGAAGTAGTGATGTGGTAAGTGGTTTCAATTACTAGCAGCACTCCAACTCAGATTAAAACATTTCTAATTGCTGTTTATAAATCATAGTAATGGATACTGTAGACAGCAAAGCACAAGTATGAGAAAAGGGCACATAATTCATTTTTTGCTGTTATTTTCAAGGAATACACTGCCTTACCATCATATGACTCTGACAAACAAAATGGGTTTTCTCTCTGATACTGCAGCATAAGAATTAATATACATTTTAAAATGCTGAAAATGTATCAGTTAATGTTTGTGAGTATACACACACTCACACACACACACACACACACATATATATATATATATATGGATCCCATCTATTTGGTCGAATTTCATTTGGTCAAAATTATTTCAGGCAGCCCTCTTCACTGAAAGCACATTTGGTCGACTTTCATTTAGTCGAAAATGAAATATAGCCCCTGCCCCACTGCAGTGCGACCCTGGAGTGAGAATATTAAGTAAGGGTGTGTTTGTGCAGCACAGCCCCCCCACCCTGGGGGGTGTGGGGGACATAGCCCCCCACATTTTGCAAATAGTTTTCACCGACCATATATCTATCAATGTATTTTTAATGGATACATCTTCATATGACAGTGAATACACTACAATTATGTGGGGGGGTTATGCTCCCCACACCCCCCAATGTGGGGGGCTGTGCCCCCACACTCCCCTTACTTAATATTCTCACTCCAGGGTCGCACTGCAGTGGGGCAGGGGCTATATTTCATTTTTGACTAAATGAAATTCGACCAAATGCGCTTTCAGTCAAATGGGTCAGTGAAGTGGGCTGCCTGAAATCATTTTCGACCAAATGAAATTCGACCAAATACAATAGACCCATATATATATATATATATATATATATATATATATATATATATATATATATACTTTTTTACTTATTTATTTATCCATCCATCCATCCTTTGTTGTTCAGGTTAGTCCCCCCTAGGCATTTGCCAACAGACTTGAGGCATCAGGGGATACAAATCCTCACATATAGCTCAACCATTTAGTACAAGAAATCTAGACAAAGCCTGACAAAATGGGGGACAAAGGCCCAAAAATAGGGGCAGATTTTAAATATTGCTCTTATAAACTTAGAACGTTGCTAGAGTAATAGGTTTTGTGTTAACATATATTTTCTGAAAGATTTGAAGTCGGAAACTCAAATGTATCTCATTATGTAATGACTTCAATCTTTGGTTCATTGCAGTGATTTGTCAGACAACCACAAATTTTATGAGGAATAGACAAAAATATGTGGCAAAAATCTGGACATTCTGCAAAAATCTGGACAGATGAGAGGAATGAACCCTCAACATTAGTTAATCAAAAATTATACAGTGGGAAGTTGGCATAATGGTTAAGATGTTTACTTACAGACACAAGGTGCAGGGTTTGATTCTCCTGTGGGTTAATTGGCTAGGCTTAAAATGGCCCACAAGGGCAGTTAGCTTAGTACTAACCTATGAACTATAGTATAATGAGGCATAGACAGTGTTAGAATGCATATCCTTATGAGGCGATAAATGTCATTTATGCTTACCAACCCATGTCTGTTGCTTTTGCTGAATTCCAGGCATCACTCACAATTAGAGGAGAATGCAAGCTTGTTTACTGTAACCAGTCAATCCTTTGTGTGTGTGTGTGTGTGTGTGTGTGTGTGTGTGTGTGTGTGTGTGTGTGTGTGTGTGTGTGTGTGTGTGTGTGTGTGTGTGTGTGTGTGTGCGTGTGTGTGCGTGTGTGTGTGAGCGAGCGTGCGCGTGTGTGTGTGTGTTTGTGTGTGTGTGTGTGCGCGCGCGCGTGTGTGCGTGCATGCGTGTGTGTCTGTGTGTGTTTGTGTGTGTGTGTGTGTTTGTGTGTGCGTGCGCGCATGCGTGCGTGTGTGTGTGTGCGCGTGTGTGTGCGCGCACGTGTGTGTGTGCGCATGTGCATGTGTGTGCATGTGTGTGTTTGTGTGCGCGCGCGCATGTGTGTGCGCGCGCGCGTGTGTGTGTGTGTGTGCGTGTGTGTGTGTGTGTGTGTGTGTGTGTGTGTGTGTGTGTGTGTGTGTGTGTGTGTGTGTGTGTGTGTGTGTGTGTGTGTGTCTTTTGTGCTTATTGTGAGTTTACAACATGTAAAAGTTACTAAGCAGAGCATTACTTACACATGTCACATATCTATCACAGGACAGAAGTCAGTATTACACATTTCAGGTTATCACAGCAGTAGAAATCACTGAAAATAAAGTCAGATGACAGGATTCAAACACAAGCATAGCTAAGTCACAGTGTAACCAGAATGGCTTCACATAGGTATGCCATGGAAGCTCTCATGTAATGGAGTACACTTAAAAATTGGAAATAATATTATACAAAGGCATTCCACCCTTAGTGAATTAGAACCATGAATGCAGTGCACTGAAATGAAGATTTCACATTATTAGTACTTTGAGTCATGGAAACTGCTGCAGAGAATGTAATAACATTACATTCATTTAATCACATCTGGTGTACAAGTCAAGGTAGGTGTTAGGATTTAAATACTTAGCAGTAAAACTGTGTAGTGATATTATTATTACTGCTTATAGTCATGCTCTGGGTTTATGCTTAGTCACATGACAGCCATCCACTTACTGGTGAGGCAGAAGGATTTTTTTTTAGATTTTGGCATTATATGTGAAATGCCATTTATCATTACCCACCTATATCTAGCACTGCTGCTCTTTGACAAGAATCATGCACCATTTCAACAGTATAAAACACTTATTTAAATGTCTCAGACCTTTGTGAGCGTGTGTGTGTGTGTGTGTGTGTGTGTGTGTGTGTGTGTGTGTGTGTGTGTGTGTGTGTGCGTGTGTGTGTGTGTTGTGTTTATGTCACTTAACGAAATGTTAAAAGATCACAAGAGCATCACATGATATGTGCCACTAGCACACATTTAATTTTATCACAACAGTGGCCAGCAATGAAAAATAAATGCACATGAAAGGATTCAAACCCATGCATAGCTCAGTCACAGATTACCAAGCAGAGCATTACACAGGTATGATACTGCAACTCACAAATAAAAAGGTGTCAGAAGATGTTCCTTGCAATGGACTACAGTTGAAGAGTAGTGACAATATTGTACAACAGCAACCCACTCTCAATGGATTAGAAGTGTGCATGCAGTGCCCTTAAATGGAGATTTCCCATCATTAATACAGTGATGCACTTAAATGGAGGTTTCCTATTATTAGTACAGTGATCCATGGTAGCTGCTGCAAAGGACATAATCCCTTTACATTACATTTGTGTTGTTTTTAATGTCATATCTGCTTACCGATACTCAAGGATGCTAAGCTCTAGTGTGCGACAGATGGCAAACTCTTATAGCATGTGTAGGCATTTGCTTTTACAATAGAAAGAGTACTGTCATTGCCCTCTGCTCATTGGTGACCAGTGATAATGCTTGATGCCAAACGTCATTGAACAGATAATTAAAATATACCCACACACACACACACACACACACACACACACACACACACACACACACACATATATATATATATATATATATATGTGTACACACACACGCACACACACACACACACATATATATGTACACACACATACACACACACACACACACACACACACATATATATATATGTACACACAAACACACACACGCACACAGATATGTATATGTATATATATATATGTACACACAAACACATACACACAAAATAAAAACATTAATAATAAAGTGGTTGTAGAAGCTATTTCTGGTCATGTGTGTCTCATTTTTATGTATTTATTGAAAAGACTATGGGCCGGATTCACGAAGGCTTGCACGGAGTCTAAGAGTAGAGTAAAGACTCCATGCAGCCAACATGTCCGCTGAGTGATCCAGGAAAAGCCGGTAGGGCCGTGCTTCAGAGCTCTGAAAACAAGTCCTACATGGACAGGGCTTGGATATGCAAATTACCTCAATTGCAGGTGAAAGCTATGCAAATGAGGTAAATCTGCGATCCAGGAAACCTGAACCTGTCCGAGTAGGAGTGGTGTTATTTGTAGAAATGTACTCAGTTGACAACTGAGTACGGTTCTGCAAATAGCAAAACGGAGCGATGACAGCTCCAAAAAAAGGATGCATTTACATGAGGAAGCATGCCAATGGCCAAACTTTCGGCCATTGGCAACATTTAGTGATGCAAAATAAAAATAAAATAACTTTTTTTTTCATCCCGATATCCGGGGTTTAAGCATAGCGCAGTGTCGCACAAATGCGCTGCACCCCAAAAACCAGAAAATCAATAATTAAGATCCACAAATGTGGATTTTATTGCTAATATGAATTTACAATGCAAGGGAATGGCAGACTGAAGACAACATGGCCACCGAGTAGAGGTTGCTAAGGGGGGGGGAGCTCAGTCTAAGAGATGTAACCAAGCATTAGTAGGCAATCCTATGCAAATGAGGGTTAGGATACTGAATTGCAAGTTTACATAGCAAATGAGCACAGTCAGTGGAGTGTAGGAGTAGGATAAAGGGAGTAACATAGTAGAACATAGGTGACATCACGAGGGGGGTATGTATGAAAGAAGTGAAGCTCATTGGAGCAGAGTGGCATGTGTCAGCTGTCATTTACACATCACTGAAAGAGGTGTGTCAACAGGTAGGCTAGGTAAAGGCAATAAGTCGAAGGTGTATGATGTGGGTAACACTAAAGTTTCTTGCTGAGCGTGTATGCGCATGGGTGCGCACCTATAAACCCGATTAAGACTGTGTGCGTTCGTGTAAGTGTGTGTGCGAGCGTTTAAGCCGGAGTAAGCATGCATAAGGGTGTTGAAAGAGTTGTAAGCGTGTTTGTACTGGTGTGCACGCGTTTTAACAAGAATAAGAAGTTTTAGTCCGTGTAAGCATGTGCGCGCGTGTGAGTTGCTGTGCGCGTGTTTGCGCTTGTGTGCGCGGTGCTGGCCACCCCCTCCCTCTAAGGAAACAGAAAGGAAAAAGGAAGCACAACAAATAGTAGGAAGTTACCAGGGAGTACTAGCAGAGCTAGCAGGTGAAAACAATCAGAATCAGGCAATTACACAAGCAGTCAGTAGCCCAGCCCAGCCCAGCACTTAAAACTCTGCAAACAACAGTGCATTATGTTTCTCTCAAGAGGCACTGCAACACTGCAGTAAGCTAATAGAAGTGAAAATTGAAAAAGCTTTACTGAGACAAAGAAATGTTAGGGGCCGCCATTGCTGTTATAAGGCGACATATGCAACATGCTGAGGGTGGTGACAATGCAAATGCGGCTGGACAACCCACAGTGAGGAGACAGAACAGAGTGTACAGGCCCAGGGTAACCTACCAGGGACTACATGAGCTGGAGATAGTGGAGCGCTATAGAGGGGACAGAGACCTCTTGCAGCAAATTGTTGAGCTGTGCAGGCCACGCCTCACACACAGAACCAACAGAGGGGAACCCATCCCAGTGGAAACCAAGGTATGTATTGGCCTAAGAATATTAGCAACAGGTACCTTCCAGAGACCAACTGGTGATATGATGGGGATATCACAGGCATCAGCATCCAGGGTACTGCACCAGTTCCTGGATGCCATGTCAGCACATGTCAGTGATCATGTATATTTCCCCAATTCCCATGAGGTATTGTCCAGCAATATATGTCTCTTCCAGCAAATAGTGGAATACCCTGAGGTAGTGGGTGCAATAGACTGCACGCACATATGCATCAAAGCACCAGCCGGTGAGCAGGGTAGGGTCTACTTCAACCGCAAGGGCTTCCCCTCCAGCAACTGCCAGGTCATGTGTGATGCACAGGGCATAATACTGAATGTGTGTGCTGGCTGCCCTGGAAGCTACCATGATTCCCATATCTGGCATCTGACGCAGCTGTACCAGACATTTTCCAATGGAGACATTCCACATGGTCACCTAGTGGGGGATGCTGGCTATGCACTGGAGCCGTGGCTGATGACACCCATCAGAAAAGCACACACACCTGAACAGGAACGCCATAATGAGGCACACGCACAAACACGAAATGTAATTGAGTGTGTGTTTGGCCTGCTCAAGTCACGGTTCCGGTGCCTGGACACATCTGGTGGAGCCTTGCAGTACTCACCCAACTACATGTACCCAAATTGTCATGGTATGTGCTATGCTACATAATATGATCCTGTGAAAACAGCTGCAGCAGGACCAGCATAGGCCCGGGCCAAACAGCCCCCCACCATTGCCAAGGCCATCACAGGCAAAGCGTGACTCGGAGAAGGAACAACCTTAGCCTGCCCCAGTAGGCAGAAGGAGGCATGCCCAGTATGCTTTGGCCTTGGCAAAGAGGTAACACATAGCACATAAACTGGCTCAGTAGGAACTCTGGAAATTATACCTCTCTATGACTCGCACATATAGTAAAAGGGATGCCTAACTTGACACTACCTGTTTTCAAACATGTATAGAGAGTGTAGTATGTGCATCCGATATAGGCAGCCCTGCAGCACTACCTGAGGCATGATTGCCATGTGTTAAGCAATATAAAGCAGTGCTAAACAGCATTTACCACCATGTAATATATGTAAACAAAATCGCACACACCAACTAGCATAACTGTGGTCAATGTTGAGTAATACTGGGCAACGTCAAGCAATGTTGGTTAATATTGAGCAATGTCGGACAAGCTTTGTCTAAGTAGGGCATAGCTGAACAAAAGCCAACATGCTCATATTTGCTCTACTAGCCCTTAAGCAGTCTGGTCTGCTCAGTATGAAAATATAAAGCAGTGATGGGCCTCAAACCCAGGATACTGTGCACTATGCTCATGGTACTGAACCACTAAACCATGGCAGAATTGCAGTGGTCAGCCTGTATGAAGAAATGTTGATAAGTCTATGCAAAGTATCTCATGGAAACCCTGCAGGCACAGCATAATCCCTGTTGAGTTATGACACAAAGGTGAGTCCTGCAGTAAGAATAGAACCTGACTTTCAACACACACAGTATAAATGTTAATATTGGTCATGTTCACACACATCAACAAATGTAGTGGACCTCAGACAGCAACATACTGAAAGGTCACACTGGGCATGCTCACACACTTGAATAAATGAGACAAATGTCAGGCAACAAAACACTGAAAGACCGAACTGGGCATGCTCACACACTTAGGCCATGTCTGAGTACAGCAGTGGGCCACACATATCCGGCAGTTGCATGCGTTAACCGAGGAACCTCTCACTATTCAGCAATCCGCCCTGTGCACACAGTTATATGACAACAGACACATATATAATATAGTAGAACCATGTCATAATCAAATATGTTCTGCAGATACCTATGTTTTTCATAGAAAGTGGGAAAGCAAAAACGATAAAAACCTGCAATCAGTATCATCAATAAACATTGTGCATCCTGAACATTATCATAGGTTCAGAGGTTGATACTAGGCTATCTGCCCTAGGGCATGTACAAGCCTAGCCAGAGTGTGTTTGGCTTTCGCAACCCTGTCAGATAGTACACTGTGCCTGTGAATAGTAGGTCACACAAGATAGCCCATTTACATTTAGTCTATTGTGCCTCTGTCTAGCAGGAACACAGAAGATATCCCAGGGGTAAACATACGATCACCTATACACTTGTCAAGATGTCTCCTGTAGGTGGTCAGTGGGTGGCTCTGCCTATGCGAAACCGGGATTACATTCCGGAGTGAATGGAGCCTCTGGGATAAGAATCTGTCCATCCAGCAGGCCCTATTAACATCTGTGCTGAGGTTTATGTCCCTGGAGTGTGTAGCTCCAAGGGATTCAGATATCCTGAGGTAGAGCATGTCCATTAATTCTGGGTTGGACATTTCTTTAAACAACAGGCACACATCACATCCGAGTAGGCGGTAAGCAACTGAGTAGAGCTGGAGTTACTGTATCCGAACTGCACAGGGCATCTGTGTGCTTCCCTAGATCTGCTTGTTCATAGGTTCATAGGTTCATACTAGGCTATCTGCCCGAGGGCATTTACAAGCCTAGCCCATAGTTTTGTGGCTTACGCCACCCCTTTAGTATGGGGAACTATACCCATTATTTTGCTGTGCCTCTGTTGAGCAGTGACACTGAGGTAATCCCTGGTTGAGAAACTTTTGTGGCCATTACAGTTGCTGCAGGAGTCAGGTAAGGTACATCCCAAATGGGACATTGTAACCAAGCATGGTCATGATGAGTATAGGGGCACAATTACCTCACTTGATCTAGATGTGAAACCATATGGGATAAGGTGGGCTATATAGAAGGTCTGTCTAACCACTTTGACAACGTGATTGTCAAAGGCGAGAGTACGAACAAGTCATGTCCCCAAACCCCTAACAACTCCTACCGTACGTAATGGATTACCACCTATGTGGTAATGTGTGGTCATGTTGTTATTCCCAAAGGGGATGACTATGCATCTAATGGCATTTAGCTGTAGGCCATGGCTCTGGCACCAGTCATCCATCTCTGTGAGACCCTGTTTGAGTATGCATGTGCCAGCTGGAGAGTTGATTATGGCACCCAGTTTGCAGTCATCTGCGAACATGGTCAGCCATATTCCTCCTGTGTTAGCCTGTACGTCAGAGAAATATATACTGAACAAGATAGGTCCCAGGACTGAGCCTTGTGGGATGCCACGTGTAACTGGTGTAGTCAGACACGGCACCTGCAATACTGACCATGTGGGTGCTATCCCTGATCCAGTTAGCAATCCATCCTGTGAGATATGTGTCGATATTGACACTGGTGAGCCTATGTATAATGGCCGAGTGGGGTATTGTGTTGAAGGGTTTTGCAAGGCCCAGGTAGGCTGTGTGGACAACCTTCCCTACATCTATGGACCTGATAACTGTTTAAAGAATACAAACAGGTTCAAGAGGCAAGATCTGCCCACAACAAAGCTGAAATGTGTAGGACCCAGTGTCTGTAGGTTCCCGATGTCTATGTGTATGAGTTCCATGACAATACGCTCCATAGCTTTGCAGAACAGGCTAGTTAGGCTTATAGGGCGATATTGTCCGGGGTCCGTTGTGGCACCACCTCTGTGGAGTGGGACCACTGTCGCTGTATGCCACTCCTTGGGTACATATCCTGAGTAACTCTGATATTGAACAGTGACTTAATGTGAGGGTTACGTTCGTCATGATGCTTGTGTAAGACGCAGGCCGGGACACCATCTGGTCCCATTGATGCTGTGTTGTCTGCTTTGGGGAGGGCAGCACTCACCTGTTCATTTGTGATGTTAGGGAGGTTACACTCTGTTGGGATGGACAGTTGCTCATTAGGGGGGATGAGGGGAGACATCTGCACTGAACCTGTTTGCCAGGATGTTGGCAATGTCTGTGGGTTCAGGGTATGTTTAGTCAGTATGCAGTAACTCACAGCATATCAGTGAGTGTCCACCCAGGTTCCTGACATAAATAAAGAAGGCCTTGTGATTGTCCTAAGTGTCTGGTGCAATTGTCCGTTAGTAGAGGGCCTTAGATGAATACATGAGCGGTCATAGTTTTCTGCTAGTACAGACCACAGATGCCTTCCCTGTCTGGGATTGTGCTCTATCATGTAGTAGCCTCCTCCTTTCATTGTATAGCTTATTAATGGCCGGGATCCACCAGACAGGTCCCCTGCCATTGGAGGAGTGAGTCTTGTTGTTATTTGGGATAGCACGATCCATGCAGTTCACTAGGTGTCCATAGAATGCATTTGTAAAGGATTCAGTGGTCTGAGCCATATTTACCACTGTCCTAGGGTCTTTGAAGGATACCACCTTGGTTTGGAGAAGTGTGACGTTTGCTTTTGAGAAGTTCACCAAGATTACCTACGATGGGTGTGGGGACAGGATATGGATGTCCAGTGAGATAAATGTATGGTCTGACCTTACCAATGAGGGGTATACCTCTGGTGTGGAACATAGAGTCCCCATGTTGGTGATGATCAGGTCCAATATGTTTTCCCCTCTTGTGGGTGTGGTAACCAGTTGTGTCATAGCATTTGAGTTTACAAATAGTAGCAACTGTTGCGTGAGGGTGTTGAGGCTTCAGTAGTATCCCCAGTCAATGTTTAGGTATTTGAAGTCACCCAATATAATGGTGTTTGGGGAGACCTTCATATTCTCCAGTGTTCCCTGGAAAGCCGAGTGTGGTTCCTGAGTTTGGGAGGGTGGTCTGTAGCAGGTAACAAACTGAAAGACAGTTTCGCAAAATGTTAGTTGCACATGTATGGTCTGCGATGCTTCGTGCAGTGCTTCTAACCTGGAGGTGTGTGTATCTGTGATGTATATGGATACTCCCCCTATTTGTGTTGGCCTTTCCGAGTCTTGTGGTCAGAAAGCATGGTATGAAGTATAACCTGGTAGTGCTGGTGTGCATTTGTGAGCCTGAACCAGGTGTCTGTTAGTGTACAGATATTGCTATTCTCCATACTGAGGAGAGTCCTGAGTGGGCGCATTTTGAGGGTAACACATCTGGTGTTGAGCAGCATTACCCTTAGTTTCTTCTACCCTGTAATGTCTATAGAGGTGGGTTTGTCTTTTGAGCCTCGCTTAAAAAGGCACTATGGGAATGGCAAGAGCCTTAGCCAGTATTCAAAAGTCCAAGGGTGACAGGTGCAAGCTGTCCATAGCGAAGCTACGTGGCATATCGAGCATGTCACCCCAAGCTGACAGACAGAATCCCCTTTGAAAGACACCAATATGTTAGCCAACTGTTAAAAGTGATCATTTTGTCTGTATACTGTCACATCATTCTAGGTGAGTGTAAGATGCTACACAAGGTCAGGGTCATACTGGCCTGGGCTACATGATCAGAGAGTTCCTCTATGTATCATGTCATGTGGTCCAGGGAGGAATGTCTGAGGTTATTTGCACCAGCATGGACAATGATGGAGCCATTTCTGTACTTACTTTGGAGTGACCTGAGTGCATGTGTTATGTGGCGGATCCTGGCACCCGACAGACAGCTCAAAGTGACCATCCCCTTCTTCGGCCTGGTGAGTGGGACGTCAGTGTGTCTGACAATGTGTCACCTATTACAAGTGTATTAGGTGTGTTGTTTAGCCCTAAGGGCAGTGACTGTGTGGCACACTGACTTTGTGAACTATGTGATATGCGGGTATTGTAGTGGGGTAGCAGTTGTTTGCATGTCTGCTTTGGAGGTCTCTGCTGCTTAGGCAGAGTTTATTTAGAGCCTCCGAGTATGTTTATGTGTGATAATGTAGTTTGATTGCTGTTGCTATAGGTCTATGTGAGACTGGATTTGTGTTGTGTGTGGTTACCTTCACCACCTGATAGACTGCGCCAGTCATGGGTCGAGAGAGCTCAGCCTCCTGTATGTCTATATAGTTGCATCTCTCACATATATCTGAGTTTGTTGGGAGGAGGAGAGGGCTGTCGGTGTACATAAGGCAGTTGTGACATTGTGTCAAAATTCCAATATTCACCAGCTGGACTAGAAAGTACACACAAAACCGACCCCTGGACATGCCAGGATATTATGATGACATACTCTATTGACTGATCACAAAGGATCAATAGGGTGTTAAGTGTGTAAAAAAGTATAACGGGTTTAGTGCTCAGGTTTGTTGGTGTTTTGTAAAGAGTAGCTGCGAAGGAGTCCAGACTGAAATATGACACCTCCTTCAGCTATGTCATAAATAGCAATGTACACTCATATATGTCCTGAGTCAGGGCCAACTGTACCTGACTGACAATGCCGACATCCTGTCAGACAGGCCCATATATACATACCCACCTCCCACTGACGAAAGGCCCCATCATCATACCAGGAGATATCATATGTAGAATGGGTAAACAGCTCCCCCCAAAGCCAAAAGCATGGCAGCAATTGGATTACATTATTTCTCTATATGTGTCATGAGTGAACTACAGAACAAACAGACCCTGCACCTGAACAGTCTGTTGAGCCTCACCCTCTCCACAGGATCTGAAACCATTGAATCTGTTACAGCAACATATGGCACTCCCCACAAGTGTTGGTGCACAACACACCATGGGAAGTATAGTCCAATAAGCCTATGAAGTCTGATCTGCAAGACCATGGAGTCCATCATGATTGAAGTCATAAACAGAGTTATTGGAAGCTGACAAACACACAACCCTACCAACTGTGGTATGTTCATGGGCAGATCATGGTTCCCAAACATGCTAGACTGTTTGCAAGGCAGCCACCCAGGACATACATCACTGAACGGAGCTACACATGTTCCACATAGACTTTGAATAGCCCTTTATCAACATCCCAGACACATGTCGTATCTGCAAAATCAACAATCTGTGCATAAATATGTGTTGTCATATGAAGGAATAGCAATTTGTCCACAGATAGATCACACAAGCTAAGAATTGTGGGGTCCTGTACAAGCTGTTAGCACCTGCTGTGCTGACCCACATGGTTCATTCCTGGGATTGCATAAAACAAAGTGTACACACATTACCATGTCCAGTCTGATGATGTCAGCATTTTACAAATATAGCAGGAGAAAAGAAAGCACCCATTAAAGCATATAGCGCGTTGTGTTAATGCAAATCTCTTTAGTGTCATAACATAGTTAGGTAAGGGTTCAAAACCTGCAATTACTGACTGTGTGTGTGGGGGGGGGTTTCCTTTGAGAGGAGGCCCTTTTTGGAGACTGGGAAAACACCTCAAAAGAGGTACAATCCTCTTTGGAAAGTGTGCTGATGTCAGCATCCTACAAATATAGCAGGAAAAAACAAAACACCCAGTAAAGCATATGGCACATCATGTTAATGCGTATTTCTCTAATATCATAACATAGCTAGTGAGGGGTTTGAATCCTGCAATTACTGACTATTTGGGTGTATGTGTGTGATTACCTTTGAGAGAAATGCTCTTTCTGGAGACTGGGAAAATGCATCAAAAGAGGTACATTCCTCTTTGGAAAGTGTGCTGATGTCAGCATCCTACAAATATAGCAGGAGAAAACAAAACACCCAGTAAAGCATATAGTGCGGTGTGTTAATGTGTACCTCTCTAGTATCATAACATAGCTAAGTAGGGGTTTGAATCCTGCAATTTCTGACTGTGGGTGTATTTTGGGGGGGTGATTACCTTTGAGAGGAGTGCTCTTTTTGGAGACTGGTAAAACACATCAAAAGAGGTACATTCCTCTTTGGAAAGTGTGCTGATGTCAGCATCCTACAAATATAGCAGGAGAAAACCAAACACTCAGTAAAGCATGTAGCGCATTGTGTTAATGTGTATCTCTCTAGTATCATAATCTAGTTAGGTAGGGGTTTGAATCCTGCAAAAGCTGAGTGTGTGTGTTTGATACTGTTGGTCAATACTGCGTGGGTTTTGCTTTTACTATGGTATGACATATCAGGATTAAAACAGTATGTGCATTGCACACATCAGGTATCTGTGTGGCAAATAAATATATGTACATGTGACCTCAATTAGTACATAGGTGTGAAGCCTGCATACTACATGAATACATTTGTTTCCTTTGACAGATTGTGCCGCTGCTTCTCAGATCGTAGGTCACATATTTATGTATGTGACAAGGCCGGCCACTGTAGTGATCTGTGGCCAAGGTCATCTGTGCCACACACACTCATGACAGTTACTATAGAGTAGTGTGAGTGAGGGTACATGCCTGGGGTATATGTCAGACATGTTCATACACAACAACATCTGGCAATAATGGACAGTCATTACAGGTGTACAACAGCCTTGTGGATATGCATACAGGCTCCTAATGTCTTATGTGATACACCGAGGGACTCACAATACCTCTGGATATGTGGATACCAAGGGACAGATGACATAACACTTGACTGTATGTACACATTGCTACCCAACATACATGTTGGGGGCTACCAGCTAGATGGTACTGTCAGGATAGTACGTATAGTAAATGTGGGTGACTATGCTATAGTTGGCTTAGAGCTATACAGCATGTGTCGGACAACAGGTATCTGTCTGTATGATACCCTTGTGTAGGATATGTGTCCCATCCAGAGAATGCATTGTAGGCCAATGCATGCATTTACAGATGTGGATGGATATATCCCTAGTGTGTTTGCATGTACCTAAGAGGGCTATATGCCAAACAGGTGTGGTCCCAGGAACGGGTGATGGTCAATACCACTGGTTACTGTTATAGTATAGTACCGGAAGGATCCAACTGTTACTGAGTTCCCCACATCTGTGTGTCAGTTGTCAGGACATCATCTAATGACTGGTTATGGTCAAGCTGTTGAGGTTGTGTATACTACCAGAATGCAAAACATTGACAGATATTAACAGTATCACCCACAGCATAGTGTCAAACCATGTCATACACACGTGTACCTAAAAAAGAAAGTGTAGGAAACTACAGAGAGACATGTCTCAATATGAGAAAGGAACTGTTTATAGGTGGAATGTTAAACGAAATGAGGAGATCAATAAGGATGACAAGTATGTTAGAGATGAGAATGTATATTTATATCAATCTGACGATGAATGTTTTTTAGAAGGAGGGAGGGAACGCAATGTCTGGCAAACGGTGAAATACAAGGGGAAGGGGAAACAGAGGTGGAACAGAAAAAGATGATAAGATCCCCAGTATTTTTTGATAACTATATGCACAAGGCCAGACAGGATAGCATCCCTACTATCAATGTAAGTCAAGATTGTATATTAAATAACATGCTGTATACAAGTGGGGAAGTGAAAATTTATAATTACAGTTCGTGTGAAGTCACCCCTATTTTCTAAAGGAATGAAGTTCATACCTGATAAATCCCTCGATTTGTTAGACACTATGGTTGAATTCAAGTTATTTTTGAGAAAAATAAATCTTGGGGTATTTTTCAACCAGAGTGGTACTTCAATAGGACATACAGGGGATTTAAGAAAGAAAAGCACATTTACTCCACCTATGTCTAATATATTGACTTCGTTCGAAAATGTGACAAATAATGAACTTTATTCCCTTTATAAGAAATATAAATATGATAAACAAGACCGATATATGAGACAACAAGTAACTTCGGTCATAGATTCACTGTGTGAACAAAACATCAGAATCATGATAGCTGACAAAGGGGGAGGAATAGTTCTATACGATCAAGAGAAATATAAAGCTAAAATTTTTGAACTGTTAAATAATTCCACACAATATGAAGTATCCTCACTTAACCAGGTGAATATTGCTCATGGTAGAATCAATTCTTATTTGGAAGAATACTTGTTAGAAAACAGAATAAATGAAGAAACCTACAGATTTCTTAAAATTGAATTTCCTATATTGGCTACAATTACGGGGATTCCCAAGGTACATAAAAATCCTTTGGACCCCCCGTTTAGACCTATCATTTCAGGCAGTAACAGTAAAGCTTTCCCAATGGGTAAGGTTATACATCACAGATTGAAACATATGTACAATTCAATAGTGCATATTATGAAAGATTCCTGGGAATTCCTAGGAATTTTCAAGCAAGATCTGTGGAGTCCTAACATGATATTTGTAACAATTGACATACAGGACCTTTTCTCCTGCATTCCGAGGAATGATGGTATAATCAGATTCCAGAATAGTTTACACAATTTTAGTGGTCTGGAACCGGATGAAGTCTCTCTACTTACTGAATTAATGGATATAGTACTCGACAATAATTACATCTATTATGAGGGAGAGTACTATAGGCAGAGGACTGGCGTAGCTATGGAGGCGGCATGTGCCCCCATATACGCCAATCTTGTACTGTTGGATTGGGAGAACGAGTTTGTTTTACAATCAACATGGATGTCCCATATCATAAGATACGTCCGATATCTGGACGATATATTTATTCTATGGGAAGGAGATGTGGACAAACTTACTGAATTTGTAGATTATATCAATCATAGCACCAATTATCTTAAGTTCACACATCAGATGGATGTGGTGGGGATCAATTACCTGGATGTCTACATTTACAGTGATGGGAAGACTTTCCAGTCACGTATATATAGGAAGGATACTTACAGTAATGGTTACTTACACTACGATAGTGCCCATATGCTACTAAACGAGGTATCGTCAAGGGGCAGTGCATTAGAGCGGCCAGGATGACCTCGGTGAAGGAATGTATGTTGCAGGAATTAGCATATATAGGCAGTTTATTTACTGATAAGGGATACCCCTCGGCTATGATCAAGGATATTATTATGTATATATCCCAGGAATAGGGTAAGAAATATCCACCTTTATTAGGTATGGGCCTTCAGAACAATAGGGAAAGAGACAACAATGCTAATGACAGCAAAGATTATGACAACTATACAAAGGCATACATATTGAAATATGGGAGGCACGCCAAGGAAGTAAAAGACATCATTACTTCTAATTGGAATATACTTACTAGTGACCCTAGTATCAAAGACAAAGTACCATCTAGGCCACATTTTGTATATAAAACAGGAAATAACATCAAGAGAATTATAGAAGTTACAACTAGTCATTATAAGAAAAGAAAAACACCCAAGGGGGGGTACTACAAAATGTGGACGATGTAATTATTGTAGGTACATTTTTGAGGAATTTACTATTACATTAAACAATAATTTACGAAGTAAGGTACGGTTCAGTCCTGGTAATTGTTTGTCACAACATTTAGTCTATTTGGCTATATGTGACACATGCTATAATTATTATGTTGGGAAAACGGATCGTTTTCTGAAGAATAGGATATACGATCACACGTATTGCATTAGAAAACAAGATGTGAACAATGCCTTATCTCGGCATCTCATCAACAGCCCAAATTGTAAGAACTTCAAATTTGCTATTTTAGAAGTGATACCATACAACCCCAGAGGGGGAAATATTAGGGCTATATTGAGTGAAAAGGAGATTAAGTGGCAGATAAGACTAAATGCAGGCACATTACCAGGACTCAATGAAATGATCCCCACTAAACCATTAGTTAGAACATAATTTGATATCACCAGTGCACACATTTTTTATTTTATATTCCTGGATGAGCTCAATATTAGACAGATAGTTTATACATAGTTGTATATTCTCAGTACATTTATTCGCAATAAGTGTTACTGTATTTATTTTATTTAATATTATTCATTTCGATGGGGTTTAGGAGACATATACACATACATCATATGTCTTTATGATGCAACAAGTAGTTAATAATATAATAGGATATAGTTTGTTTTTTTTTATTATTCAGTCAATACATATTTTCATTGTGATAGTGTAGTTTCTTTTAGTAGTAGGATCTAGAAATGTATCACTCATTTTTAACCATTGATGTTTATTATTGTATTTATCATTGAATATAAGCATGAGGGATGTAATAGGAATTTTTGTCAGTGTAGGATGCTGCATTGAGACAAAAGGTATTTAATTACTAATTGTCATCAACTGTTAGTTTTTAATTGAATAATGAGAGCAAAAGGGCGGTTTTTTGTATTTATAAGGGAACTGTTTTTTCTTACATTGTGTTCTGAGGAAGTCATATGTATATTGATAAAAGCGCTCAACATCTTCATTTGAACATTTTATTGTGGTTTTACAATAAAAGAGTATCGTTTGGTGCAAGAATCATTTTCCTGGTCTGATTTACATCTTTCGTGGTGGTTTCCAGTCATTTATTGTCGAATTCCAGGAATATATCTTTTTTACCACTGGTTACTGTTATAGTATAGTACCGGAAGGATCCAACTGTTACTGAGTTCCCCACATCTGTGTGTCAGTTGTCAGGACATCATCTAATGACTGGTTATGGTCAAGCTGTTGAGGTTGTGTATACTACCAGAATGCAAAACATTGACAGATATTAACAGTATCACCCACAGCATAGTGTCAAACCATGTCATACACACGTGTACCTATGTTAGAACATATCTGTAGTAGAATGCATACTGGCCATCGAGAGATACTGTGAGATGTTAACAATGTGTAATACAGGGTATGTCACATGTCCCATGTGTCCACTATGCATGTACATGCAGACAGTGTGCACCCACCATGTTCACAGATGTACACCTGCTAATCTGTACTGCACACATCACACACGTACTGCCCATGCACTGACACATGCTGGCAACACTATACACTTCAGCCACGTGGCACATGGGCGGACAATACATTCTCAGACTTAACACTGGTGTAAACAATGCTACATTCACAGTCATAGCTTTGATGCATCATGCCTGCTCAGATATACCTACAAGGATATTGTTACACTTTCCTGTTGACAACATGCTAATATTGCTACACTGATATAATGTCACCCTATGCATCAGCACCATGTTAGCCTGTTCCTGCATCAATGTTACAGATAACAGGAGGTGGCACAGGTGTCACCATATGCACAGGGTGTGTTGTTGGTTTGCCAGAACCTGACATTGACCCATCCAGTCGACATGTGTGTGTGTGTGTGTGTGTGTGTGTGTGTGTGTGTGTGTGTGTGTGTGTGTGTGTGAGGGACAACAGTACAGCATGGGCCAATGTTGATGTAATGTGTGCGTGTATGTGTGAGCCCTAGTTGTTTGGTTAATGTGTGTGTGTCTGCATGCACACAGCTCCACCAATGTGGCTGCCATATATGGGAGATTGTGTGACAGCCACAGACTGTACCTGCCAGGCTGTACAGATCATTGTCTCTGGCCACGGACACGGTACCTGTGCCTGGCAGGGGTGCTACGGACAGTATCGGGTACCAACCCTGACTGGGTACTATCATCAGAGGCAGAGGTATGTCAAGTGGACCCACGTCCCTGCTGGGACTGGCCAGAGCCACGGTCTACTAGGACGGTCAATCGACAGGCCAGCCCCAGCATTGCTGGGGCTGGTACTGCCACTACAGGAGTGGCTGTGATCTGTGGGCCGTCTGCGATGACTGCCAGCCATTGATGTTGCTGGCATACGTCCACGTCGATGTCTCAACTGTCCTGCATGGTGCTGGCTCATGGAAAACACATTGTGGAGGGCATCTAATGTCTCCCCCCAATGTCTATCAATGACCTCAGTGTAATTCCGGATGGCACCGGCAAGGTCACGGATGCTGTCATTGATAGTGGTGTAATGTGCCCTCTGTGCCCTTAGTCCCTGTCTGGTGTACCGTTCCATACGTGCCTGTGCCTGCATTACAGCCCGGAACATACTTGAGGTCGTAAGACCTGTGGGGGCACGTCTGCCAGGGGCATTATGACCAGCAGTGAACCCACGGGAACCCCTGGACATCCACCTATGTGGTACCATTCCAGTAATCTGGGTATTGCTGCTGTGAGGGGATGCAAGTGCCATGGATACCACGCTATCCTGGTCAATGCCAACTGTATGCTGTCCCTCGGTTAAGACCATTGGTGATGAGGGATGTATTGGCAGTATGTGTGCACATAGATGGGGTGGAAAGCTGTGTACTGTCGATTGGCAGACCAACGACAGTCCCTGTCAAACCTGCCTGTGACACAATACATGTCTCATCATCTCCACTATTTGTGGCAGTGACTTCAGGTTCCCTGCTGCATTCACATTCAGCCAACCCAACCTCAGCATCTGGGAGAGGAAGACAGGAAACACACTTTACAATCTGTACATGATGTTAGCACACATGACACATGCACACATGAACACATGCACACATGAACACATGCACACATGAGCACATGCACACAAATACACTCCTCACTACAGCAGATACACACACACCAGCAATCCAATACATACTCAATAGTGGGGGAAGGTGGGTGACAGTATCACAAGGCAAACAGTCACCTCACACATGTCACCACGCAGAATATGTGTTGCTCAAGACCATGCAGTGTAAGTGTAGATGGCCCTAGTTAATAACAGTATACATGGCTTTGATGCATGTGTGTAGTTGTTCAGTGATTGGCTACACCCTGGAACACAATGTGTACACGGACACAACATTGCTGTGCAAGTATTATCAGCTCTGCAATGTCCTGTGCACCATCACTCACAGGTATACATACCATGGCTGCATGTGCTATCTGTGTGACTATGCCTATCCAATGTGCAGTATGGTGTTGCCACAAGTGTGTCGGATGCTCTGTGTATTGCATGTCATTGAGGCAGCTACTGGCATTACTGAGCTGTGCAACATCTTACAGCAAACATGCACAGCATGCATTATGCATAGGTGTGTTACGTGTACATGGCCGACACCTCACCTATGACATGCACATTTCATTACCAATATTGCAGTTATACCACACTCACCAGAATGGATTGTCTGCCCTGCTGTCACACCAGTGGGACCTACAAGGATTTGAGAGAGTACATCAGTGGCCACAACTGTGGCATTGCTACCGTGGGTTTGCTAAACTACAGTAGAACAACAGTCGACAGTCACAGGTGTACAGATAATATTCCAAATATCAGTATTGCACAACACTAGGCAGCACAACTGCTAAACACACAGTACACATCTCATGTATACATAATCTAACAATACAGGTAACTGTAGTCTACAGATAGGGCATGTTACCTGCACGCTCCATGTCAACATGCTGGGTGTCTCTGGCCTCCATGACGACACGTCTGTGGCAGTTGCTGTTTTTGTCCAGGAGCCACCATGCTTAGGAGCAGCTCCTCCACTCTGGTGAGGAGGGGATGTATGGCCACCCCACCACCTGTGGCAAGCTGTTGTCTATGGATATCAGACGCATGCCGCCGGGCACGTCTAATTAAATCACTGCAGTGATGGCGTACCTGCTCATATGTCCGGTTATGCATGCCTATGTCATTTACCCGACGAACAAGATCTTGCCACAGTGCAGTCCGCTCATGCTGGTGCTGGCTGCTTCTGGAAAACAGCAGTGAGTAGTGCTGCACCAGACTGTGGTGGATTGCCTCTTCCTCCGCTGCTGTGTAACATGGGTTACATTGGTGGGCCATCAGTCTGAAAGAGAAATGAACAATATGTGTGAGCAAGTCCTGTGGCACCCTTTACACCCTTACCCACAGATATCACTTCACTGCCATATATACCATCCGTTTGTCTGTCAGGGGATACACACGTTCAATACCACATATTGGTTCTCAGGCCACAACTAACTAACACTGCCTGGCACACTCTATATATCACACCACTATACAACAGTACCTGGCACACTGTTTGTGACACAATGCACAGCCTTGCCACAGGGGTATATATCACGCTAATGCATGAACAAAGATGTCATCCATTGCAATGAATGTAAAGTACAGTTACAGTAGTACCAGTAAACCACCTTAGTTGTTGATGCCATACCCCTGACTAACATATGTGCACAGTTGTTAATATAGGTGGCATACTGTTGTAACAGAGTATATATGTTGCTAGATACACACGTATACCCTGTAACACACATATGATTGCGGGCATGGTACAGGCATAATTACACACACATCAGGCAACCATACAACACACCACTGTTTGCCAACACAGATGGCTTTACCTGTGTACCATACAGTGCTGTGTGCCACTACTTACAAACCCTTATGCCTGAGGTATGTACTCTGTGGAGACTACAGGAAACACACAAGACAGTGTTTTCAAGCAATGTGAACATACACCATACTGTGCTGTTTAGGCCTACAGCTTCAGGTAGTACTACAGTTCATATGGGAGTTGGATTCACCAGCAGTACCACTCACTAAGCATGCATGGGACACCGCAGTCGTCAACCAGTAACTACATCACAATGTATGCCATACTACTATGTCTGCCTAGCAATAACATACACATCTTTTGCTGGTCTCACAGCTAGGACAGACACTACCATGTCAGATACAACTTCACACTAAGCTATCACACCTTTACAGACCTTACACGCATTCAGCATTACACTCATTCAACCTCACATAGCAGGTATTGCATTGAGTACATGTGTGAGTACATAGTGTCATAGGTAGGTAATATGCTATTGACCCTAGGGCCTACAGCAGCCTAGCCATATGCTACCCTGGCCTTTGCCACACATGTACTTTGATTTCACTTACCCCTGTCAACCAGAACCACAGAGGTGATTCCCGGGGTGTATTACCTATCTCCCAAACAATCATCAGGGGTATTTATGACAACTGCTAATGAGGAGCCTTGTTTGCTATTGCTAGGTGGTTTATTTCAGAGTATGGCATATCTCTGAGATAGGAACGTATACCTCCAGCATGTGCTGTTTAGTGAGTTGACAAGGCTTAGGGTCCTAGAGCATGTAGCCCGGAGGGATTGTGATATGTTGCCATGGTGGTTGTCACACAGCTATGGGTGTGACATACCTCTGTATGTCCAGCAGAGGTCACTTCTGTGTGGGCGGTATGCAATACAGTCTAGCTGTGGTTTTGTGAGTCAGTCTGCATAGGGCATCTATTTGAGGCCAGTATTACCCTTTGTGAGGTATGTCTGTGGCCTTTCCACTTGCTGTAGTTGTCATGTGAGGTACATACCACATGGGGCATTGTGATGAGTAGAGGGGAACACTGACCTATATTTCCCTAAATGACACACCTGTTGTGATGACACGTACCACACAGACAGATTACAAGTCTAGTGTGGCACTGTCTTTATCAAAGGGGAGGCTACTATCCACCTGTGTCCCATGTTCCCTTATCACACCGTCAGTGTTAGGTAGATTTCTACCTATGTGGTAGTTAATGGGTACAGTGTTTTGGAAAGGAGGGATGGCACATCAGTATCGACACCTGTCTACAGTCCATGCCTTGGTCACCACACACCTGTTGTGGTACATATGACCCCGTGCCTCTCTCTCTCTCTCTCTCTATATATATATATATATATATATATATATATATATATATACATACACACATAAATGTACACATCCATTGCTGTATATATAGATGTACATATAAGCACATGTACAGTCCACCTTTCATGGTGGGGATATCACTTATGCGACAGTTGTGAGATGTACAGTTATGTGATTATATTGCACAGCGTTGTGCAGAATGCATTTTGGTGTCATCAGCCCATGTAGCTTTAGCAGGCCTCACTGGCTGTAACACAGCAGATCTGACAAATCAGTCCCACAGCGTTTAACCACCACGTGACATATATCAGCACTGCATGCTGTTTTCTATGCCACACACTACGACCTACATAGATATATGCACATAATAGCCTTCAACAACATATATGTGTCCACCCTTCACTAACAGTTGCAGTATGTCCCTTGCCCTATGCACATGTGCAGATACAGATAGATATGTACTGCTGCCACATATGGATGATTTACAGTGTGTAGAGTACTCTTCAGGAACATCTACTACATGCCGGCACATACGTATGAGTTACATACCTTACCTTTGTATTTCTCTGCTCCGTCTGTTGTTACTGATTTGTTTTTTTTTTTTGTTTTTTGGTTTTTTTTTTTTTTTTTTGGTTGTTTTGTTTGGGTTTTCTCTGTCTGTTTCTGTTTCTGTCTCTTTCGTCTGTGTCTCTGTCTGTGTCTCTGTCTGTCTCTCACTCTCGCTCTCTATCTCTCTGTTCCTGCAATGATATTATTGCATGTGCGGACAGCAGGTACAGCCTGTTTTTCTAGGTATCTGCACATGTGCATGTGACAGCCTCTGAACCAATTGGTGCCCAACATTAAGTAATTGCATGCAGCCTGTTGTGTGGTAACTGCAGTACTCACTGTGATTGCAGCCCACTGCTATAAAATGCTAGGTTAGGTAGGCATAGCCCTTTCAGCTTTCCAAGGTGGGGCCCATTCTTGTTTCCTCTGGACACCATTGTGTCAGTCAGAAGGTAGGTATATATCTCTTATCTGAAGCTAGGGTTGTAGCCAGTGATATGCATGTTGTACTCAAACCTGAATGTTGCTGCTTCCAGTACAAACTTATCAGTGTAGACATTTATTCACCTCTCCAAATGCTAACATAGGATACATGGGAGTATGTACTTTCTTTCTGAATTAGACAATTAACTGCCATACAAATGTAGTTATTACAATGTATTCTTGTGGCACATGCACTGTTTGTTAACTGCTATACTGTAATTATTAAGTTACTCACTTCTGAACAGTTTGTGGCTTGTTTGTGTTGACATTAGCACAGACTGCTCAAGACAACTGGACATATTTCAGTACTGAGTATGCCTACCTACACCCTTGGTTTTGCCTGAATACACAGGTATGTCGTACCTTTGGGTAGGGGTGCAGAACTGCAAATAGCATTTTTTATTATTGTGTGAGGTTTATCTTGATGAACATACAGGGTTGCTGTGTACCTGTTAGTCTATCAAGGCAAGTAGTCTGTCCGTGTAGCTCCTACCTGTGGACATATTCAGATGGTAGCTAGAGGTTGGCCTATTATTCTTTGTCCTGTGCACCACACCAGTCTTTTCAGCACTGGCACAATGGCATTGTCACAGTTGGTTGCTAGCAGTACATGGCTACATCTTGTGATACTTCTGTGTTGTACTCCTACATAAGGGCATGCTTGTGGAACTCCTTCCAAAGCTATTTGCAGAGTGTGTAACAGCAGGAATGCTGATATGCCTGTGTGCTTCTGCCTCTGCCAGGCCTCAGATACTCTCAGGTATATATTTGAACAGCCTCAGTGAAAGGTACATATAAGTGAGATACACCTGTAATATATTACAGACATATTTCAGTTGAGACTTTCTTGGGAATTGGAGCATATGTATTACTACACCTTTTCTGAGGTGCAAGCAGTGTCTACTCTCACCTATTGACATTATTCATTAAATGTGATTCCCCACTTTTCTGCCTAATGTTAGTACTTTTCAGAGTGATTCAGAGGGGCACAGCTAACATTTGTTTACAAATCAGGGACATCCCTGTAAAGCAGTCACAGTTGGGGAGTGTAGCCTCTGCCCTATTCAACTTTGCCAGTGTTTATCCTGGTCTGATACTGTGTGGTGTTTGCAAGGTGCTACTGTAACATTATTCCCTGCTAGAATGGCTGGTTCTCTTTTCACAGTCATGTCATACAATTCCACAACAACTGCTGGTAAAGACCCACAGAACAGGATTTGTGTTATGCCATTCCTAATTTCCATTTACATTCCCTCATTGTAATGCATGATATATTTATTTCAGCACCAAGTTATTTGCATATCTGCTGTGGCTTAGTGGTAATTCATGCAGTCTATTGTGTCAATGGTCTGGGGTTCGAGACTGGCAGAGGTTTTTTCTTTTGCTGCTGAGTAGAACAAGGGCCCTGACATAGAGTGACTAATGCACTTTTAAGCAGTTGTAAGTGGCTTTGCGTGGGTTTGCGCGATGCTTAGCAATACTTAGCTAAGCGCACACATGCGCACACTCACTTAAACCCACTAATTACTGCTTAAAAGTGCTTACTCCCGCTAACCCCCATGCTAATTTCTTTGAAAGAAAAGAAAATGGGGAGATAGGAAAGTGGTGAAAAAGGGGGCACAAAGAGGGACAGACAGTAGTTAAACAAGCTCAGGATGTGCAGGACGGGTGTAGGGAAGGTCCATAGCTGCCCATTTCTTTACCAGCAACAGCTGTGCATATGCAATAAATTTGGAGTGAAATTTGAAATATTCCACCCTGGGAGAGGGGTGAGGATGACAAAGTATGTTGTACTGCCAATTATATCAGTTTACATGTCCAGCGGACATGTGTGCGAAATGGGCAGCTATGTATGGGGCGTAATTTTTTTGTGGGTACAGATTGCCCTTTTTTTTTTTTTTCAGGTGAGAGTGGAAAGTGAGGTAAAGGAAGTAGGCATGTTTGGGGAGGTAGGTTGGGGAGGTAAACAGACAAGACAAACAAGATGCATACAGGGGCGGTGTATGACACATGGGGTGGGTGAACACAATTGAAGGGGACGGATGTTTGGAAATCGTAAGCCCATGAGCCCACAGATGGTAACAGTGGAAATGAGATCCCCACCCATGGGCAGTCACCACTGCACCTTCACAGCCCCAAGGGTGGCTATGCTGGGGGCTGCGTAGGATGGGCAGGCTCACCCGTGAGATGCACCACTCTTGCCTCGAGCTGGCATAGGGGATCAGCGACTGAACGCTGGATCTCCCTGTGCACCACAACCCGGACCCTTCGAAGGGTGACAGGTGGCCCTTCTCCGCCCACGCTTGCATGGGGGGGATGAGCCCCATCCCCATCCCCTGCAGCACTTCCACCCGAAGGTGGCACAGGACCAATGGAGGAGGGGAGCCCGGGCTGGGCACTGGACCTGCTGGTGCCAGGTGCACTTGCCAGCTGAGGAGGGACAGGTGGGTCCACTGGGACTGGCCTTCCCATACATTCTGTGATTAGGTGTGTTTAATTACAACATAAACAACAGCATTCAAGATTAGTTGTAATAGCATGCAGTAATAATCCCATTAACCCAACACACCAAGGTTCCAACAGTTGAACAGCAAGCATAACACATGCATATATTGAATGACAGTGGACATTCCAACAGCATGCAGGGATGATTGGTAGCAACAGGCCACCATGATTGTGGTGTTTGAACAGGGCACATGCATCAAAGTGAATGCAGATATTTATAGAACAATAGGACATATGTCCTAACAAATGTTTGAGATTACACATACCCATTGAGGTGTGGAATTGCATGGTTTATGCACATACAGTAGGGTGTAGAAAGAAACCTCAATTAATATCTTATAAGTACTTTTAGTCTACACTACGTTCCTAGTGACCGCAGGTGTATATCCCCTACATGTATTATTACACTTACCAACATGCTTTAGGTTGTGTAATAGGTTTGGCTTGTTCATTATATACCTGTTCTATATCTGACATACTAACTGTCCAAGATGCAGATGTTACTGGTACATATTTTTTGCTTTTATTTATATT
Source organism: Protopterus annectens (assembly GCF_019279795.1). Lineage (NCBI taxonomy): Eukaryota > Metazoa > Chordata > Ceratodontiformes > Protopteridae > Protopterus > Protopterus annectens. The sequence continues at coordinate 1,020,960,119 of NC_056739.1, read as the reverse complement.
TCTTTAGCTACATATCTGGATGTGTTCACATGACATTTTCAGTTCAATTTGTACATAACCCTGCATTTCTTGTAGCACACTCACATTTCTGGGGAACAAATTAATAAGCTACTCATGTGCCAGATTTACTTGTGCATGCCAGCCAGTCACTGACTGTTGAGGACTGTATATATACTTCACAGATACTAGCACTTCCATCACACACTTTAGATGGGACTGCACAACTCTGGCTTGCCAGCACTTATTAAAACAGTACTATTTGTATAATGCAAGGGTACAACAACAATTCAAAGTAAGTGACACAGACACACTCCAGGTTTTATACCTTTATTAATTACATTACACACACTTCCACAGGCTCTCTCCTTTATTTGATATCACAGTGCATATGGAAGACATATTCAGAACATATTATACCTTTATTAATAGGTTAGAACACTCTTTTTCAGGCTCGCTCACTTATTTTATATGACAGTACCTGCAGAGATGTTATTCCAGACATATTTTACCTTTCTTAATGGGTTACTACACTCTTTTTCTGGCTCTCTGACTTTTTTATATGACAGTACCTGCAGAGGACTTATTCAGGGAATTTTATGGCTGTATTATTGGACTGCGACACTTTCTTTCATGCTCTCTCCCCTATTTTATATAACAATACATGCAGAATAATCACTAACCTGCCTGGTGGTGCAGCCTTAGCAGCCTATCTGCATAGGCTTGCTGATTCGCAGCACGGTCACCTGCAGCTGTGAAGTAAATGAAGGGATATTGAGACATACCTATCCATTATACAGAATCAATTATCAGTTCTTACATACTGCATTCCATGGCTACCTACTCAGTTGTGGGGCATCTTGCATCCCATGGGCCTCCTGTATCCATTGGTTCAGTAGGTCCTGCTTCCATCTCTTCAGGTCTGCATGGTGGTGACGGACCTGCTCACCAGTCCGAGGAACACCTGTGACATTGGTGAGGTCATGAGCTAACCGGTTCCAAGCCCCTGCCTTGTACTCATTCCCTTGGAACTGGCCCTGCAGGAATCTTGACTCATGATGGTGGACAAGGAGCCAAACCATGTATTTCGACTCCTCGATGCCCCCAACGTTGTGCTCGGAAGCATGTACCCTCTCCAGCACCAGCCATTCTAACTGCAGATGTGAGCTACAATCAGTTATGGTGAGTATTCCCGCCTATGGGGCTTAAATATGCCGCATTTCCCGCACTTTTTTGTGATTGGCCGTTTTTGAAAATTCTCGGCTGACTGCAGACCTGCTTAGTAATGGTTAATCTACCATTTCTAAGTATATGTATGTTAACAGTGGCTGTTTATCCTAAGCTGTCATGGCTTAGTGGTTCAGTACTTTGATTATGGTGCACAGATTCCTGGGTTCCAACCTTGTCATTCATTTTATTTTAATACTGTCCAGACAGGCTAGGGGGTGTGGCTGTGTTTAAGCAGCTTTGCTCTACGTTGCTCCATGTTGCCCTAAGGTGCGCTGGTTGGCACAGCGCGCACCTCCGCACAAACCGATTGCACTGGGTAAAGCGCTATTTAGCCATGGGCAACTACATTGCGCTGGTTAAAGTGCTATTTAGCTATGGGCAACTACATTGCACTGGGTAAAGCGCTGCTGAACTACGGGCACCTATATTGCGCTGGGTAAAGTGCTGCTTAACTGCAGGCAATTGTATATCAGGATCCTTTAAAAATATATATTTTGTTCACTGATACATAGGCAATTTCACTGCTTTTTAGTAATATTTTAATCATATATGTCAGGTATTATTTCATATACTGATTTAAAACATAAATTTGAGGGAGAGTGGTGGGACTCGAACCATGAATGCCTCCTCTTTGTGCGAATGCTCTACCATTACACTATTGCTATTTGGTGTGATTTGCATAAACATTCTTTCTTATGCTCTTCCATGTCGGGATTGCTAACTGCAGTTAAGCAATGGGCACACCCGCACACACACGCGCAAATACGGGCAGCTATTTCGGGAATATAAAAAAAAATTTAATGTTTTACTTTTAATAACTGTGATGGGGGTTTATAATGTCAGGGAGTGTGGTGTTGGGTGCATGGACATTTGAGCGGACTCACTCTTCTGTGTTTACTTTTTTCTTTTTGAACCCTTGCAGGGGTGTGGACATTTAGACTGCTCGGCAGTCAGACACGTCCCCTGCTTTCCTACACGGTCCGTGTTAGACTTGCAGTTGAGTCAGCATGCCCTCATGAATATTCATGGCACCCTGATGTCATACCGTTCAACTGCAGCCTCCGAGTAAGACTTATTTAGTCTTACACGGAGGATTCATAAATCCGAGGGTACATATTGGAAATGGGAGGAAACAAGAGAGAGGTAGAGGAGGTGGGAGCAGATGGCTATTCAGGTGTGAAAAGGCATAATAAGAAAGTTGCAGTCACATAAGTCTTATAAGTCCAGTGGCACTGTAAAATAACAATAATACCTATTTGCTGTCCAGGAAGCCCCACTGGACACACAGTTATTTTTTGGGCGTGATCTGAGAGCAATCTCTGATTAAATGACTTCTCAAGATCACACAATAAGCAAATGAGGATTGAGAGAATCATACCTTATACCACAGGAAGTACAGCTTAGACCATTAACTCACTGTGCCATCTGTACTGTAAGCTATGCAACATGGCAAACCTTTATCCCTGTTTATTCCTACTAAGACTGCTATGGTCAGTACAGACTTTAAAACTATCTCTGGTTATTTGTATGGTTAGGGCTAAAATGACCATTGCTGACAACTTGTAATGTATAGACTGTGGAGCACCTATCTCAAAATAATCATTGAGCACATGGTCGATTTGTTGACCACTCTGCTGACACCTTACATATACCTACAAGTTAAGCTGTCACAGATTTCATGACATTGGATAATGTACTTTTTGTTAAAGTTATATTGATTCAGTCCCAATGAACACAACCACTGTACTGTGATGGATTCCTGGTAAAGACAAATGAGCCACAAAGTGGATACTAAAAAATCTCGCTTTTAATTTTGAACAACCACACAATGAAAGTCATTTAGCGCTTTCATCCGCACCACGGTGGACTTCATCAGATTCTGGTGCACAGTGGTTGTGTTCATTGGGACTGATTCTGTGTTGTGGCAATAATGTGTTGAGCTATTTGAAAGTTATATTGATGTATTCACAGCATTTAGTGATATGCAACATAAGCTATCATATAAAGCAAATATTTGTAGCATTGCAATGTATAACAGAATTTTGCAGCATGGCTCTTTAAAAAAATGGTGTAATACTATTCCTTATGAGGTGAACCTGGAAAATATGAGGCTGAATATCTACCAGTGCCAGTTGATCTTCTCCCCTGGCATGTGCAGCTGCTACAATTCAGAAACAGAATTTATAAACATAAACATCATACCCAGAGGAGGAATCTACACAGTATTAGTGCAGTATGGTCCCATCCTATGCATGGGTCAACACAGTCTGTTGTTAAATGGTATGCATGATTTGCATGTAAATATAGCTCCTTACTGTACTGCACTTATGTAGCATATGTTCCCATTGACACCTGTTGAAACTATGCTAAGAGTGCCCTGTCTTTATAAGATTCTCAATTTGGCTGCCTATGTCTGATGCACAGAGTGTCCAGACTATGCAAGGGTGAGTACAGTCTTGTGTTTTGTTATGCATAACTTTTACTGCTCTCATATATTTTCTTATGTATTAAAGGTATGTGCAATGTACTGTCTCTTAGCTAGTGCCATGGCATATTGTACCTGCATTTGGCATGGTCTTCAACTGTTTCTGGTTCTTCCTCTCACACCTCAATCATTTCAGTGGCCACTGCCTGTAGGGCTGGGAACTGTGGTCCCTGCCTTGAGCTACCCTGCTATGCCTAAGTATGATATTTTGTGACAAAATACATACAATAAGTATTTTGGCACAAGTGTTGAGGTCATATTTCAAGCCACCACCAGATGTATCCAGGAACTGGAACTGTGACTTCAGCAACCCAAACACATGCTCTATGATGTTTCTGGTTTGTGAATGGGCATGTCTCTAACCTTGCTCTTTTAGGTTATGTGGAGTTCTCACTGGGGTCATGATCCAATGTTCTATGGCATATCCGGCATCCCCCACTAGATTCCCCTTAGGAAGTCACCCCTCACAAGCCATCAATACAGGTCACAAGTGTGCCATATGTGTGAGGCATGCAAACTGCCTGGGTGGTCTGCACACATGTTATAGATGATGCTTTGCTCATTACAGACCATCTGGTAGCTGATGGAGTGATAACCTTTCTGTTTCATGTACCTCCTTCCCTGTTCACCAGGTGGGGCCTTTATTTCAATGTGAGTATATTCTATGGCTTCCAGTACCTCAGGGAAATTGGCTATGACATATAAGTCCCACATGGTGTTTGTTCTCTCCTCTGGGGTCCATGAAAACCACATATGCTCCCCTACATGCTGCAGCATTGCATCGAGGAAGTAGTGTAGTATTCTAGAAGTGGAGATTTGACATACCCTGACTGTGTCCCCAGCTGTTCTCTGGAAGGTCACTGAAGCTAATATACATAAAACCACACATACCTTAGTTTCTACATGGAAAGCTATTACATGATTTCCACAAGCTGCAAATGGGTCCAGCACATGTCCACTACTTCTTGTTTGGTGTCCCTGTTAACTCTGTAGTGATCCAAAATGTTGTTGTCATGGAGGGTATATGTTGAGGGTGGCCAGAAGACTCTACGCCTACAGGGGTGATGTCTGGCACAATCATCATCATCAGCAGCAGCTTCTATGAGAGGTTCTTACACATACATATTTAAAATGGCTGCAGCAACCACTAACATATGTTTGTGTTTGTTTTTCTCTACTTGAAAACAATTACATGGCCATGTTCATTGCTAATGTGTATGTGCGAAGTGGCTGCACATGATTTGTTAATTTTCAAATTGCTCTAGCACTTTTTTTAACTTCATTAGCATACAGCATGGCTCATTGACCAGTCATTTGCATATATCTCTACTATGCTTTGTTTTCCATCCAACCAGATCATATCAGAGTGTTTCCTGAATTGCACACACCCTTCTTGCCCTCACTCATTGCGCAAATGTACTTAGCATGAAGTGGCAGGCATTTATGAATTCACCCCAGAGAGAGAGATGTCAGAGTAATTTATAATAAGTTTGGAGGTGCTGAGTCAATGTCCCCTTGATGGGGGAAGGAGAACCTGCCTGAAACAGAAATACATTTTTTTATATCAATTAAAAGTTATCTCAAGCATTATGTTTCATTGCTTCATTTACAATTACTTTTAAGTGATTGTGTTTTTACTAAGTCTCTGGAATCTGTCATTATATGTGTGCTGGATTACAATTTAAATGCTCAACTGGATACTTTAATTTGGATTACCTCTGACACTGTTTGTGGCTGAAAGTGATTCATTAGGATGGCTTTCTAACCTTGTTAGCACAAGAATGAATACATAACTTGTTTTTGTTGTTGCTTATTGTCGCTACATTTATTAAAATGTGGCTTATAACCTAAATGTATTCTTGGTGGATGCATTTTAAAACTTTGCCAGAACTGTACATGTAACCATTTTAAACTGGTCTGAATTTCCCACAAAGAAAAGATAGGACACTCAGTTCTATGAGAAGTGTCCATGGCTCAGGAGGTAACAGTCTTATTTAATGTTAGAAGATAAAAATGCTAGGTTTTCTCTTCAGAGCAGGTACTCTGGGTACCTATTCCATACTGATATTTAAAGGACAGCTCTAACTTGACATCAAATTTTTTTCTCTTCTTTTCAAAATGTAATTTTCTTCCCTTTCAATCTGATACTAGGAGCAAAACATGCAGAAAAAGTACTATTTAAGAATTATAATAATACAGATCTTGCTTATTCTGGGTAACTGTATCTATTTGTTCAGGAATTGTGCGGATAGAGAAGCAAAATTATTAGCAGTTAGTGGAACATGAACCTGACCTTAGACAGAGACGATACTATTAGCTATATTAGAAGGATATAGTTAAATTAACCAAAATTCTCTTTAGCAACCATGATTATAAAGAAAATAGTTTGATGTATTTGAAAGTCAATTCATTTCATCTCCTCTGAAAGTTAGAAATTTGATGAAATTTGTAAGTTATTTATGATAATTACATGTATTTATATAACTATTGAAGCTAGCTGAGTTTTTTTAATGTAGTGGCACTGGTTGTTGTTTCCTTTGCCCTTGTTTTCACTCTTTCATTTTATATAAGTTTCATAAGTTTCACAAGCTTAAAGTATGACAGTGTTCTACATTACAAACCTTCAAAAAAACACTGCTTCCACAAAATTAGGGTTACAAACTCTGTCACTAAACCGATAATCAAGATTCTTTGTAAAGTCTAATAAACTATTGGAGCATCTAATATCTAAAGGCAATTTGTTCCACAATGCTGGTAGTTTAATTACTATGAAATTAAATATTCTGCAAGTTTTGTGCTTTTTAACACAGAATTTATGTATGTTTTTATGTAACAAGACTGTTACTGGTTCAGTATGAATATGTAAAGTTAACCGTAACATTTCATCTTGATATGCTCTATTTGCTAAAATAAGTTTTTCTCTAACGTACTGATAATGCACTGCAAAAAGATTTAGTAATTTACAGTGCTGCAAATAACTTAGATTATTACATAAAGCATTTCTTGTAAAAACTCTTTGTATCCTCTCAAACGATTTAGTTGACTTTTGTATGCATACAAAAACTACTATTGTGCTCAATAATTGGTCTGTTGAATATCTTATGAAGGTCAGATAAGCGGTCAGGATACCTTGTTATAAGGTGTTTTTCTTCATGACAACAGTTTGCTCATTGCATGGTCACACTGCTCACATATTTTTCAAAGTCAACATTATTACCTATAATAACCTCTAAATCCTTATAATGCTCAACCCTTATTACACGTAATTAATTAACATATAGGTTTACTTACCATACTTTTTAAAGTACACAATACAACATTTATCTGATCTAAAAGTTAATCCTAAATTTTTTGCCCATGATGTTATCTCATATAAATACTTGTTTAAAGTTAAGAGTATTGCATTATATTAAGAAATGCAAAGTGCAAATAGCTGCAGGAGACACATTTGGAAAGATGTGAATTTGATACAGAAAGGATTTCAGGATGAATATTCAGCAGACTATTAGCAATAACGGAAAAGGGGAGTACTTATACTAATTGCTAGAAGAGCTCCAATAGTGATAGAAGGGACAAAAAGAGAAAAGTAATAGTAGATTTGTGGTAGTAAAGGTCTACTAACAAGGGAGGAGGATTATGCTGGCATGTATTTATATTCCATCTAAAAACACCAATATCAAGCTTGTAAAATTTTTGGGAGAAAGAATCAGCTTTCAGCACTGGTAGTACTACTTATAGGTGGGGACTGGAATTGGAACCCAGAATGGGAAATATAATGAAAGAGTGAAGATTTCTGAAGAAATGTGTGAAAATATTTGGTATAGAAAATGTGAATTCAGTAGTAGGAACTTGCAAAGAATGTGCATATTATTCCCCAAGGTACAATAACTGGGCTAGACTAGACATAAAGTATTTTTCACAGGAACATGTGCATTTAATTGAAAGCTTCAGCACACACCCAGCAACTATTTCAGATCATTCTCCAGTAACAACTAAGATAAAAATGCAGGGTAATGAAGTAAAAATGAGACACTGGCTCTTCCCCACATAGTTGTTAAAAAGAGAGGAATTTAAGGAATGAGTAGTGGAAATTATTTAAGAACTATAGGGAAAGACAGACATTTCTTCAGAAGTTATAGCTTGTGAGTGAGATAAAATGAAAATAGAGTCTAACAATAGGGTTGAAATAAAAGACAAAGAGATATGGTTATGAAGTAACAAGAATTGCTTAGATGGGCTGACAAAGGTTGAAGTATTGCAGAATAAGGGGAATTTCACAGAACAAGAAGAGGTGCGTCTGCAGATTGCTAAAGATGAAATAAGGGAGTGTCTGGATAACATGCATGAGGTTAGTAAGATGTTGCTAAGCAACAGTTTTTTGATAATAACTTCGGAGCACAAAAACTCTTAACACAATGACTTAGGCAACATAAAGGAGAAAGGGTTGTTTCCAAACTTATGGAGCCTATAACAAGAAAGATAACCAGAGATCCAGTGGAGGTACTACATAAATTCTATCAACATCTGTATAAAGCAGAGGAATGTGCAGATCAAGAACAAATATAAACAGAAATATTTATGGAAGACTTAGGTATGCCATGGTCAGACGTAGATGAGGCTCAACAATTAACATCTAAGATAAGAGGAGAAGATATAAAAATGGTGATGCCTACTAAATCTACAAGAAAGTCTTCAGGAATAGATGGTAATCTAGTGGAAGTTTAGAAGCTAGGAGAGAAGAAAGCGATACAGATCTGGAAGGTTTTGTTTAACAGTAGTTTAAAAGGAGGGGAAGAGGCAACATCCTGGAAGAAAGCTGTGGTGGCTGCAATATCTAAAGATGGTAAAGATACATCAGATTCAAATTCATATGGGCCCATTTCAATTTTAAGCCATGGTTATAAAGTGCTTATGTCTATAATAGCTAAGAAAATGTCAAATGTGTTGCCAAAATTGATAGATATGGAGCAATGTGGTTTTATGGAGAGGAGGTAAACATTTGACAACATTAACAGAAACGATGATCCAGAAGGAAGCAAAATGTAAGAAAGTATTGCTATTGTTGGTGGGTCTTGATCAGAATAAGTAATTGGCATAGTAAGCTGGTATTTTATAAGTAGGGAAATCGAAGCATTTGCATTCCCTGATACAATAATTAGGAGGATATATGAAGAATCAGAGATAAAAATTAAAGTAGGAGGGTTTTCCCCGATAAGTTTTGCCTCTACAAAGGAACTATGTAGAGATGCCTTCTTTCCTTTTTTTATTATTTGCATTATATTTAGAGCCATTCGCAAAGTAAATGAGGAACTCAAAAAAATCAAAGATCAAATTGCTATGATAATCAAGAAAAGTTGGTTTTATTTGCAAATGATATTACGTTGTACCTGATAAAACCAGAAAAAGGCATCTCAGTATTGTGAAACATTTTGAGACAGTGTTAAGTTTTTTTGGAATATAAAATTAATGCAGACAAAACAAAGTCTATAGTCATAAACAATGTACCCACACATGAGTATGTCCAAAAATATCCATATTTATGGGGACATAATAAAATTAATTATTTATGAGTATGGGTTAAAGAGTATTCTGTTATGGCAGCTAAGTATATGTGGGAAGAGACTAAACAAAAGATAATACAATGGCTGAGAAAATGGAAGCTCTTGTTTATGGATATAAATAGCAAGCTACAAGCAGTGAAAATATTTTTAGTTTCTTTAGTTTTATATACAGGTCAGGCATATTTTTATCAACCAGAGTAGATGTTGTGGACAGTAATTAATAAAGAATTGAAGAATTTTCTCTGGGAGGGGAAGCAAGCAAGGGTCAAATGTGATAAGCTGATCCTTCCAATAGAACAAGTGGCTTAGGAATACCTGATTTGAAGGAACATGACACAAGCAGAAAGCTATAATTCAAAGTGGAAAGGGATAATGAAGCAGGGTGAGAATTAAAGAAATAAGGAGAGAATGAGATTTTGGATTAAAATCCTTAAGGAGAATAACAAGAGCTATGCAGAATATTATATTCATAAAGTAGCATAAAGTATTCTAAGAACAAAGCCAACATGAGAATGGAGAAAGGAGATTCTGCTGATAGGGATGACTGCAATTTATGGATACAGAGAATAACCAACAGAGTGGTGGAATTTACTGGAGAAAACTGCCAAAGGAACCAAGGTATTGGGAGCAAATAACAAGAGATGTAAGAGTAATAGAATGGGAAGAGGCCAAGAAGCATTTAGACTGCAGGCTAGAGACTGCTTTCCCTATCAGGGAATCATGATATCAGAGTATAGGCAAGGTGAAAGGGATAGTGGAATCCTAAGAGAAAGACCTGTTCTGGTAGAGTTTTAGTTGAATCTAGAACAGACGCTGCTGTTAAAAAGGGATAATTAATAGGGCATATAAAATATTGCAGTATAACTATAGAAATCATTCAGGGGAGATTAAAAAAGATTGGCCCCGGGATTCATGAAGCTTGCGCCAGGCGCAGGTGTAGCATAGGTGGTATAATGCCAAATATGGCTGCTGAGCGATTCAGGTACGATCCAATTCCATGTGCACTACCGGCGTACGCCAAATCTGTGCAGCCCTCGGCTTAGGTATGCTAATCACCCCATGCACAGTGCTGCACCATGCAAATGAAGGTACATAGCGATTCATGAAGTGGTGCAGGTGTAGCGTAAGCCCACAGAAATGTAAACCAAAAAACACGGTTTACATTTTTCCAAACAGAACATCGGAGCTATGAAAGCGGACCAGACTCATGTATTGCAAAATTAACATATGCCAATGGCTAAATATACAGCCAATGGCATAAGAAAAGATGCACAACACCTAAAAAAAACAACATTTAATGTCATGTCCACAGTAACGCAAAGTAGAACCACAGGGCATGTGTGCACAAATGGGAACACAAATAAAATATATACAAATGTCATAAAATCGCAATGTAATACAAATCATGATTTCACCATAATATGCAATGGTATGCATGGTACACCACAACCAAGCTGCAAGGGTTGCTAAGGGTCTGTGACAGTGTTTGGCGCAGTGACTAGGAATTAGTAGTCAATGCCATGCAAATGAGACAGGTAATAGTGAATCGCAAACGTCCCGCCGGACTAAGGATGTACCATACGGTGCAGCGCTACAACACCGAGGAGTGGTTTAGAGGTATATATGACATCAGCAGTGGGGTGTGCCACCGTAACTGTAAGCACATTGGAGCAATGCACATCTGGCCTGGCCGTTGCTAAGCAAAGCTGCAGGACAGGGGTGGGGAGGTAGGTATAGCATTGTTTAGCTGAGAGCACATATGGTGCCCAAAAGCGCATGTGTACGGGGATGAAAATGTGCCTGAAACACGGTAAGCGGATGCACGCACCGCGCACCATAGCTCAAACCAGAAGGTCAGGGGAAGAAAATAAGGAAATGCCGCAGTAGGGTAATTGGAGTACAACTGAGCAATTAACACCTATTAACTCACTGCGGGCAATCAACGGCAGCTGACAAGTCTGCTCGCAGAAACCTGCAAAACAGGATAGGGGAGGTGTTGGATTGCAAAGAAAAGAGAACTGTCATAGCAGAGCAAAGCAAACCTGCAGGAGACCAGCCATAGAACACATTATGCAAGATAAGCCAGGTTTAGGAAAGTACAAATGAAAGCAGGCTGCTGGATGCATGCCAGAAAATGGGAGGTGAAACGTGAAGAAATGTAAAGGGAAAGGCAAAAGGTAATCCATGACAGCCAAATGTAATTCAACACCAAAGGCACCACAATAGTAGTTCCTGTCGTAAAACACATAAGATACCCTGTAGCTACGATCGTACATACACACCCTATGACATCATCAGTGTTCACAGCACAATAGTATAAAGTGTGAAAGCACCTCACACACACATGTGTATTCCCAAACACTGCACCATAGGTGTAAACATACGGGGAACTTTTACAATGTACATGTTGGGAGCTGCCATAGCTGTGATTCATCACCATGTGTTAGTGACTGAAGGTGTTGTGGAGGACGATGCTGACAACCATCGCAGGCCCCGGAGGAGGAGAAGAGTGTTCAGACAAGGGTAACCTACCAGGGGCTACATGATCTGGAGATAGTAGAGCATTACAGGGTGGACAGGGACATCTTACAACAAATAGTTAAGCTGTGCCGGCCACGCCTGAGATCCAGAAACAACAGAGGGGAACCCATCCCGGTGGACACAAATGTATGTGTAAGCTTGCGAATACTAGCCACAGGCACCTTTCAAAGGCCAACTGGAGACATAATGGGGATCTCACAGGCATCAACATCCAGGGTACTACACCAGTTCCTGGATGCCCTGTTACCACATGAAAATGAGCATATATACTTCCCCCTAACTCAGGAGGAGTTGGCCAGCAATATGCATCTCTTCCACCATGTGGCACACTACCCGGAGGTACTGGGTGCGATAGACCGCACACACATACATATCAAGTCACCACCCGGTGAGCATGGTAGGCACTACATAAACCGCAAGGGATACCACTCCATCAACTGCCAGGCCATGTGCAATGTCCAGGGCATTATCATGGATGTGTGCACTGGCAGCCCTGGAACCTACCATGACTCCCACATCTGGCATGCCTCACAGCTGTATCAGGTAATTGTCAGAGGGGACATCCCACATGGCCACCTTGTGGGGGATGCTGGCTATGTACTGGAGCCGTGGATGATGACTCCCATCAGAAATGCACACACACCCATGCAAGAATGCCATAATGAGGCACACGCACAAACCAGAATCATCATAGAGCGTGTGTTCGGGATGCTGAAATCACAGTTCCATTGCTTGGACATATCTGGTGGAGCCTTGCAGTACTCCCCAGGCATGTGTGCCCACATCTTCATAGTATGTGCCATACTACATAATATGATCCTGCGGAAACAGCTGCAGCAGGGACATAATGGTGAAGGCCCTCACAGCCCACCGAAATTGCCAAGGCCATCACAGGCACAGAGGGATTCAGACCACAAACACCCTGTGCCAGCCCCAGTAGGCAGACGGAGGTGTGCCCAATATGCCTATGCCGTGGCAAAGAGGGAACGTATAATGTATACTCTGACAGTGTAGGCCCCTATGGACTGACACACCTCTCCACCTGCACACACAGTAAAATGGATGGCACACACACACGACCACCTGTAAATTGTAATGTATAGGTGGCCTACTGTGTGAATTCTACATAGGCAGCCCTCAACCATTGCACACACAACAGCTATTGGAACAAGGAATGTCAACACCTGAACAGTACACGCACCTATCAGCATATGTTGGTACTGTATGTATAGGTTCCTAGGTACATCGATAGGTACACGCCCGATTGTCAGAGGCCATTCATCAATCGAGGCAAACGGTGTCTGCTGTCGCCACCACATTGAGTAACCAACTGACCCTCAGTGGAGCAGAGCCAATTGCGGGATCCATGTGTGTAATCACTGTTCCCCACACACTCTGTATGGATTCCCTGGTATGTAAATGAGGGGCTCCATACAATGTAATCATGGATGTAGTGGCAAAGCATGGGGTGTACCCAAGACAGGTATCTGTCACCCCAGCATGCTCCACCTATGGTTGTGTGAAGGTGTAGCACATTATAGTGTGTGTCTCACTGTGACATACATTCCCAATGCTGGGGCACATCCATTAAACATCACTTGGACATACCATTAATAGGTCCCATCCATATGTAAACTAACTGAGTTACCCATTTGATTGCAGTATGGAGTAACAGCCATAGTACAGTCCACATACAAAATGCCATAACATGTGTACAAATCCCAGATGCCCAAGTGGTAAATGCACTGACTGTCGTGCATGTCCCGGTACCACGTCCTGCAAGGGACGTTACGTAATCCCGAAGGCACAAATAATGAATGGTGGATGCAGGTCATCAGATCAGGTTTAGCACATGTTAGTGGGAATATGCGTTGCCCAGTGCTGGTAAGTGTCGTTTAAACATGACCGTACGGATATGCGCGAAACAGGGCTAAGCTTCTCTGAATATCGCGCAGATCACAGTCAATGATGTCCAGAACAGGTGAAACTAGCATTATTCACCCCTGTACTAATAGTGCCTGCTCTGAAGGGTAAAACGACCACTGCCAGGAGTAGAACACGCAATCATGTGCACAATCACCTAACACTAAACTACCCAAGATGTAGCAATGGCAGGTGTGTAATGTGACAGGTTCAAACGCAAATGTGCAGTGTCCAGGAAACAGTATACACCGACATGTACACAATGAAAGGTGTATTCTCCCTCTCACTCTCTCTCTCTCATATATATATATATATATATATATATATATATATATATATATATATAAAATAGAGATAGAAAGGGAGATAGAGAGATATATGTTGATATATACGGATTCACCTATATCTGCAAATATATAGATAGGTCAATGACATGTACACATCCATGGAGGTAGAAATAAATAGGATACTGCCAACTATGGAATGTGTCACATACCGACACAAGTAATCACGAGGCTTAAAGACTGAAAGAACACAGTACCGGAACTCTGGAACCGCGTGTAATATTATCACGATATTAAGGGACATTTAGTTATCGCTGCCGGTGTTGCGGTCCATGTAGGTACTGTGTTCAACTGTGTTTGTGATTGCTATAGTCTGTGTATGTGGGTGTTGAGGGTGCCGTGTGCATTTCCGTGGGACTGTAATGTGTGTGTGTGTGTGTGTGTGTGTGTGTGTGTATGTGTATGTGTGTGTTTGCATCGTGTGTCTGTTAGTGCTAACTTGGAGGTAGAGCAGTACGGTAGGTGTGGTCATAGTTGGCCGTAGGCATACGGTACCACATGTCCCACTTTAAAAGGGACAGCCCCTCCCTGGGCAGTTATGTCCTGACAAAAAATATTAAAAAGGGCAAATGTCAGAGATTGTAGGATATAATTATGTCCCATATATTATGTAACAGTTGCATTAAATAGTTATGCCTGTATCTACAAAACGTAAACGTTACATGAAACATGATAAGTAGCTAAAGTGCTACAAGAATAAGTATGTATTCAGGATAAAAGTATGTTCTATCCTGTGTACTGACCGTGGGTATGTGTCGGCCTGTAAACACTGATGTGTGTCCTGCAAATGTCCCGCTATGGCCATTTGAACAGGTGGCAACCCATGCCAAAGAGGCTCAGTCACCAACACAACTGCAATGAGTGCAAATATCTGTGACAGAAATACACGAGACAGCTGTAATTTAGTAACATTCCTTTACATATCGCTGTATTTCCGGAGGTATGGAAGTATCAACCTCACCTGAATACTATATAGAAACCAATTAACAATGGTTCAATGTATAAGCCCGTAACAACCATAGTTCAGTCTACTAAGTGATAGGTCTTCAATTAGGGAAGGAGCCCACACACATATATGGAATATGTAGGAATGCAATCCCCACAAACCTGTATATGCTATGTACAGCCACCTACATCTCCCCCACACCCGAAACAATTGCAATACAGACTCTAATAACATCACAAACATCCACTCACTCAATTACATCTGCAGAACCATTAACATACCTTGTGAGAGACACATTTGTAAAGGCGCCATGTGAAATCGTAGCTCTTGTATAATGGAACAGACGGCGATGTTACAGGATGTGTTTGCAATAGTCCCTTGTCAGATGGTTGAGATGACAGGTACACTCACATGTAAAACCACAAGCTCTAGCCGTCACACACAATCCACGGAGGACATGAATTCAAAATATCTGTGTCTCTACAAATATCAGTTGCAATTTCTCACAACAAAACACATACAGGCCATCTCCCCAAAGGTAGTGCAAAAGGGTAACGCCTAAGTGGAGAATTAAATTATACCCCACTGTTGCCGCATAATTGGCAAATGGAGTAGCTGTAGAGCTGATGTGCATGTAATAATTTACTCAAGAGCACCAATTGGCGGCAGGAAACCACATGTTACAGGTATTGACATTTAAGGATGACTTGCCATACATTCAAACCGTATGCTCATACCATAGAACCGTTTAAACAGTAAAGGTGTAAGAGAGATATTTACGAAGATTCGGAACACTAACAAGGTATGTGGAACACTCAGTATGTTAGTGTACGTAGAGCCTGTTTTATATTAATTAAAAGTGTACACAATGCATAAAGTGGGAAAAGGTATTCTGTAGTGATGTCTTGCTGAGCATAGCAATGCTTGTAGAAATTGTGTGTCCTGCTGTGGGCCACAAGGTAAACATCACATACACCACAAGGGATGTTACATGAGGGCTTTAAACAGAACAATTCCACACCACCCGCCATCAGTGGTAGGGTATGTCCAACAAGTACGTGCTATAGCAGGGGATAGTATATGTTGATATACCGTCACACTAGGTATGTGTATGGGCATATAACAACAATAACATGCCTAAGGTGGTCCTGCTGTGCAAGTATGCTTTGCATTGTGGGATAATGTGGAAAATATGTGTAATGTACAGTATTGTAGGTAGATATGTCAGATATTCTACACAGCACAACTGTTATATCATGCAAACAAAAGGTATTGTCAATTGGTATGTACAATACACAATAACAGGATACATATGGCTTGTAGTCATGGGACACTGTAACAGCATGATAGCTAATTGAAATGGAAGAGCAACTCAATTAACCATGCACAAAGGACATGTAATAGCTTCACAGGTACATAGTGAGGTACTATGCTGTCTGGCAAGTCTACATGTAAGCCCAACTACAGTGTTTACACTGGCGGCACCTCTCTAGGGTAGTGTCCTGTCTGTGAACAGCAGAGCCATGTATTACCTGCGCCTCTGTACAGTACAGCCACTGCAGTGATCCCTGGTGTATCAGTGTGACCACCTACAGAGTCACCTATGACTGGTGTGTTGGGTATGTTATAACACCCTATTGGCTGTAGTTGATGGGCACACATGAGTCTGTGGGCTATAAGTAATTGTTGTTGTGTTTGGCAATGGGGGCTGCCTCTGGTGCCTACACAGAGTATGGGGAGGTTCTGCAAATGTCGTACTCATACTATGTGTGGCCTGTGGTGGTGGAGATCTAGTGAGACTATGTGATGAGTGGGGTGTGTTGCAAATGTTAAATGTCCCCACATGAATGTCAGGTCCAGTCTGGGTTGGTGAGAGCATTACCCCCAGCATGGCCACATATGTACCTCTCCCACAGGCTGTAGTGTCGTATGTTGGGAGGTAAGCATTGATTGTGTACATGAGACAATTGCTCTATTGCCACATGTTTGCCATATTCATCATATAGACAGGCAATAGCACTGGTACGTGAAACATGGACATGCCTGTATATTCAACCATGTCTCACAAGATATGTGAGTTACGTGTGTACAACAGCTGTTGTACTGTAAGCAAGCTGGAAATGTAAGGACAGACAGTGTACTTGTAAGACATGAGTTGGAATGGGTGCAATAGTAATCAGTAGCTCATGAAGTGCTCACATGTTCTGAACAAGTGCTGAGCATGAATATGCAATACAGATAGGGTGTTGGATAATATCAACCCACTGGAACCCACAAGTGGAAATGACAGTTGTAACTGGAGGCACTGCACTATTACCCTGCTGAGTATGGTCTGCAAGTCTATGAACCTTTATCTACGTAGATGTTAGCAGTACAGAAGTAGATGACAGTACAGATGATTTCACACTGCATAGCATACCTATGACAGGTCATAGGACATCATCATCCATACCGTGTTCCAGCTACACTGAGTATACTAGATGTACCTTCGTATGTCACAGGAGTGTTTTACCAGTGGCCTGTTGACAGAAGCAACACTACAAAAGGTGTCTGAGTGACATGTGCATATCACACCAGTGGCAGCTACCGTAAAACAGGGTTAATGTTGTGTACTCCCCCCTCAGTGTAGCCCATACCACAATAGCTGTCTCAGTGTTGTGGACAACATACAGAATGGGCTTTGTGGGTGAGGTGTGTGACATATGTGGACAATCTGACAGCTGATAATAGCATTGTCACAACTAGCTGAATAACCCTGTACCCATTAACTACCACCTAGGCAGCGGTCAACATTATGGACACTGTGTAAGGGATGGTGCTGTGCAGTTCACCTCCCTGAGTTGGTGATGTCTCCAGGCCTATTAGGTAGTCATACGAGGCATCCATATCATGACAGGGTGCCATCCATGAGCATGGAGATCATTGCACAGGCATACTCAGCACTCGGATGACCAATATCGGATCACATATCACCTTTAAGGGGTATTGACCATGCGTGAATGGGTGATACCAGCCTTCACAATTCTCACCTCCACTATGTAGCATGCTGGCTACCTTGCATAAAGAGATGTGCTACACTGTGATGTTGGACATGCTACACATACATATCCTGATCTGAAAGACATACGTCATGGACAGCCACCGTCCTACTACAAGGATCGCCACATTCTGGACAGATCCCTGTGCCATACATGTTGCATACACCTGCCATACAATGCAACTCTGTCCATCAAAGCTGCACATGTCATCTCTGTCATACATGGTGCGATGACCGCATGGTAGATGTATTATTAACTGTCTGGATCAGTAATGTGGCACTGATGCACCTCGCGGTGGCAAAATGGCTGTCAGATACAGCTAGAAAACCTTGCCCGTACATGCCATAGTTGATAACCAGCCCTGCAAATGATGTCCAGCCAGCCATTGTCCCATGTCTATCACATGTGCAACACAGGCGATACGTGGCAGGATGTTGAACTGCTGTACAGTGCCGTGTAGATGTATATGGCAAAACACATGCATGTAAAGGTTTCCATGTGTATGTGTGCATTGTCATTGCTCATGTCCATTAAGGCAGTGTATGTGTTGATATGTGACATATACACAGCATCAAGGTCAACAGCATTACTGTGGACACATCCAGGCATGTGCTGATAGGTAAGAACACCAGTACAGGCAAACAGACATGCCTACATCAAGACAGCATTCACATGGAGTATGAACAATGTAATGAGGTGACACACATATATGGTGATGATAGCCAATGCATAATGAGTGTTACATGTGTGACACAAACATGGCAGTTATGTCAGTGTCATGACGATTTGCAAAGATAACTGTTCAGATGTACTAGATTTAATACAAATGCATGTGCAGCTGTATATCTGTACATCTCTGTGATACTGTGACCTGTCTCCATCATTATGTCTTCCAGATAATGTCTCGTTCACACCTGCCAACGTATAGTCGCCAGGAGGATGATGCCCTCATCCCGTACCTCCATGAGAACTACGAGGTGTTGTTCAGCCATGTGCCACAGCTTGCCCAGCAGTGTGATGACCTGTGGCAGGACCTTCGCAGGAGGGTTAATGATGTGGGTCGCCATAACCGCACCTACCAGCAGGTGCGCAGACACTGCATGGACCTGATACAACATGCGAAACAGCATGCCAATGCAATTGCCAAGGAACAAGGTAGAACAGGTGGTGGCCCACCAACCCAGCCCCCACTCACACACACTGTGGAGCTACTGGCCAGCCTGGGGGCACCCTCAGAACAGCATCCACAAACACTAGCTGCCATCGTGGAGGTGGGTGTCTCCCAACCAATGAGCCTGGAGTTGCCTGGTAAGTCATTACTGCACATATGACTATTATATCCCATTTATTTGCATGTGTCACTGTACAATATGTAATGTAACATCATATGCAAGGTATGTTTACACACATGCCGCATACTACAGTATGCTACCCTGTGTATGCACACATGTGCATACTATATGCTATTGTACAGGCGAATGTGTTAACATGCACAGTGCACCCTGTGGCTGTCATACAGTCATGGATAATGTTCAAACTTCTGTGTCACCCCTATACAGGTACCTCTGGCGTGCCACACAGACATCAGTCCGTTGCAAGTGAGACAGTTATCAGTATCAGGCATGTTAATGCATATATCTTTATGCCATGTGGCCAGTTAACACATGTACACATAATGTATGGTCCAGTCACGATATACAGGTCACATCTGTCATCATTCACACTGGCTACCCATGTGCAATATATACAAACTAAATGAAACACCGACATGAAACCACAGTACCTGTCATTGCTAGATGTGTGGACAGCTGTGCATACAACGGTAGAGGTGTTCAATGTAGGCATATGTACTATACATTGGAAGAACACATGTGTGGTACACAAACAGCACCACACAGTGAGCTGGGATATGGGCAGCCCACAGGAGTCACCATTGTGTAATATGCCCCTGCAATGGGTGCACACATTGTGATGTGCCATCTGACATGTCCCAGACATGTAGTGTTCCGGCTGCAATATTGTCTCACTATCGCATAGTACATACCCCACATACCAAACATACAACCCGTTGTCTGCATAGCCCTGTGGACAGTGACATATCTGACATCTATGGGTGTATGTCATATGGGACAACAAAGACATGTGAGATAGACGGCCATCACAAACATTTGGCCAACACATGTTCACACATGGCCATGGAGGATGGCCAGAGACATGTAGCCACACAGTAGTTGTGATGTGTATACACCCTGTTGCACATTGTCCACACATGGTCCAACTATAGCCATAGTAGCCTGATTATATAGCTGATGTGGAACACTGGACATCCTAAACACCTGTGCACAGCTAGTGGAGGTGTCACTTAATTCGACCATATAAGATGTGTTGAACATCACGACTGTGTCATAGCATGACAGTAGTCACCTGTACAGCTTCCACAGACATTAACACGACATCAGGCCACAGATACCGTACATTTCCCTTGCGGCTGTAGGACATCACCATCAGCCGTGCACCTCGTGTGTGTGGTACATTAATGTCATGTGGGACATGGTGTAGTGACAAGTCTGCCATGTGTGGACATGGTTGCCAGGCAGATAAGACTTTGTAGTAGTTATGCAGGGGTGTCATTCATAGGTCTTCGAGTGACCTGTCACATGACACAGCATGGTTTGGTGTGTATACACCTCAGCAACGTGGGTCACAATCCACAGTTATGTAATGTGTATGCACGCAGTTATGGCTATGCACTGTGTGCGTATTACACACTGTACAGCACTATAGACACCTCATGATGCCATGCAATGGCACAGTGTCTGTACTTCACACTGTATAGCAATGTAGATGCCTCACACTACCCTTCAATGTTCATGCACTTTTGCTAAAAGTGCATTCTATCTGTAGGGCATAAAGACAACACTGCAATGTCATACCCATTATAAAGCTGTACATGTGTCAGGACACCATTGTGTCAGACATGTATGCATGTCAATGCATACATCAGCTGATTACATGTCAAGGTCACTTCAGCCATGTGTACTGTTAACCTGCGCTAGTCCACATGGTGTATCACAGGGATGCATGCTTACTACCATGATTGTGTGAACTGCATGGCTACTGATATGACACCTGTTTGCTGTTGTGTGCAACCCAGGGAGGTATGCTAACTACCACTATTAATGTCTGAGCTGCATGCCGTCTGCTGTATCACATGCATGCTGCATGCTGTCTCCTACTGATATGACACCTGCTTGCTGTTGTATGCAACCCAGGGAGGTATGCTAACTACCACTATTAATGTCTGAGCTGCATGCCATCTGCTGTATCACATGCATAATGCATGCCGTCTGTCAAATCACATGCATGGTGTGTCTGTGTGCCTGTCTGTCTGTGTGTCTGTGTGTCTATTGTAATGTAGAGTCTTTCTTTGCATTCACAGGTGATGTAGGTTCGTTACCCACCTGCGGTCCATCTGATGTTAGTGTCTCCACAGATACTAGCAGTGATGAACATATGCATGAGGTACAGGCAGGGTTGTCAGGGGCTGAATCTGTGCCAATGGTTGCCATCCCAGCTATGTCCCCCTCTTCCCCACACACAGATCTCATGCCAACACATACCCCATCACCAGTGGCCATAGAGGAAGGACAGTCAGCATGTGTTAGCTCGGAACAGGAACGTGTGGTGGCTACTGAAGGTGTGTCTCCACACCATGGTGTCAGTGTAATGACTGCAGATGTGCCACACAGGCATGTGGCCAGTGCTACTCGTAGGAGGACATCTGGCAGATATGCACCTGTAGGACAGAGCGCAGCAGCTGGTGTCACCAGACGCATGTTCCAGACTGTAATGGCAGCACAGGCACGTGCTGAATGGCAGAATAGTGAAGGGCAGAGACTTCAGAGGGCTGCTATCCGTACTCTAAACGACAACATCCAGGCATTGGCAAATGCTCAACAGCAGATTGCCTATGTTCTGGACAGGAAATTGGGTGACATGGTTGGAATCCTTGACAGTGGCATGACAATCTGTGAGCGTGAGCTGTCTGTGCTGGAACATCTGGTAGGAGTGAGGCATAGGCCACATGGATGTAGGCCAGCTACACCACCTAGTGTAGGTCAATGTGAACGAGCCACCTCACATGCCCACCCCCATAGTGTCGGTAGCAGTAGTAGTGCAGCTGGTGCTGCGCTGTCTACACCAGGACACAGCAGGCCACGGGGACGTGGCCCTGGATGTTCCCAGCGGGGGCATGGTTCCACTGGACAAGTGTCATTAGACAGTAGCCAATCTGTACCTCCGCTTGGTAGTGCCCGTGCAACCCCTGGCAGGCACAGGTCACGTGGCCGTGGCCGGACACAGTGACCTGTACATCCTGGTCTGTACAATCTGGAGCTGTCAATAATACCCCTGTGTAGGCCTGACAAAAGGCAGAACTGTGTGCACACATACATGCACACAGCAGAAACATCTGTAGGGCACCGCAACACCCACATGCATATTGACCACACATGTCCAATCAGATCACCGGACCTTACCCACACACATGATGTCATCCACTGGTGCAGCCTATGCCCCTGGCAAACATTATCACCCTGTGCATATGATGATGCCTGTGCTGCATCCCTGTCATCCACACCATTGGTGCAGGGACATGCTCATATGGTCTGATGCACAGGGTGAACAGAATAGTGAGATAAGTGTATATGACATTAGTTGTGTACTGTTGACAAGCACCAGACATACCATGTAGTAAGGTTTATAATGCATTGTTATATGTTCACAGTATGTGTCTTGGTAACAATGGTAACAGCATGTTGGTAATTATGTCCTGCTTCCCTCCTTAAGGTCCAATTGCATGTGCCATTACGTTACAGTGTTTGCAGTTGGAGTGCATTGTTGTATGTTCACAGTATGTGTCTTGGTAACAACGGTAACAACAGTAACAGCATGTTGGTAATGGTGCCCTGCTTCCCCCCTTAAGGTCTGCTTGCATGTGCCAATAAGTAGCAGTGTTTGTAGTTTCACATGTGTAAATGTGGAGTACTCACAGGCATGTTTGGCAATACCAGCATGCTATATGTAGCCTCAACCTCACTGTTAGAAAGGCTACCATTCCACAGATGTCCACACATCCACTGATCCAGAACCATGTGGGCTGTTTAATAGGCTACACTGGCTAGAGACGTGACATCCATACCAGGTCACATCACAGGTATGTTGACATGGTGTGGGGGGTTTACACAGCGGTCTGGCCGATAATAACGTTAGAGGCCACTTGATAGCATGAGGCCTCACTGTGTAGCAGTAATACTCTGTCACATTACAGGATGAGGACACACACACAGACATACACAGAAACACACAGTAACATGCCCACACTCACGGGGTCAACAACACTATAACGCACACTCGATAGTGCTGAGGTGAGGACCCCTGCCTATGTGGTAATCACCCTCACAGTACTGTGCATCCACACGATGCAGCACAGAGAATGAACATGTACATGTAGCCAGTAAGGCTGAAACCGATGGCATCAACAGGGTAGTAGACTGCATCACCATGAGGGGTTAGGGATCCTGTCTGTTCTGTATGGTAGCATACACCCTCACTCCATGCACCAGACAGCCATACATACATACATACACACACACACACACACACACACACACACACACACACACACACACACTGTGGAGTCCACAAATGTCATTCACATACAGATAGCTGACATATGTGTGTGATACACACACCATCCCTGCCTACGTCATGCTTTCCACACTGCAGTATGTACAGATCTCTACAACAGTGTACAGGGGTGTGTAACAATTGGGATGTATTCCCCACCATATGTGGCATATATGGTCACACAAGCAAACACACATGGCAGTACTGTGAATGATACACCTGCTATATGATGATACGTCTGACAGACATGCAGCAGTATTGGCCGCATTATGTGTACCAACTCTACCTTCGGCAATTGTGCTGCTATATGCACATGGAAGGATGTAAGTGTTACAGGTGTCAAGTGACTTACAGTCAGTAACACCCTGACCACTGTGTAGGTTGTATGTCTTCACCATCAAGTAACAGTAACATAGTGTACTGTTTGCACATGTAATGGTAGAATGGCTTGTGACACACCTGTGAGCCATCTTCAGCAAACATCCATCTGCAAAGGTGGATCACCACTTTATGTACACACATCCATCCATACCTGATGTACATCCTACCGTACTGTCAGTATTTCACCATATACAGGTGTCAATGATGGGGCTGCATTGCAACTGCATGTTATAGTTAGGCACAGATGAATGACATACATCAGCTACTCCACATGCATGGTAGCTGCATGCACACCACTACATGTACATGTGTGTTGGTCCTACATGCCTGTCATGTAGCCATGTTTGTATGCATTGCAATTGGCAGACGTGTGATGACATACATAACACATGAACTGTTGTATGATATGATGGCTGTCATGGGTAACTAGTACTGAGGGAATGTTACCTCAGTCAACATTGCTACCTTATGTACTGTTAGCATTCAACAGCCATGGACCTTCCATGTGCATGCGTGTGATTGCTGTAGCCACTTGTCTGCACGGATGACAGCAAAAGCTATGCTATGTACATATGTGTTGTGTGTGTGTGTGTGGTCCATGTACATATCCACTGTGATTACATGGATGTCGTATCCAAACATGTGTGTTCTTTGGTGTAGAGCGACGTTAATCTGTTACAGCTGTGTAAGACCCAGGGCCCCTGTTATGTGTAGAGCCGACCTGGTTATGAACAGTGGTATCATTGCATTGCATAACACATGATGGAACCCTGTCAGTACATGTGTAGTCTGCACAGTTGCTGTAGACCTATGTACAGTCCACTGGTCATGAGCCACATGATGTTGTGGTAATGTATGGATGTGTGTTGCTGGTCCAAGGACATGGTGATGTCTGAGGGCTAAATAGTAGAATGTGGCATTTACCTCTGTGATCTGCATCTGAGACATCTGTGATGGCTCTTGAGTGTGTACTGGTCAGTACATGTGAGTGGCCTTCATGTACATGGGGACAGTAACACCATACTGTGCCCTTCCGTGGTTAGAATCCGTGTGCATGCAAGACAGCCCTTTGCTACTACTAAGTGTGTGAGCATGCCCAGTATGCCATTGTGTAGATGGACACACAGTACATTACAAACTGTGCCCTTCCATGGTTAGAATCCATGTACATGCAAGACAGCCCTTCGCTACTACTAAGTGTGTGAGCATGCCCAGTACGCCGTTGTGTAGATGGACACACAGTACATTCCAAACTGTGCCCTTCCGTGTTTAGAATCCGTGTGCATGCAAGACAGCCCTTCACTTCTACTAAGTGTGTGAGCATGCCCAGTACACCGTTGTATGGATGGACACACAGTACATTCCAAATGGACGTGTGATACTAAGTGTGTGAGCATGCCCAGTGACACCTTGTGTCAGTGATGTGCCTCTGTGTATGGGCATGGCCATTGACATCCTGTATAGCGATGGTGGTCATCCAGGCATCAGATGTCCATACCCCACGTCAGGATGGATTCCTACATTGAACACACTGGTTGACTGTCTTGAAGGGTGTACTGTCTGTGGCACATCTCGTATCTATGTAGTGTTGTAATAGTGCTCCATAGATAGACAGTTGTCCCACTCACATCACTGCCGTGTGTTTGTCTACGTCTACCTTGGGACAGTAATATGCTTTTAGACTGCTCACTCTCTATACATTCCCTATTGGCGTCTTTGCCTTTGCGGATGATGTCATCCACCTAGAAGTATGCCTCTGGAAGTGCTGTGTTCCAGTAATCTTGGTAGCACGTTCTGTAACTGTGTAATGCTGTAGTGTGATAAGGTAGTTAGGTGTATGTTTGACTCCCAGCCCTGCCAAGTGTGTGTCTGCGTGTGTTTGTGTTTCCAGCTGCCTGGGGACAAAGTAATGCTTTTAGACAGGTCACTCACCATACATTCCCTATCGGCGTCTTTGCCTTTGTGGATGATGTCATCCACCTAGAAGTATGCCTCTGGGAGTGCTGTGTTCCAGTAATCTCAGTAGCGCGTTCTGTAACTGCGTAATGCTGTAGTGTGATAAAGTAGTTAGGTGTATGTTCGACTCCCAGCCCTGCTAAGTGTGTGTATGTGTGTGTGTGTGTGTTTCCAGCTGCCTGGGGACAGAGTAATGCTTTTAGATGGCTCACTCCCCATACATTCCCTATCGGCGTCTTTGCCTTTGAGGATGATGTCATCCAAGTATGCCTCTGGGAGTGCTGTGCTCCAGTAATCTCGATAGCGCGTTCTGTAACTGCGTAATGCTGTGATAAGGTAGTTAGGTGTATGTTTGACTCCCAGCCCTGCCAAGTGTGTGTGTGTGTGTGTTTGTGTGTGTGTGTGTTTTCAGCTGCCTGGGGACAGAGTTATGCTTTTAGATGGCTCACTCCTCATACATTCCTTATCGGCGTCTTTCTTTTGCTGATGATGTCATCCACCTAGAAGTATGCCTCTGGCAGTGCTGTGTTCCAGTAATCTCGATAGCGTGTTCTGTAACTGCGTAATGCTGTAGTGTGATAAGGTAGTTAGGTGTATGTTCGACTCCCAGCCCTGCCAAGTGTGTGTGTGTGTGTGTGTGTGTGTGTGTGTGTGTGTGTGTGTGTGTGTGTGTGTTTCCAGCTGCCTGGGGACAGAGTATTGCTTTTAGATGGCTCACTCCCCATACATTCCCTATCGGCGTCTTTGCCTTTGTGGATGATGTCATCCACCTAGATGTATGCCTGCAGGAGTGCGATGATGCTGGAACTCGGTAGTGCGTTCTGTTACTGCATAATGCTGTAGTGTGGTAGACTAGACAGGTAGGTGCTCGATTCCAAGGCATGGCAGGTGTGTGTGTTTGGCAGTTATACTGTATGTGTTGGCATCTGTGGGTGGCTAGCTGCAGGATGTGTTCAGTGTGTTTTGTTGCTGACCTATATAGTATCCACAGCCCGCATATTCTGCCAAGACACTGGGTTGTCAACACATACATTCACCAATAGGTCTGGTGAGTAACCATCAGCAGCCCTACTCTTACCCTTGATACGGTCTGACCTGTGTGATGCAACAAAACACACGTGCCTTGATACTAACAACACCACATGATGCAGGTGGCACATGTAGTTTCCTTTTCATTCCTGTCTAACGCATTGCTGTCATGTGGTCCGCTGTTGTGATATAAATGCCATATCTACATATGTGTGTACATGTATATGTGTGTATGTATATATATTACATGTGATGACAAACATAACACATGAACTGTTGTATGATATGATGGCTGTCATGGGTAACTAGTACTGAGGGAATGTATATATGTAAATATAGAGGTGGACATAGATGTGAACATATATGTCTGGGGACATCAGCACTATTGAATATTTGTGCCAGATGATCTGTATGTGATAACCTGGGATCTATGTATATCTGCCATGGCGTGGTGGTAATGCACATCGTCTGTAGTGTGCAGGGTCACGGGTTGTAGTCGTGTAGACACTGGTTATTTTGTTGCTGGGAAGACCATGGGACATCAAATATGGTGAAAGTAAGGCACCTGTTGCCAGTTGTGTACGGATCTGAGCGACACTGAGCAGTGGTTATTAATTTGGAGGTTCGGTATGGGTCATATAACTATTCATTAGAAGACTATACTATGCAGATGAGGTTGACAATAGTGTATCCCATTTATCACCGGGATGTGATGCTGGTCCCTGGAGTGTATGTGTGTAGTCAGCTGGGTGCAGGTCTCGAATATAGTTGACAGCATGGGAGGGGGGTCAGGCATACTGTAAGTACATTGCAGAATTGGGCCTCGGGAGTGCTCCTGCCTTAGCACACCTAAGCTAGGGGTGTGTCTATACCTGCCTGCTGACATTGGGAGGGATGACAGCAGTGGTGGGGTAGTCAAGGTGTACAGGCTGCACAAACAGGTGTTAATCAGCAAAATCAGCAGAAGACATGGCCAGTCCGCACCTGAACAGTACGGTAATGCGAGCAAGCAGCATACACACAGGTTTCGTCCGTACTCTACACCACTGGTGTATACCTGCGGGGACATTTCATGACACAGTCCAACCAAATGAGATGGGCTGCAGCAGGCAACATATACCAACATGTGCAGGAGGCTGGGGCAGTGAGGATGTGTATGCTGCCAAACAACCCTTACTGGGGTGACATAAGACTTCATAGACCCAGGGTGACTTACTAGGGGCTACATGGGCTGGGGATGGTGGAGCACTATGGGGTGGACAGAGATTTCCTACAGCAGCTTGTTGACCTGTGCCTGCCACACCTGACACATCAAACAGGCCAAGGGAAATACATCACAGTGGATACCACGGTATGTGTTGGCCTAGGTGTACTAGCCACAGGTACCTCACACAGCACAACTAGGGATACCATGGGTATCTCACAGCCATCTGCATCCAGAGTATTGCACCAGTTCACAGATGCCATGTCAACACATGCTAGTGAGCACGTACATGTCCTCAACACACGTGATTAGTAGACCAGCAATATGCATCTGTTCAAATACATGGATAACTACCCTGGGGTACTAGGTGCTATAGCCTGCACACACATACACATTGTAGCACCACCCGGTGAGTGGGGTAGGACCTGCAGTCACTGCAGGGGCATACCCTCCAACAGCTAGGCCATATGTGATGGCCAGGGCATGAGATTGCATGTGTGTGCTGTCTGTGTCTGCCCTGGAAGCTATGATGATTCCGATATATGGCTTCTGACACAGCTGTAGCACATCAATGCCAATATGGACATCCCCTACAGTCTCCTAGTGGGGGATACTGGGTAAACACTGGTGTCATGGCCGATAACACCCATCAGCAATGCACACACACATGAACACTCACATCATACTGAGGCAGATGCACAGGCAAGACATATACTTGTGCGTGTGTTTGGGATGCTCAGTTCACAGTTCTGGTATCCGGACACATCCGTTGGAGCTCTGCAGTATTTACAAGCTACATGCATACAAGTTGTTATGGTATTTGCTATGCTACACAATCTTATCCTGCAGTAACAGTTGCAGCAGGAACAGCATGGGGCAGGGCCACACAGCCCAACACCACTGCTAAGGCCTGTACAGGCACAGTGTGACTTGGTGAAGGAACTACCTGAGCAGGGCACAATCGGTGAAACCCCGTGCACAGTATGACCTGCCCTTGGCAAAGAGGCAACACAAGGCATATACACTGACACAGTAGGTACCCATGGATTTCCCCTCTCTGACCCGCACACAGTACAATGGATGCCAAACATGACACTACCTGTGCTCGGCCATGTATAGGAGGTGCACTGTGTGCATCTGACATAGGCAGTCCTCCAGCACCGTCCTCAAGTCCAGAACACACCCAGGGTATGTCTATTGACCTAACAAGTGGCAGTTGTATTAGAATGTGTATTTACCCATTGCTATGGTATGTATGTGAGCATACAAGTGATTGTGGTGGCCAAATTTTAGGGCAGCAGACAGTACGCATCCATAGTGGCACCATGACCTCTGTCACACATAAGGGGGTCACAATGGTAGCCTGTAGTACACAGGGTGTCCTAACCCACTGCAGATTAGGGGCTGACCATCATGTGTGTCCGTACAGCCCACACACGTTTCATGCAGCTGGACAGATGTGGACCAATACAGACAAATGATATACAATGGCCTATGGATATGCCCAATGAATGACCCCAACCCCCTAAGACACACACAGACTACAGCAGGCCAGGCAGTTTGATGTAGGTTGTGTAAGCTAGGACGTCCAACACCACTGTGCTGGTATTTAAAGCTGGGAACTGACGTACACTGATATCCCTCCAACCAGCAATTTCGGTAGGTCCACACACTGGCATGGAGCACCTGGCATACCAGTACAGTAGTGGCAGATGTGTACAACTGTTGGCTGTGCCCCCCGTCAAACCTACACATGTGAGAGTCATGTGCGCCACCCACAGTGCTGTGCAGGACTGTGGTTGTGGTTGGATGTCCCCCCCACGCTATGCAGACATGTAGCAACTGTCAATGCCACATGACCATTAGCTAACCTGCAGGCACAGCATGACACCTGTCTGTGTAGAACGGAGGGGTCAGCAACACAGTACTAACTATCTGGACATGTGACACATACGATACAGTTGACCATACTTGGTATGCTCACACACATGACAGTATGACGGTAATGTCGGTCGACAACATGTGTAACAGTCATACTGGGCATGCTCACACACTGAAACACAGGACGGCCAGGCATGCATACACCAGTGGTCCGGACATATCTGCCAGTACATTGCTATACTGTTGGATGACTGCGCTGTATGGTGTGTGTGGTCTATTGTCTGTATATATGCCATGGTCTATTGTTAATTCACATGAGCTATGTGTGCAGGGTACTGCTACCAACACGTGAATAGGGCAGTTCTTTGTTTGCGGACAGACCGACGCCTTTGGATATGGACTGGGTAAGGCACATTCCAGCAGGTGGGAGCAGTTGTGTGTGGGTTTGCACAGTGTTAAACACTGCTGACCTCTGGTCACAGCACTTTATACACGGTTAGACTCAACATTTCTTTGACAGTGCACTACTGGCATACTGGTAGACAAACATGCTTACAGCCGCTCGCCCACTGACATTTCCGCTTACGTTTGTCACTCACGCTGGGTGTGTGCAAGCCCTTGTGATGCGTATTACATCGGACTACATGGCTACAGTATCGGGTATGTGTAACCATTTTGCGACGGCAGGCATTCGACTGTACGGACTCGGCGGCCTGTCCAGTGACGTAATCATATTATATACGTGTTCCTCATACGATCTGCTCCCATCTGCCTGATACATGGGAAGCGATACTCTGCAATGCTGACATGTGACTTGAGTCTGTTAATGCAGCTGTCCGCCGAGTCATGCTACCTCATACCTACTGCACATTGTCCACCTTTGAGATTGCATGACGGGAGACTGTAGGAGTGACACCTTTCCCACTTTGCATGGGACAGTCCCTCATTAGGCATATCTCATGTGACAATACCAGACCTCTCCACCAATCGGGGACACATTTCTACAGAATCAGGGACAGGTCAAGAAAACATCAGGGACACATTTACAAAAGTAGTGCTGTTAACTTGAAACATTGACAGAATCAGAGCATATGACTCAATACACATATTCTGAAGTAAAAGTCAACAAAAGTAAAAGTCAACAAATGTAACATAAAATAAAATAAAATAAAAAGTAGTTTATAACTCTTACTTATTGTCATTAATCAGTAGGTGTAATTCACCACCTTTCCTTCAACAGTCACTAATTTTAGGAGGGATTAAGAGGGACAGAGTTAAATTTTCAGTCAAACTCAGGGACGTACCTGAAATGCAGGGACAGTTGAGAGGTATAGACAATACTCTAGCCATTGCAACTGTCCTGATTAGGGGACATTCTCATGTTGTAAGTGTCTGTACTGGTTGCTTGTTACAGGTCTTGTATACCTGACACGTCGATATGTCATATGTAGTAGCATAAGCAACTTTACTGCTGCTAGACTATGCTTTGATTTGTGCCGATATGTATATTTCTGTACTATGCATGGCTGTAGGTATGTTCTGCCCTGGTATGTCTGACATTTCTACAGAGCAGGTTCCACTTTGGCCATTCAGAATGGTGGTGGCCCTATAGACCCTATATGTAGAGCTATCACATGTGTCAAGGCAACACATACCCACAGCCAGTAGTAAACGGACGACTTCCACGGTTTGCATATGTTAAGGTTATTCATGTAGCACTATACTTGATAATACTGTTTCCTATTACATGTAACTGTTTCTGATTCAACAAATTAATGTCTGACACCACTATACACACTATATAGCCTCCATTCCCGAACTCACAGGCCATGTGCCATAACTGTCATTTTGCAGGACACAACTGCCCAGATGGGTGTGTCCCTCACAGGCGTATGGGTGTTGAACCACTTCTATTATGCTATCATCTACCTAAGGTGGTCAGCAAATTATGCACTTTCCATCAGTAGCAGAACTCACATACCAATGGGTGTGAATGAACACTGTATCAGGAACAATGCATAACACCCTGTGGGACACACTTAGACGATTGGTTCTATTAACCAGACGCATTCACAGTCACAGAGCATATGTATTCATTCACATTAGTCGAGGTACATGCTGTTTATGACTCATACATGTTGTCATCTGTTATTACCTGTATTCCACCACCTGTTCACCTAATCTCACTAGTTCTGGAAGTATTTAGTTGG
This sequence comes from Protopterus annectens, assembly GCF_019279795.1. NCBI lineage: Eukaryota > Metazoa > Chordata > Ceratodontiformes > Protopteridae > Protopterus > Protopterus annectens. The sequence continues at coordinate 1,020,927,705 of NC_056739.1, read as the reverse complement.
ACTTTGTTACATTCTGGTACATAACTATGGACGTCTATGCTAATCGGGTACATGGCACTGATTTGGTCTCTATGTATTCCCCCGATGGTTTACAGACTATCCGGTAGATGTGCTCTTCAGGTTTGGGAGGTGTAGGCGTATGCTATGCCCACATAGGAATATTAATGACTTCCACTGGGTGGGCCTACTACATCTCTGCCAACCAGCACCTGCACACTTAAGCCTATTATTGCATACCCATGGTCCAGCTACCTGGCACCCCTCTACAGCAGTCATGACAAATACTTACTGCGAGCGCAGCTGGGGTATGAGCACACCCCTACACATTGTCCACTCTCCCCGTCTTGGGACACGTCATATGTTTTGTCAACCCATGTATTATCACACTTGCACAACCTACTGTTCCATGTACACCTACATCCTGCTCATATCAATGTCAGCAGATTCACACCTGAATTTTTGGGATCCAGCAAGTGACACCATTATCCATGTTTAAAGTGTAGACCTTGCAGATCTCTCCCATTTGTACTTTCCTACCAGTGTTTTGGACAGCGGCAGTATATTGATCTGTATTGCCTGTCTGTATGTCTGTCCGGCCTAGCTGGGCGATGTGGGGGGTACAACATTTATTTATTGGACCTCCCATTCACATATGCCCGGACTGTAAATATGTTACCCCTAATTGCTGTGAAGTAACCTATTTATGTACGTGTATATCTACACTGGCATATATATTTTGTTTTGTGTGTATGTGTATATATCAATACCTGTTGTTTGTGTATATATATCTGTCTATATATATCCGTAGTATATCCTTGTGTGTGTGTGTATATATATATATATATATATATATATATATATATATATATATATATATATATATATATCTGTATGAATATATGTATGTAAATTAATATAAATATATGTATATATACGTTTTTATCTATATATACATCTGTGTGTCCGTTAACCTATACATTTCCCGGACATGGACACTTACACATGCATATTGGGTTTTATCTCTGCTTCAACAGAGTCATTATGACACTGACACTTCACTCCGGTGAACTTGTGATCAGTATATTGCACGTTATACAGCGGACAGATGTCGCACGTTTTTCATGTCTGGGTTCCCACTGCTAACTGGGATGTGATACAATGTCATTCGACCTATTACTCGTATGCGTATCCTATTATTCCTGCTACTGTGTTTGTTTCTGTGCACATTCATATTATTACTGTTGATAGGATGAGTGTTTGTGTTACTGTGACTGTACGTCAACATATTGTTTTCTTCATGTAGTTGTGTGGACAGATGTCGCACGTTTTTCATGTCTGGGTTCCCACTGCTAACTGGGATGTGATACAGTGTCATTCGACCTATTACTCGTATGCGTATCCTATTATTCCTGCTACTGTGTTTGTTTCTGTGCACATTCATATTATTACTGTTGATAGGATGAGTGTTTGTGTTACTGTGACTGTACGTCAACATATTGTTTTCTTCATGTAGTTGTGTCTTTTTGCTTTTACTGGTTTGGGATTGTCACAGCAGAACTCCGTTCCGTTCATGGGTGGCATATAGGTTTTACGTGCCAGGCTGCCAGCCCTGACGCACAACGTCTGACAACAATACTCCCATTCACGCATGTCTCCACGCAAACGATGCTCTATCTGGGAATCGCACCTACATACTAGCTGGCCTCCACGGGCCGCTCCATTGCACCCGGTGCAACATACCTTAGCACTCCTGTGTCCATAATCGCGTATCCATAGTTTCTCCTGCACACCCGTGTTGAGTTTCCACGCATAACAGCCATTATACACCTGATATTGCAGCCATGACACACCTTTACACATTGCCCTCTCATGAGCGTTGGGGCCCTACACACATTTTGTACCACCTCGTGTATTCACAGGCTCACCATCCATTCATATTTGCACATACGTGCCTTTCCTGGTGTTATGGATTACGAACGATTTGCTTGTTACAAGTGTAGGTGGTCGCAACATGTACTACATTCCGTCTGTTTACAATGTTGACGTAGCACTTCAACGATGTTATGGCCACTGGAATAACCCTGCCTCTGGTGTGAAGAGCGGTGCTCTACTCACACTTGTGCAGCTTTATGTGACATATGCTGCAAGCACTTTATAATTCCTTACTTGCTCTGGAGTCCCTTCACAACCCTTATGTTTGCTTTCGTCTTTCGGCGTGCCTTACATATCTATATATATATATATATATACATCTATATATATATATATATATATATATATATATATATATGTATGTATATGTATATATATATATATATATATATATATATATATATATGTATATATGTATATATATATATATATATATATATATATGTATATGTATATATATATATATATATATATATATATATATATAATATATATTTATATATGTATATATAGATATATATGTAGATATATAATTGCATATTTCTGTTATGTCTGTGGATATTTATCTATATACATATCTATCTATCTATATATATAAAAGTTACAGCTGTACAAGACCACATACATTTGCTATGCCTATAGCTGCGTACACCCGCGCAGGCGCACTTGCATCTCCTTATTCTGAGTTACATATGTTTACAGGCACTTCTTTGGGATTACGTGTGCCTTATTCCTTATGAAAGTACCACTTTGATGGAATCCGGTTAATGGACCCATGTGAACGCGGTCACCTTTACATGTATAAATGTTGGCTTTACAACACGGAAGAATTCATTACACAATTAATATGTGCTATAGTCGTACTTGAACCAGGAATGCCTTTACATTGGGTGGATGCTGTAACCACTACAGTATTGTTGTCCTCGCTCATTTATATGTATACCCATGCTTCATAGCTACTCTGACATATGCCTCACCGCTTCCCTTACACAGCAGGCATCCATTCTCCTGCTGGGAAAACCACAGTACTACACTTAGAACAGTCCCTGTTTCCTACTGGTCTGGACCCGTGCTGCATGTCTACTCACTCCAAGGATATTCAGAACTCCTACGCTTATAGTCCTCGCACATATGCATGTTTGATTATCAGGGTGTTCATGTGCTGGTCCAGGTTTAGGCCCGGCCAACTGGTGACTAGAACTGCCCTGGTGCTGTTCAAAGATCAGACGTAGCACATGGACAGAGTTAGTCCAAATTTTAACATTCTACCTGTGTTTACAGACGCAGGTGTTTGGGCACCTCTGACAACATTATTAGGTTGGCGCTACATAATTTAGGGCGGGGAGTGGTTCCACTACATAATGCAAGTTTGGGGGGGGGGGGGGTTCCATGGGTTTCCCTTCCCATTTGACTATTTCATTCATTTATAGATACAATGAATATTATTCTGGACATCAGTTATAAATTCACTACAGGTATGCAATAGTCCTGTCAACAGATGTGACAGTTGGTTGGTGTACTTATGTGTACGGACCACTGTGATACTCGGGGACTCGTTTCTACAGGGACAAGGCTATGACAACTCAGGGACAATCACGGACACTTCTACCATATTAGTACTATTAACTTGGAACGTGTTGACAGATTCGTAATACTACTAATTTTCTGCAGTTAAATGCGTCTATTACTCTTCATTGTTGTAAGTAGTCATTCTCATTCAACACCTTTCCTCCAAAGGTCACTGGCTTTGTGAGTGGTTAAGAGGCTGGCCAGTTATTGTGCGAATGCTGTGACTATTGGTACCGTTGACATTGTCATATGTACAGGTTGGGATGTATTCTGGGGATTAGGGTTGCCACCTTTTCAAATGTCCAAGATGGGACATTTTCAGAACACACATCAGATTTTTAAGGCCAACACATATCCACGGTCAGTACAAAGGATAGAACTTTACTTATTTGCCTACATAAAAGCCTATTGTTGTAGCGGTTTAGTGGCTTATTCTGTTTCTTGTAACAGTTAGGTATTTTAGATACAGAAATAATTATTTTATGCAACTATTACATAACATATGGGACATAATTATGTCCTACAATCTCAGGACATTTGCCATTTTTAATATATTTTGTCAGGACACAACTGTCCAAAGAGGGACTGTCCCTTGCAAAGTGGGACAGATGGTAACCCTACTGGGGACACCAGATTGTTTGGGCCAACACATAGCCACGGTCAGTGCAGGTTTAGAACATTCATTTGTTTCCTAGCTGTGAGCCTATACCTTTGGCACTTTTGTTGTTTGCCTGTTTCTTGTACGAATTACGTTTATTCTATCCTGACGTGACCGCTTTAGGCAACTGTTACATGCAGTATGGCACATAGTTATTTCCTACAATCACAGGACATTTGGCATTCTATCATTGTTGGTCTGGTCACACCTACACACACATTACTTGTCCCTCACACAGTGGATCAGGGGGTATCCTGTTTACGTCAGTGCCTTCATCACCAATATACCATGTGCCACTATGTGAATGTGTGCAATATATTCTCTCGCTTATTCGTGTTGGGACACGTGCGTCACAGGCAGGTGTTTGATCCTGGGTAATAGGTTCTGCATGACCATCTAGGGCTGGACAGTCTTGTGCACCACTACTGCACATTCTAACTTGTGTCCAGATATCTACAGGACTGGACATCGTGTCTTCATACCCATTCTAATGTTTACACAGGTTACTTATCCCATGAGGGATATCCCAAAAATTTAACAAGACCAAAACAAGACCAATAACGAACATTCTTCTGGTGTTACGAAAATGTGCTGGGGGTTTTACATGCAAGGGATACATAGTTTGCAATCCTGAAACTGCCTAGGGTGACACTACCTACTACATATGCATAGTGGTCACTATGTGTAGATGTGGCTGCATCAAACTAGTAGGCCAAGTATGGCTGGATTTGGTGGAAGTTCAGGTATGGGGGCGGGTTGTGTGCTGTGGAGGGGATGCTGGGTAGTCCATTATGCATCCAGGTGTGTTGCATTTGATATGGCCAGTTCCATCAGGACCAATCTGTGGGTATGTGCCGGTGACATGTCTGTACATTTGTATCGCACATTTTAATATTCATATGTTTGTGGGATTGTGTTCTACAGTATGGCCTGTCTGGTTGTATTGCAGATGTGTATACATGTTTTTGTGTTTCTTTCTGCTTCACCCGCTGCTCCCTCACATACCTCCGGTTCACCTATTCTGCATACAACACAGTGTCGTCTTGGAGGATTATACCATTACCCACCCCCCACACATATTCCTGACACTCTATCCATCACTGCTTTGGTTGATGGCCCATGACACGGTCAAGGTAACACATTGCATACCCTACATATGTCAGGTACCTGTATGGTTGTGTGGACTACCCTGCCATGTTTGACTTTCCACATGCTATACCTCACGCACATAGGTACACGCCCATACTTAACATTCATGACATGGTTGGTATACCCGGGTAAGACCCGTTCCACTGTGACACATCCTAACAAGTTCGGCTTGGATTGCTGATGTGCAGATTTTGGCCGACTGTTCTAATCATTGGTAGGATGCCACCTTTTCCTATGTCCAGGATGGGATATATTCCGGACACATATCCGAATGTACTGGACAGCACGTACCCACAGTCAACGCTATGAATAATACTGTTCCTTTCAGCCGACATGTTGCCTTATTTTTTGTAGCAGTTTATATGCTCCTTCTGTTTTGTTTACATGCTTATTCTATTTCCTGTCACATTTGTTATGTGAAATACGGACATACCTATTGTATGTGACTATTACATGCACTGTGGGATATAATTCGGTCATACGATCGCTAGATATTTACATTTACCATGTTTTTTGTTATGGACACTTCTGCCCAGCTGTGTACCCTCCCTCACAATATGGGTCAGCTGGTGACCCTGACCATTGGGCTGGACGTACCTATTGGCAGCGCGCTAACATATGATGCATTTCACTTCCACTTGGTATAACTATCTACACTGTGTTGGACTACGGGCACACGGTTTTCAATGTCATTTGTTCGCGGGATAGGGACCCATTATTCCCTACCGTGCATTTGTGTTTGCTTCTTCATTTTGTGTTCACAGGAACTGTCTTGCATGCTTTGCATACGTTTCAGTATCCACGGACACTGACAGATGTGATTACTATTGCTTGCAAATTGTTATATGCAAGCATTTTAGGTTGCACGTCGACAGCTGACATTTCCACGCCTCCGTGCGGCACTTCGACATGTCCTATGCACTTGCGCTCCTTTCCTATGCATGTGGCTGTGGCGGCAGCGCGCCTTCATTAATATGCATTTGGCGCAACTGTGCCATCTTCATGCCGCACGGTCGGCGCAAGCCTAACGCCGGCCTTGTGCCGAGCTTCATGAATCCCAGAGTGGGAATAGAGACTAGATAATCAATCCACAAGGAAACAATGGGAGGCTGTATATGTGGCTCCCAAATATTCAACAAAGTCTAGAAGATTTAGGATTTTTGCTTGGAAGAGTTTACATAGATATTTTTATACCCCAAGCAGACTGCAAAGAATTTTCTCAGGTTGATGGCAAATAGTAAAAGTGTGACAGCGAAGAAAGAGGTAGATGGGAATATGCATTTTGGGAGTATAATGCGTTGGCAGACTTTAAACATTATCTACAGAGTAATCTTTCAGAATATTGGGTGAGCACATGGGTGTAACTAAGGAAATTATTATTTTGAATTAGGATACAGAATCTGAATTACCTAGACATAGTAGGGTCTTGTTAAGTTTAATTCTGATGGCTACCAAAAACAAAATTACTACAAAATGCAAATCAAAGTCTAAATCAACTGCACTTGAAGTAGTGAATATTATAACAGAGATAAAAGAACTGGAAGTAGGCTATTTATAAAAGTGTAAGAGGAAACTACATGGAAAAAATGGAAATTGTAGGAACAATACATGCAAAATAATGTTTTGGATGAGGAGTGAGGTTTATGGGAAGGCATGAATTGAGTAATTTCTGTAATGGTGGATTGGTGATACTTGCTTTTATACAATTATGTGATATATATTTTTTTAAACTGTGAACATGTTAACATGGCTTTTTTATATAAGTGCAAGTTTGACTATGTCTTAAGTGATAATTCAAGAAAGGTGTTAAAAAATAAATACTTGTTTGATGTATCAAAATCTCTATTATTAATTAATGTAAATCTAATCTTATGATCATTAATATATTTACTCATCCAATATGATTTATCTAATTGCAATGTGACAATCACTATATTAAATACAATTAGACCAAGATCTGATCCCTGAGGAACACCAGAATGCACTGGCAAATATGTAGAAATTTGTCTTTTAATACACATGGATTGTTTTCTTTCAGATATACTATTAGTTGGGATGTGAATTGGTTAAGTATTAATGTTTATATTTTTTAAAGCAGCTATTATTTCAGAATGAAGAAACATATAAAAAGCTTTTGCCATGCCCAAAAATATAACTGGAGTAGCTAGTCCATTATCTAATACTATAAAAATTTCATCATAAAAATCAAACAAATTAGTCAAGGTAGTCTTCTCTTTAACAAGTCCATGTTCTAATAAGTCAACACCATTATCTCTGCAATTTTTGTTAATAAAATTTATTATATAGTATTCAAAACATTTACTGAGAATAGAAGTTAAACTAGTAGGACAATAATAACTTACTTGTAAACAATCACCCTTTTTATAAACTGAGGTGATATATGGTAATTTCCATGATGAAGAAATAAAACCATACAACAAAAAATACTGAATATATTGAATATACACCTTAATATTAGTTTAATATTTTCTTAATTTTTAATATTAGAATAAGTGGTATTTTATTAGGTCCAGCAGTTGCATTCTTTTTGATTTTTTGAAAAAGTATTCATCAGATTAGACATAGTAATAATAGGGCATGGATCTACAGAATAAGTAATTGTTCAAATACAGATATTTTATTTAAACTATGCTTTTGTGCATTAAGGACATATTGAGTGAATTATTAATCAGCTATAATATTTAGATTGTAACTTATCTTGTTGTTAATCCTAATAGTACAAATATTATTTCTTGATTTAATATTTTGATGATAGATTTATAAAATGTTTTCTTGTTACCAATATATTTGGCCAATTTCATTTAATATAACTCCTTTCTTTCCTGAATAAGTGATTTTATAGTATTATTAATTTATTTAATTTGGACATTTACATTTAGTAGGCACACATTTGTAAATCCTAAAACCTCTTTTTTTTCATAGAATAGTCATTTTTGATTCCACCAGGGAGAAGAGCATTTAAAGAATATATGGAAGGTTTTAATGTTCTTTCTAAAACCTTAAAACCAAAATATTCACCCTACCCTTATTATCAATAAAAGTGCACCAATTTATACATTTCAATGTATCTAACAAAACCTTATAATTAAACTTATGATAGTTATAGTTCCAAGTGAGTGTTCTAGATAGCTCGTTCTTAATCCATTTTATTCTTCAGTTTTTTTATTATTTTATCATATTATTTTTTTTACTCATTTTTTATTGTTTTATAATATTATTGCCAATATTTTCTGCATTTATTAAGTTAAATAGATTTCTAGCAACAAAAACATTTAAAATGGAATTACCTTTTCAGCAGTTTCTTTACAAAGTATATAACACTATGTCTGTCATCAAGTAGGATTAGTTTATATCCTGAAATATTATAAGAGTAACAAGATAACTAGAAGGACATGGTATAAATTACCTTTAGAAATGACAGAGTACAAAACAAGAATATTTTAATACCAGATACATATATCTAATGAAAGGGTATCTTAAGATTGTCAGATTGTGGATGAACTGCTAATGGGAATATGTGTGCAGATATGAATCATTTATAAACAAAGGCCAGTTCTGTTAAATTCCTGTTTGCATGTTTTATCATCATACAGAAGGGTTATCTAGATGACTATTAGTGTTTTTTTCTATTCTGATCCAGTTCATCACTAGAAATGTGCCATACAATTAAGACTGGGTTATGGGGCTATAAAATGAGTTTAGCCATCAATAAATGAAGAGTGAAGGGAAGAAGTGGACCTAATTTTGACTTCACAGTGCTCAAATGTTTATAGTAAAAGGATGACATAGATGGCAAAGCCCAAAAACTAAAATATAACTAAAATATAAATTGTGAAGGAATCAGGTCTATATTAGGAAGTCAAAAGTTCAACAAAGCGAACACTGTTACATCGACTGCAAATAAGTGAAACCACAGAATGTCGAATTGCCAGAACAGCAATTTTTTTCCCAGGGAAAAAAATTGTTGGGCCTTTGCTGTTTCCTACACTGTGGTGTGATCTTGGAGTTGGTATATTTAAGGGGGGGGGGCAAAGCCCCTCACTTTATTTTGATTGTGGATTTGTTTTTTGTTTTTTTTGTTTTTTTTTTTTATTATTTTTTGGAGCAGCGATTTTTTTTCCCTGGGAAAAAAAATCACTGTTCTGTACATTCAACATTGTGTGGTTTCAGTGATTTGGTGTCGATGTAAGAGTGTTTGCTCTTTTGAAGTTTCAAAGTTTTGATATAGACCCAAAAAATCATACTAACGAGAGATTTTAATGGTGTTGTTGAGTAAAATAATAGCAGATTCCTTCCAGCTCTCTTTTGGGAGAAACAAGTATCTGTACAATTATATGATTTCTTCCAGTTGATCATTAAAAGGGAATGTGCTATTGGACGTATTTCAGGGAAATGTAATAAATTGTCAAAATTCCAAAAATTAAGCAGTTTCTGACAGACACTACAAAGTACAAACAATATTCCATAGATTCCTCAGTAATGAATGAAGGCTAACCAACAGCATGAATAAACTGCTATTAAATAAATCTATTAAATCTGGTATAAATATTTACTAGTTTGAATACTTTCTTCATTCGGTGTGTTTATTAAAAGATAATCTCTTAATGCATTTGATGGTAAAACAACAATAGAGAAGTAAAAAATGAAAGAACATAAGCTACTAAATGATGTTTCAAAACAAATAATTATAGAACTATTTCAGAAGATATACATTCAAAACATTTCAAACAGACAAGATCAAGGCAGAAGGGGTGATCTATGTTTAAGCAGTGCATCAGAAGTTGAAAAACAAGAGGTTTCTTCTAGTGGTTTATAGATTTTTTTTATTTTTTTCTGTAAGTGGTTTCCCTAAATGTCACTGCTTAAAGGTAGCACTGACAGAATACACAGACCCCTAGCACATGTTCCCAAAAAAAAATCTAAACCATAGCCAAGCACATCCATGATTAATTTTCCTTACTGTTATTTTGAATAAATTATTCCAAAGCTAGTAGGAGGTCTACATCCTACCATGCACTACCTTCAAATAGGATACAGTATATCTTATGCGTTTTAATTTTAATTCCTTATAAATAATGGTGGTGTGGGTATTTACATTTTAGTGGCATCATCTTACTTCTCATTTTGTAGTTAAAACCATACATTCGTTCATACCAAGTCTAAGTGCAGACATGTATTTGCATTGATCCATTATATTTTCTAAAAGAACTGCTGTGGAGGTCACAGGCAACATATACATTTTTTAGTTTTAAGCCTTTACAATTTTAACTCCATCCTCATTAAATGTTACCAGGGACAAGCCCTGAAAGGTGAATGACTGTTAGATAACCGATATTTCATTTGTCATTTGTACTTGTTCTTTTCTGCTTAATTAACATGCTCATTTCAGGGTGGCTATTTCAAAAGAAGCTAATTAAAGGAAATCCACCCTCCAATGTAGTCAGCTTTATCCCAGAGTTAGCTTTTTCCCTATATCACCCTTATGTGATGCACTGCTACAGTCATCCCTCTCCATAAAGGGGGAGAGACTACAGACCCTGGGAATTATTGCCCCATTAGTCTGATGAGTCCGATATGTAAGGCTATGGAGTGCATCATCATGGACCTAATTAACAAGGATATAGGGAATCTCCAAACTCTAGATCCCACGTAATTTGGTTTTGTGAAAGGTAGATCATGCCTGCTCAACCTGGTTGACTTCTTTGAGTCAGTCACCAGAGCTGTGGATGAGGGCAAGGCAGTTCATACAGGCTACCTCGATCTGGCCAAGGCCTTTGCTACCATTCCCCACTCAGCAATTATTGATAAACTCACCAAACTAAGCATCAACCCCTATATCACTAGGTGGGTTGCAAATTGGCTCATAGATAGAACCCACATTGTGAAAGTAACGGACTCCAAGTCAGCCTGCTGACTAGTCACTAGTGGAGTCCCACAGGGATTGGTCCTGGGTCTTCTCCTGTTTGGCATCTACTTCTCAGAAGTCCAGGCCAACATGGAAGGACTCTGGCTGACCAAGATAACAGACATCTGCAAGCTGGGAGCCATTATTAACTCCTGAATTGATGTAGACATCCTACAGAAAGGCCTCACTGAGAGCAATGACTGGTGTCAAAACCATGGCATTAAGCTTAATGCCAAAAAATGCATCGTCATCCCCTTTGGGAAAAACTCAGTTCCCACTAATTACCAAACCCAAGGGAGGCCACTGAACATTGAAGGCATTATAAGAGATCTGGAGACACAGGTTGACAGCAACCTCTCCTTCAACCACCACACCACTGAATGTCCTGCCTGCAGTCGAGTGAGTTTTAAAGACATGCAGGTAGGTGTGTGTGTGTGTGTGTGTGTGTGTGTGTGTGTGTGTGTTTGTGTGTGTGTGTGTGTGTGTGTGTGTGTGTGTGTGTGTGTGTGTGTGTGTGTGTGTGTGTGTGTGTGTGTGTGTGTGTGTGTGTGTGTCTTCAGTGAAGGTTGGACAGTGGGCTGGCATGTGTGTGTGTGTGTGTGTGTGTGTGTGTGTGTGTGTGTGTCTTCAGTGAAGGTTGGACAGTGGGCTGGCAACTCAACACCATAAAAACTTCACTGCCAATCAGTCTGCAGACCGGTGATCTGCTGAAGCAACTCCTAACCGGGAAAAACCAAAAGACATTGCTATTAGGAAGCCAGATAATACGTATGTGACACTTAGAACAATATTGTATGCAAGTAATGTAGTAAATGATAACATAATAATTGGATGGGAGATCTATGCTTCATTTTCTTTTCCACAGACCAGTACCAACAAAAGTAGCAACTGAGACTTTTGAAAAAAAAATAACATTTTACATGACCATTTATCATTTAAAATTTTGCTAACAGCTGAAAGAGTCATATCACATAAAATGAATCAGCATCTAGATAATGCAGCAAAAAGATCCATCAGTATACCATGACCTTGATGAAAAAATTACTGACTGAGCGAAAGAATGCATGTACAGACTAATGAATAAGCATATACAAAAGCAATGTTTTGAAAATAATTAAAGTTGCAATAAATACATAAAAAAGCAATATACATGGCATCTGCTCAAAAACATGCATTAAAACTAAAAATGTACAGGATTAAATCTGGTTTGTATGCTGTGCTGTGACAAAAAGGAATGCCAGAATATCATACATGTGAAAAATACCTTTCGTGTCGAAATAAATGGCATAATAGAATTGTATTCCATTCTAAGGCTAATGATTGCCATAGATATAAAAAATGAGATACAGAAATGATATGTGATGTTGACTGCAAAAGTAAAGGGAAGAGGGACATGAATCAGAGATAAATAAGAAAATGTCAAAACTCAGTGGCAGAAAACAGTTATGAATCAGAATGCAGCTCGACAGCTCTTCTGGAATAAACCATGTAAGCAAGTAAGCCTGACAATAAATCAGCATTCTCTATGATTTCATGAAATTCTTCCAAGCATTGTTAAAGCAAATGAAATAAGAGAAAACAGGCAATAATTACTGAATCATGAGGAAGTAATGTCAAAAGTTGTACTAAGATTTAAACTTAAAAATAATGGATAAGTGCTCAAAAAGCAAATGAGTGTATTGAAACAAGATAGGTCATTTTTTATCAACTATTAAATGCGTGGAATTGTGTTAAAGTCGTATAGCTTGTGTTTTTTGCATACAAGCAATGTAAAATAATGCAAAGAACAAACATGCAGCAGCAACAATATAAAAATTCTTCTCAGAACCACAAAGTCATACCAGACTTTATTTTTTTAACCTTATTTTCCCAGTCATCCCACTGCCGTCCCCCTGGCTGATTTCCCCCACTCTCTCTTCTTCCCTTTCTCCATACTCCTATAGGTCATTCATAGGCAACCCCAGCCATATCACTTGACTGTATGGGCCTCCTGACCATTCAGGAAGTCAATGTTGCAGCATAATCATGAAATCAGCAGAGCAAATGAAAAGTATCAGAAGTGCAGTGCGAGAGGCAGTCAGTCGATACTCCTATTCCATAGGAGGGCACCATGTGCTTCATCATCACACATTATACCACTACTCCTTATGCTATTCCTTATGCTATCCTTATGCTATTCTTGGCCTGCAAAATATCTGGTCTCCACCAGAGATCACAAAAGTATCAGGCCCTTTCCCCATCTTCCACCTGGTATAAGACAACAGGCCATCAGCTGTACCATTCTTTCCCCTGATTTTCCCTTACAGTGGACCAAGTCCATACTTGTACTCAGGTCACCAACAATGTAGATGAATGCCCTGCCTCTGTATCACTGGATTCATTTGTATTTTTATATTTGTACTTAAAATATCTGTACTGTAGATGAAATAGTTCCTCTTTGAGGCAACCAAATACTCCAATTAATAAAAAAACAAATAAATGAAATAAGTGGCTCGCAGATTGTTGAAAAGTATTTTGTGAGTCTTACACTATAATTAGCTACTCTTAGAAGACTCCCAATAGCCATGATAGCTGTAGGATCTTTTTATGGTACTCTATTCTTTCCAAAGAGTCCTTGTTGGTCACTTCCCACAATTGTACATCTGAGACAATGTCTTAATGGGATCGGTAAAATGCTATAGACAATGCTATAGACAATTAAAGTGAAACTTTTTAGAAAGAGGTAGTTATACAGCAGCACTACAAGCAGACTTGTAAATATTAAATGTTTGGCCAGTGAAATGCTTCTTTTAACCATGCAACTACACAATTAAGCAGTATCAAACCTACAGGCAAAAAGTGACAACTGTCAGTCACCAATTAATGAGCAGAACTGACAGCTTTCACACTTAACAAGACTGTGGGGAAAGGGAATGTTTAAATTTGTTAAAGTCAATAAAACGTTGCTTTTTCACCTGTTTCATATTGGATAAAATATGACTAGATCATATAAGGCTATGCAAGCTTCAAGTCACTTCATATCACAGTAATTCAATTAAAAAGAAGACTGACTAAAAACAATGACTCAGAACTATCACTGTAACTTAACGGAGGCAAAAGCACTCATGTATCTCTAGGCTGTATCACATTAGAGTTCTCCAAATTCCATTTTGAAGGAAGGACAAAAAAAATTATGTCAGTATAGCAATCCCCATGATAACCATCTTTAAGTACAAGAACTTAAAACATAAGAAAAAGAGTGACTCTAATGGAGTAGTAGTTACCAGCCTATCAAGATGTGATGAAAAATATACATATTTTTCAGTTTTATGGTGGAACTGTATTTTGTTTTTTACTTTACTGGCTAGTATTTTCTTTTCTAGCTTTTAAAATCACACACTATAATCTATTCTTTCTACATATTTGTTTTTCCTCATTTCTTTTGATGGGTTGAAAATATATTGTGCTCTATTATTTTAAATTTGACACTATAGGAATGTCATAACAACTGTTTGCTCATATTTTACAGAACCAAACCTAACCAGGCATTTGCAATGAATGGCACTAAACATGCCTTTAATATAAAGTAAAACGTCTGCACCACTCGTGTTTCAGAAAGCTATTTATTGTTGTTACATAAAACAAGGACAAAGAAATTCTTGTGTGATGTTTCTGGAATAGCATCTGGTATATGCATTTCTGTCAAAGTCTGGAATCATGTCATATGGTTTGGACTGAACCAAATGCACACTACCTACCAGCGAGGTAGCAACTATTATTTGGAAATTTAACCTCAACCTAATAAAACTAAATGCTGAAATAAATGATTTTGAGGGTTATAACACAGACAGGTGGTTGTGTATCATGTTACTGGAAATACTATAACATAGCTAAAACATATGTTGAGCAGCGCACTCACTCCTTGTAAATTAAGTTGCTTTCTGGCATCAAATAACCTAAATTAAGATCCCAATACCTACTCTATTCAATAAGCTGCCAATACACCAAAATCAAGTCATAAAGATTTTCATCTAGATCATCTGGCCAGAGTCCAACTCTTCCAAGTGTTATTTTTGTATAGTATTTAAGCAGTGCTATGAAGAGAGAGAGATGAAATTGCATGAAGGATTTTATATGACTCCTTTCCTGACATACAGCTGCCTCATGGAATATGCAGGCCTGATCATTTATCAGAGCAATTGTAGTCCCCCACAACCACATGCTGTCAATGGCCCCTAATGGCACAGCTTAACCTGACTATTATTATGGATCAAAGGATACTTGCACTGCTAGGGCAAACAGTAGTGTAATAACTTGGTGTATAAATTCGAAATTCCTTGCTACGTCTCTGACACAGTGTATCCATTTATTTAATTCATTTAAATTTGTTTACTAAGGTAGATCAGACACTTGACAGGTGTACTTTCAGCCCTTGATCTCTCCATGGTTATGAGTTGCAACCAATTATTATAGTAACCCCGTGAACAATCAACTCCATATGCAGAATTTACTAGCAAGGAGGAGCACGGACATAGATTGACAGACATATTCTCCGTAACATACTTCATAGGTTCACAGGTCTATATTAGGTTAATGACCACCATGGTCCTTAAAAGCCTAGCCATACAACCCGAATTGATTTCTATGGGCTGATTTACTGACTGCCTCTGTCCATTACAGGCATAGGAGCCAGACCAGGGGTGAATTTCTGATTACCCATCTGTAGGTCCAAGTTGCGTTAAATAGAAATAGGAAGGAGCTCTGCTTCACATGGATGAGGAAGCTGTTCCTGGGTAAGGGAATTCTCTGGGATATATATCTGTGTCTACAACATCTCCCATTTATGTTGCAAACAAAATTTAGATATTTTAATTTAGTAGTTCTGATGCTGTTTGTTTTACAGATGTGCAAAAGATTCATGAAAATAGGGTCCAGGGATGCCTTGCATGCCAGGCAAATATCATCTCTCAGAAGTCTGTATGATACCGAGTAAAGAGACAGTGCTTTGAGGTGATCGGCGTAGGACATTGTGGTTACTCTCTGTATTCTTTTTGTAAGGAACCTTTATAGACATTTTAATTTGTTGCATGTGCCTGTTCAGGTACATACCAAGGGAGCATTATACTCTATGATGGACCTGATGAGGGCCGAGTACAGTGGTATGATGACCTCTCTGGATCTTGATGCCACACCCTTGCTTTTATGTTGACATAAACATAGAACAGTTTCCTTACTACCTTAGATACATGTTGGTCAAAGGCTAGGTTACTATCTACATGCGTTCCTACATTCCTGACTAGTGAGTCAACTTTTAATGGTGTTTTATTGATGACATAGTTACCCAGGGTGGCAAACTTCCCAAAAGGTGCTATAATGCATTTCTTGGTAATGAGTTTTAAGTCATGCTTTGGCACCAAGCATTTGTCTGTATTAGACCTTCATGAAGGGTGTTCTTCTCTTTGGGGAATTCAGAGACTGCTCCCAGTTTGCAATCATTTGCAAACTTGGTTAGCCAGAGGCCTTTGATATTGGCTTTGACATCAGAGACGTAGCTGCCCAAAAGGAGTGGGCCTAGTACAGAACCCTGGGGGACTCCACTGATGACCAGCTTCTTTGTGGAAGTGGCCTCAGTGATTTTAACCTCCTGGGTCCTATCAGTGAGCCAACTACCTATCCAGCATGTAATAAAGAAGTTTATGCCTAGTTCTGTAAGTTTGTTGACAACGCTCAACTTGGGTATGTTATCAAAGGCTGTAGCCAGATCTAAGTAGGCAGTATGCACAGTTTTCCTCTCATCTATTGCCTTTGTGACCTTTTCAAAGAAGTCCACCAGACTGTAAGCATGACCTTCCTTTGACAAAGCCAGACTAGGATGGATCCACTGTCTGGAGGTCTCCTATATCCTTGTTGATATGTTCCATGATAATTCTTTCCATGGCTTTGCAATTAAGATTAGTCAGACCAATGAGACTGCAGTTTCTAGGATCTGTTGACAATCATCTTTTATGAAGGAGGATGACTTCACTGTCCTCCATTAACTTGGCACAAAGCCTGTTTTAACACTACAGTTAAATAATGACTCCAGGGGTCCTGATAAATCATATCTTAGACTATTCAGGAGGCATCCTAGGAAGTTATCAGGGCCCATTGAGATTGTGTTCCTGGCTTTAGTGAGTGCAGCCAGTATATGCTCCCTAGTTATAGTTGGAAGGGTTGTGTTTGAAATCTTGAAAACTCAAAATCTCGAATTTCAAAAGACTGAAAACTCAAAATACTGAATCTCATAATATAGTATACAGTATACTGAGACACCTGTACCTTTAGCCCTTGTCTGTGCAGCTACAGGTCTAAAAGTGTGGAAGGCACTGAAACCTTCCACTGTCGGGGTACTCTCTGCCACTTTAAACCATATCTCAGTAATTGCACAGATATCTATATTCTCAAGTGTGATAAGGTCTTGGGAGCGCGTAGTTTTTTTTGTTTGTTTGTTTTTTTATTTAGGCTCCTGGCACTGAGCAGTAACACCTTGAGGTTTCATTGAATTGATTTTTCTATGTCATTAGGTTTGTCAATTTGGCATTGCCTAAAAAGGCACTATGGTGGTAGACAAGGCCTTAGCCTATTTGAAACCCTAGAGAGGAAAGGTGCAGACCATCCTTAGCAAAGCAGCATGGTCTATTGACCATGTCCTCACAATCTGACAAATACCGGATCCCCTTAGAATGCTATAAAGACAGCCAGCTGTTAAAATAAATAATTTTTGCTGATATTGTGGCATAATCCCTGTGATGGCAATGTGCTGCTCAGTGCGAGGCTTATACCAACCTGAGACACATAGTGTCCATAGTCCATAGTCTCCATAAAGTCTCTCTTCATATAGTCCAGGGAGGTACAGCTCAGGTCATTTACTCCTTCATGGACTGTGATGGAATCATAGTGGTACCTGTGGCGTAATGACTTGAGTATATGCATGATGTGGTGGATCCTGGCTCCAGATAAAATAAGAACCATTATTTTTTCCTTATTCAGCTTGGTTAGAGGGGCATCAGTATATCTTAAAAATGGTATCCCCTATGATGAGAGTCCTGTAAAGTGTGCTTCCTTGCTTTAGGGACTTAGCGTTTGGGGCTCCACTGAGGGTGACAGTCTGTGTGGTATTGGATTTTCTTTTTTTTTTCTGTGTGCCTTTGGGCTTGCTGAGGCATAGCTTTGACAACAGGTGGTCTATCACATCTTTGTTGTTTAGGAAGATTGCTTTTAAGTGCCTCAGCATATATTAGTCTATGTGTGTGTTGTGTACTATGTGACTTGGGTGTTGTGTGTTTGGTTTCTACATCCTGTTGTGGACTTTTATGTAAGACTTTAGCCTCCAGCATCATTGTGTAATTACACCTCTCACATACTGTGTCCAATTCTTTAAGGATTAAGTGGTTGTCAGCAACAACTACATTGTCTCAAGGTGCCCATATCCACCAAGCCAGTTACAGATAAGTAAGGAAGTTGCATATCCATAATGGCCATTCCTTTAATCTGTGAGCTGCAAGAGGGTGGTGTATTGTGGTTAGAAGGCTTTTAAGAGTGCTTTGTTGATGCAGACTAATAAGGGTACTTTATTTTTTGGAGCAGATTAAGATAAACAGCACTAAATTCTACTAATTTTAATGTTAACACAATACTAAATTCTGCTAAATGTATAGGCATTGCCACTTGATGCCCAACTAGCTGCTCTAAACTTATTGGCGCATAAGGTACTTGCACTATATTGCTGCTTTACGGGGATCATTCTACAGAGAAAATTTGCTTTCTAGGTGTGCTACTATACAGGGCACTGCTGACTCATGCAAACATGCAAAATTTAAAGCATCACAGAAAAAAAACTAAATAATGAGCCCTCTGGCAAGTAAAATGAATACACTATGAGTCTTTTTGTGTATTTCCCAACTCAGATAGATCAAGCAGACACCTCCTGCCAAAAGATGAATAAGCCCAGTCCTCCTGATGTAAAAACACAGAAGAGATCCACGTTTAATCACTTAAACAACTAGCTGGAAATCCCTTTCAAGACAGTTACAGTGAGAGGAAGAGCAATTTTTAACAAAACAATTAGTGAAATCCACACATAAAAGCAGGAAACAAAAGCAAACACTGAAAATAACTTAAGTGCGATTTAGCAATCAAGGTACTTAACTTTCCCTGTATGGCACCGGATACAAGTAAAACACTTCTGAAATGCAGGCTAGGATTGCAAGTTTTGCTGACCTCCAGGAAAAGGAGCAGGAGACAGTATGCAATACAAGAGGTTTACTCAAGTACAATACTTGTTTGCTGGGTGGGCACTCAGTATCATGGGTTTATGGAAAACAATGGGTGGAAAAGTACATAAATAATTTATATAGAACAGTCAACACAATGAAAGAGGGGTGGGAGAGACAGCCTTATAAAACAACATCAAAAGCATGGGGGTTGCTGGAAAGCTTTTCAAGGAACAAGCAGAGTAGCTACGGATACTAGCAATCAAATAAAGTCAATATTGGAACTCTTTCAAAAATGTAAGCTTAATATGTTAGTGGGGGATGGGGCAGACAAAGAATGCAAGCAGGTAAGTGATGAACAGAATATAAAAGCACGGAAGCACAAACTGGAGCAGAGACAATTCTCTCACTATTAAACTCCTACTACAGTTTAAGGCACCAGGCTATGTAAAATTTACCAGTAACATTGTTTGTGGAAAAAAGGTGCAGTAATAAATGATTAAGGCACAAATCTAGTAGTCAGAGTATGCAGTTCTGTCACAATTGCGATTTAAACTGCAAGACTTTGGCCTAGCAGGGTTTAAAATACGGATAGTTTTTACAAGTATTTCTACATGTGGAAATAGAAGTTCAGAATAACTAAAGTCGCTGAACTAACTAAAAAGTGGAATGAAATGGAACAGAGCAGAAAAGTACAAAGTAGTATCACCACATATGCCGCTGTAAGTGCACTTACATATTTAAGCAGATTTAATTTAATTCTCTTTCCGTTTTTGAAAAGCTAGTTGCTCACAGTTCACACCTCTCCAAGTCTTGGATGTCCACACACACTTACAGACAATTTAGAATCCCCCGATTCATCTACTGCATGTCTTTGGAATGTCAGAGGTAACTGGATCGCCTAGAGAAAACCCACACAAACGCAAACAGGAAAAGCAGACTCTGTACAAAAGGCATATCATCTGTGAGCTGAACCAAAGACTCTCTTGCTGTGAGGTGACAATGCTACCCTGTGCTCTACTGTGCCATCCATGGCATAGTGTGCAACTTCTTTAAAGCACAGATATAGAAAACTCCATATGTCCTCTATAATACCTATACATTCACTAGACGTGGAAATATGAAATAAGTAAGAAATTCATGTGCACATATAAGCTTCTGCTTTGGCACACTGAAAATATGTTTCTCATCATGTTGACAATGCAGTATCCTTCCTGGAAGTTTGGGATCAGAAGTGAGAGAGAATACAAAATATCTGGTGGCAGCTTCTACCTTGAAGTCATCTTGTTGCTAAGCTCTTGAGTTATGATCTGCACTAGGTGGTGTATGTGCAAATGAACAATGACAAGTCAGGGGTCCACCATAATGAGCCAGACTGGTAACCTATATAGTTGTGGAACGTATGAGGATAGAACCTACATCTCTGTTTGCTAAGGTAATAGCACATATTCCAGAAGTAGCCAATCAGAATTTCTCTGCTGCAGAGGCTTTAAATGCTAGGGACTACAGGTGACCCTTTTCTGGGTGGGGAAGCTAGTAAATGCTGCAGATGGAGGTGACTGCTTGTTCTGTAATAGCTGCCATTCCAAGATAATACTTTATATGTCTATACCTTTACATTTTACTGTTCCAAGGTGCAATTTCTATACCTTCACAAGCACTTGTTTTCTCAATGACTTAGGAATAATTATTTTGCTATCCATGAATGTTAAGCTTTTAACACATTTATGTTGCCCTAGAATGAAGAATAAGACTGTATTTTTTCTACTGATAAATTTTGTACCGGCCATCCTCTAATTGTAATGTCTTTCAGTAACAGCAATTTCTGAGTTAGTGTCAGTATATCTGTAAAATTCATTTACTCTTTCTGTGTCATTGGCAGCTGTGATGTTGCCCATACAATTCTTCATATTGATTCATTAAATTTCTCACATCCATATGCCATTGCTGACGGATCCTTTTCTATTGGAGAATATGCCTTTTTGTGCCTTTGTAAATGTTCTAGACCAATAGACAACCAATGTGTTCTGTTGTAAGAGTACATATCTTGTACCATTGTGACTTGCAATCACTTACAATCCAATTAGCTTAGTCACCCCATAATGTACTTGTAACTAGTTTCTTAAACACTTCAAAACTCTCTTCTTGTCCATGGCTACACTTCTAGGCTACATCAAGCTTTAACAGTTTTATTAGAGGTAGTTATCTCATATATAGTAGGTATAAAGTTTGAAGGACAATAAATAATACCTAGAAGCTACATTAGTGACTGCTTGTCTTCTGACCTTGACATTTCACTATTGCTCTTACTCCCTCTCCCCCTTCTCTCTGTATCATACTGCAGTCCCACCAACATTGTAATACAACCCATGTATTTCAGACTTCTCACTGTTATTTTATATCCGTTCTTCTTCAGCTTGAAATTATATGTGGTCTTGGCCTATTCATCAGCTGTATCAGTTTCTTATGTTTTTCTTGCATCTGGCTCCATAATTCCAAACATTCAATAACTTGTACAGCAGCTTTTTGAAATATCTATGGTTTTGAAAATATACCAAATAGGAGTCTATTAAATGCCATGTTTAATGCTTTGAACTTTACTATGTTGTGATGTGTTATGTTATATTATGTTAGGATAATAAAGCACCATAAAATATTCTGGGAAAATGAAGGACACTGATGATTTTACCTTTGATTCCTGAGTTTGCAAATGCCCGTGTAAAAGTTTGATTGATCTGTTTTATGGCGTGAGCATAATATTTCAGCATCAAACAGAGAAGTTATTGAAATAAATTCAAAAGTATTTTATAGTGCTGGCTATCACAATAGAATCATCTGTGTGAGATGAAATAATGCATTCAGGAAAGTGAATATTTCTACAATTTTTTTCAATGAAACAGCAAGCTTCTGGATTTAGTTCTGTTAAGGATCAAATACTCCTCAAATCTTAGTTGAGCTCAGCAAACTCATCTTGAAGAGCAGTGGGAGGGTTTCTGAAACACAGAATAGAGTCATTTGCAGACCAAATAAGACAAAAAGTAGCACAGTTGCTTAAAGCATGATCAATCAATACAAGATAATATCCACCTAGGTTTGGAATGTATTCTGACCAGTAGAAATTGACTAATTCTATTAACATGCCCCCAAACAAGGCCTCACACCTAATCAATCAATTAAGCATTTTTGGATACTTAGAGATAGAAAAGAGGACACAATATAGGGGTTCTACCTGACATAATCGAAACCACAGAACACCGACAACGCAATCACCGACACCACATAATCGACAGTGCAGAAACACGAAACCTCACATGCCCGACAACGAAATAACTGACGGTACACAAACACGAAACCGCATACACTGCACACACCACAATAACAACAATCAACAAACAAAACACATCCCCTGTCCAAAAACCACACACACAACACAAGCACACCAAAATCCCTACAAACCCACACTAAACCTCACATACACAACTATCTACAACCCTAACCCAAACCCTAACCCTAAGGTCCGTCACTATCGCATACTCAGCTAACCCGCGCCCTAACCCTAACTCACTTAACCCGCCCCTAACCCAAAGACTATCACTACCGCACATTTACCTAACCCACTCCCTAACCCTAACTCACTTAACCCGCCCCTAACCCAAACACTATCACTACCGCACACTTACCTAACCCACTCCCTAACCCTAACTCACTTAACCCGCCCCTAACCCAAACACTATCACTACCACACACTTACCTAACCCACGCACTGACCCTAACTCACTTAACCCACTCCTATCCCCACAGACCATCAATATCCACACTTACCTTACTCACACCCTAATGTCCGTCACTACCGCATACTTACACAGCCTTTTCCCATGTCAGCATCCTCGGCGTCGGTGTTTTAATCCATCGCGTCGGTCTTCTGCATTGTCGATCTTCTGGCGCTCGCGATTCGCTTGTCGGTGTTCTGGAGTGTCGACTATCTCAGGTAGAACCAATATAGGCTATCCCATGCTCTTTATAGAACAGTGTTGGGAGGCAGTCATGAACTCATGCTTATGAACCACTTCTTCTAAAGTATTGGCTTTGAGGACTAAGGTCAGCTATGCTTTGGAAACTTGTGAGTTTAGTATAATCCTCCCGTCTCTGTAATGGTGCTAACTTCTATAGATTAGGTACTACTCCTCCTCAAATACTTCTTAACCAGGAATGTAACAGCACAGCTAAAGAAGTGGCACCTAAATGAAGAACCTCTGGCAAGATGACATTTGCTTAAGGTAAAACAGAGAATTTTATCTGAGAATACATGCTTTCTAATATAGAGTCTGTACTCTTTTGCTTTAAAAGGAGAGTTTGCAATGGGTAAGAGACAACTTTGGATTTCATACCACAATGCCAACTTTTAGTGGGAAGGATGGAAGACTGAAAATGATTATACAATGTTGTTATCAATAAGGTACAAATGAAAGGACTGGAGCAGATTTATATGCAAATATAAGTGATATACTAATGAACATTTCCTTGACAGTCTTTCAAAAATTGTAAATAATAATGTTTTGCATCCATTATATAACATTAACTATGCTTTTAGTTATTTTCCCCTAAACTTAAACTGACCTTATTGTAACATAGATTGTCTTGACCTTGTACTTGCCGTTTTTAACTGATAAAAGTTGCATGCTTACGGAAAATGTTAAACTTGCAAAGACTGATTCTTCACATTCCTATTGGACAAACTTTCTCTACACCTGGCCCTGCATACTGTGGTTTGAATTTTGGTTAAGCTTTTCTCTGTTGATATATAAAATATACTCGGCTAAAATAGCATATGATGTTGTCATGACTTTTAAATTATTTACTATGACACCTCTATTTCTTTGAAAATACACAGTAAAATATTTCAGGATTAACTCTCACATGTACATTTTCCCACAGTTCATTCCCTTTTACATATTGCTTTACATTTACTCCCCTTGTATCTTATTTTCTTCTTTCCAGTTTATGTTTGTGTTAGATTTTTCCTGCAATACACAGACCTGCCCCCCTTTACCACCTTACTAATTAGTACTAACCCAAGCCCTCCCCATCCCTTGTCCCTAAGCCCAAAACTACTTTAGGAAAAATCCTCTTGGTAACACTGACACTACCTGAGACACTCAGACTGACGCCGCATACAGCAGCACACATGGACAACACTAAATCTGTCCCCTTCCCTAGCCTTGCAAGTAGTTGCACACACACTTCCACCCCTAATACATGCACGCACACACACACACACACACACACACACACACACACACACACACACACACCCTCCCACCCCTAATCCCAATCCTAAAAATAAAGTAAATTAAATAAATACCGAAATGTTCAGTATATTCAAACATTTCAGCATTAAAACCCTAAACCAACTCTTACCTTACCCACACACATTCAGTCTTCATTCTTTTTACACCTTCAGCAATAGATAATGACTGCTTTTGATGAATTTTTCAAGCACTTCACTCTGGGGCATGTCTACTTTTTAGCTGTACAACAGAGTGAAGTGAAGCCATATATCTATATCTATCTATATATGTATGTATATGTGTGTATGTATGTATGTATATATATATATATATATATATATATATATATATATATAGATACAGTTATAGATATAGATTGTGTGTGTGTGTGTGTGTGTGTGTGTGTGTGTGTGTGTGTGTGTGTGTGTGTGTGTGTGTATTCCCCTACTCTTTTCTGTTAAGGTGACAGGCCAGATGGTAGTTGCAGTGCACACTGTGAAGAGGAGGAATTGGAGTTGGAGTCGAGTGTTGCTGAGAGATGCAGCATTCTAATAACTGCTTTGGAAGATGGTGGTATGTCAAATGACAAACTGCTGACAATAATGAATGTAAATAATCCTGGTACAGTTGCTGCTGCTTCTTGGGGAAATATAGTGGATCACACAATCACGATCAGAGGTTAAAAAGCCTGGGACATGCTCACACTGTGCTTGTTCCTCTGAGATGCATGGAGCAAGTGCTGTTTGTGATTTACTGAAGCCTATAATCTATGTTTATAACCTGTGAAAATGTGGTTCAGAAAACAGCCTCATCTACTGCAAACTTTCCTTATCAGGCTAGAAGGTTCCCCGTTGTATGAATTTCATGTATTTCAGGCCAGCAAATAGACCAGTATGTTGTTTGGGACACTGTTATATCTCCTTTAGGATTCTCTGGTAAAAATATAAGACCTGTTATCCATGTAGGGAAAGAGCCTTCTGTGATGTAACTTTCAAAACCATGTTGAAACTTTTCTGAAATCTGACTTTAAAAAAAATGTGTCTCCCATTTTGGTATGTATCTTCAACCAAAATGCTAGGTTGTGGAGCAGTTTCGAACAGCTGGCCTTCAAGGTAAACAAGTTAAGACAGCCTTTTCTTCTCTTTGCTATTTTGTTTTTGAGATTAAAAAAATATATGATGATAGAAACTTTTGAATTGTTATATAGGAGTTATAGGTTACACTGAAAATATCACAGGAAAAATTTGTTCATATTCCTTGTGTTGTTCATATGTATGGTTTAAAAGCTTATGTGCATTATGCAGGGAAACCTAAAACATGTATTTTTTTGTGTGGCTCTTAAGATCATTTAATTCAAAATTATATTAAAAGGAAATGCCATCAATATGGGGAAGTAGGCCATACTTCCTGACGTGTTATGTTTTGTAGGAAATGTAAGGGAACAAACCAGTTTTGGTTCAATTATCCTCATGTTCAAGACTCTGATAAGCTAAACCTGCCAACACCTCCTTCCATACTACCTGAGATACCTATATCTGAGAATGAAGTTGCAAATACTACTGCTAGCTATAAAAGTGATATTGATGAACAATCTACACATACTCTTACGGGTACTGATGATGAAGATAGAAAGCGTGATACTGGTAATAGTGAATGTATTGATGAACATGCGAGTGATGATAATATTGATAATATTAATACTATCGGGGAATGGGTTAGAAAATGCAAGTTAAAATGTAGGATGAAGCACACTGTAAAAAGGTGAATGGATAATATACAAGTATGTTGTCTTAATGTTATCAGCTTTATAAATGAATACAGGCTATTTTGTAGTCTTAGAAAACTGTAAATTTCTCCTTCAGATATAATTTGTTTGCTTCATGTCAGATTATTAACTGAAATACAACAGACAAGTATAATTTATTTGGGTTGATAATGTTTACTGGTCTTTTGGGAAAGACCTATGTAGTGGCATTGCAATATTATGCAAAAACATTTGTAATTATTGCATATCACAGCCCCCCCCCCAAACAGGACATTTAGTTGTCTGTGACCTTTGTTATTCTTTTGGTGCATTTCATCTTACTTTTATATATGCCCCTATTGTTGCAAAACAATGTGAACACTTATTTAGGACCTTGCAGGCATATGTATTAGTCTCGTTACCTGCTATCATTGTTGGTGATCTAAATTATCGCTTATGGAAAAGTACTGGAAAGGTTAATAATGATGATAAATATTTTAGGGAGACTTTGCAGAGAAACCAAATTAAACTAGGGCTTAGTTTAATGCACACTCACGTGAGGGGATCTTTGGTTACTGAGACTGATTACTTTGCTTATACTGATATTTGGTCCTTATGTGAGTATAAACTTATTAGTTCTGGTGTTTCAGATCATAAAGCATTATTCTTTACCCTCAGAAAATTTAAGAAACAAGCCCTATTAGTTAATAGGATTAAAAAACTGGATACCTTCTTATGTAAGAACAAATTTGAAGAATCATAGTGGACAACTGGAAATTAATTTTGGGGAACTCTGATCTGGCCAAAATTGTAGAGGATCATTCTATATTTTTATATAAGAAGGTATACAATATTAAGGGGGTGTTGGAAAACAACGTGGTAAATCATTCTTCTGAGGGAGTGAGTCCAGTAGGAATCTATCCATGTGTTGGTTGTAAATATTATAGGTACATTTATTCTACACATAGTTTATTTCTTAAATACCTTAATCAGACTATCCCTGCAAAGTATAGCTTTACCTGTTAAAGTATAGGATTACTTTATTTAGCCATGTGTTGTAGCTGCAAGGCATTTTATGTAGAGAATACTACTAGAATGATCTCTTAAAGACTATATGAGCAATGTGCATCTTAGGAAAAAAGATGTCATCAGTGCATTGGTTAAACATGCCATTAAATGAAAAGATTTTAAAATGTTCAGCTTTTTTGTATTAGATGACGTGGATCAAACACCTTTTAATAACAGCTTTAACAACACTTTAGAATATAAGGAAGTTAGATGGTAAATCACTTTGAGAGCAGACAATAAACCTAGACCGAATGAATTAATCAACATCAAATGCATTTTAAAGAATATGTTTGTGTAGGCTATAACTTTAATATTACATTTAATCTACATATTTTTCATAAGTTCTGTTGCTATATGTGTTATTCAAAAAAATTATTTTTAATTGGTGGATTAGGTAATTTCATTTGATAGTGTAATTTAATTGAATATGTACTTGATGTTTGTATTAGGGACTTAGTCCATGAATTCAAATGTTCTGATGAAGTTCTTGTTAACTAAAGGATGAAAGTGCTTAACTTATTTCAGTACTAAATGAGCATTTATTTGCTAGTTGGGCATTTGTGATGTTGTTCTCTCATGTATTTTTATGCTTTTTGTGAGGTTTCTTTTTTTTTCTTTGTGTTTGATTCTTCAGTTTAACCTCACTGTGGCATGTCTGCTCCCATACACAACTACAGTTGTAGTAGTCACTGTAATCTTGCCCTGTGTGGGGAAATGGATCTCAGCAAAGGTGATGCTAATTTGGAAGTTACAGTGCACAGCATTCCTGATGAACTGCAAATGTTTACACAAACGCTGGCTCACGTGATCGGTCAGGCACAGACTTTCCTTCAGAAAATACAGGAGAGTTAGTGTCTCATGTTCCGGTGAAACTTTTAAAATGTATCCTGGAAATAACTATTCCGATGATGAAATGACACTGGTGGCTAATAATTTTGAAGAATTCAAAGAGTATTTTACAGCTTTCAGTCAATTTAGTAGTATGCTTTTTGAAAATAGTGGTGGATAGCACAGTGGTCATTAGAGACTCTGACTTATTTTTGATCTTGAAAATAAGTTATTTAAATTACAATCATTGGAATACAATGTATTTTACTTACAAACATGTGTTAACTTGAAAAAAGTACCTTTGGGACTTAGGTTTTCTAAATTTCTGAATGGTATTATGCACAACAATGCTATATATAGAGAACTAGTTCAGTTATACAACAATTCCAGTGTCAAAGTAATGAAATTGCTTATTAAATATAACACTCAAAGAGCTGAGTTGTTAAGAAAACAAGTGACGGAAGTCAATGCAAGTATTCAAAGTAATTTAATGTTTGAATCTTTGAGATCCTTGTATGGAGGGATAGCAGCTAAATTACAAAGGCATGTGGTGATGTTGTTAGAAAAGAAAAAGTTGCAAATAGACTTTTTGGCTTATTCTTCTAATAATGCTTATCTTTTTAAGCGGCCATTTTTCACAACTGGCCCACATGTTTCCACCCCCATTTCCAGCAACATACTTTTTAATTTTATGGACAGTGAAGAGTTTCCACCTTTAAATGTTAATAGGAATGTTGGTTTTACCCAAAAATGTGACATCGGTTGCAGACTATGAAAGAACTGATGGACCTGGTTTGTCTTCTCCTTTTCCAGCTCATTTACCCACAGATAAAATGAAGGAGTCCACCAAGGGAGTAAAAGCATCCAAAGGGGGAAAATGGGGGAAGGATCAGCACATTAACATCCACTTTTAAAGTTTTTAATTTGAGTTCACTTGTTCTATCAGACGTGTAGGTCAAGTTATTAGGAAAAGGTTTTTCCTTTATTCCATACAGCAGGGCCAAAATACCTGATTTGGTAATAGACTTAAAACTTTTTGTTAAAAATTTTATTTGAAATATATATTACATGACATTCCCAAGGATAAAACAAAGGTTGTTTGCAAAAAATTAAACATTTATAATCCTACCTTGTTGTCAGCTTTAAATGTTTTTTTCTGAAATACTTGAGAATGACTTTCATCATCCTTTGAAGGACAAATCTAAAAATAAATATTTTAATTTGAAATCAGTTGAACCTGAAATACTCTCAGTTTTAAGCAAATCTAAGGATGTGAGGTTCATGAAAGCTGGCCAAGGTAACACTTTAGTTGTTATGGACAGTCATGATTAAGCAAAGTGTATGATGGAACTTCTTAGTGATGCAATCAATTACAACATAGTGAGTAAAGACTTTGCTAGAAAAAGTTTCAAGAAGCTGGATGATGTTTTGTTAGATTTATTAAATCAGGGGTATATAAATTATGCACTTTATGAATTTTTATTTGTAGATTAACCTCAGTTGGGATTGGTTTTTGGTATTCCAAAAATTCATAAAAATATCACAAAACCACCCTTTTGATCCACTGTGTCTCAGTGTCATAGCAAGATTGTTGTCATAGCTTATTATTTGGATAATGTATTAAATCCGTAAGTTCACAAGACTGATTTTTATTTGAAAGATTTGTGGATATTTTTGGATTTGTTGAAAAATTATAAATTTCAGGGTATTGAAAAGTTTTTAGTTATCATTGATGTAGTCTCTCTGTATACTTCTATTGATCAATGTGCAGGTGTAGATTTGGTTAGAAAATTTTTAAGTCATTTTACTAATTTTGACAATGTTCTGATTAATACTATCTGCTTGTTGTTAGATATTGTTTTAACCAACAATTTATTTTTATTTAAAGGGTCTATCTACCAACAAAGATCTGGTGTGGCAATGGGAGCCAAAATGGCTCCAGCTTTTGCCATCTTGGTTCTGTGTTGGTGGGAAAGCACTATCGTAATTAAGATGAAGTTGCTCAAGTCTGATACATTGTATAGAACATGTATCGATGACCTATTTTTTCATTTGGGCAGGTAGTGACGAAGAGTTTGTGTTATTTTTAGAAGAAATCAGTCTAAGCATTGATTGGTTGACCTTTGTTTTAAGTAACAAAGGATGTAGAATCAACTTTTTGGATCTCAATATTGAAATGGACATTGAAAAGGGGTGTTTCTGGAGTAACTTACATTGAACGGAAACTTTCACTAACAATTACTTACATTTTGGGAGTCAACACTCTAGCTTTATTAAGTGGGACATCATTGGGGGCAGATTATACATCTGAGTAAATTAATTAGTGATGATGATTTTTATAACACTGAAGTCGAAAATTTAATATCAGTGTTTTAGACAAAGAGTACCCAGGCACCAAGTTGTAGCAGATTAAAAATGAAGTTAGTAAGTTTAGGACTACCAAATATTCCCCTGTTTTAATCAATGGGTTTACAGCGAAATGGGCAGGTGATAAAGTATGTATTAACAAGAGAAGTTGTCCTTTTTAATTACCATTAGTGTTGATTCTAAAGAAATTTGAAGAATCATAGTGGACAACTGGAAAATAATTTTGGGGAACTCTGATCTGGCCAAAATTGTAGGGGTTAATCCTATATTTTTATATAAGAAGGTATCCAGTATTAAGGGGATGTTGGAAAACAAAGTGGCAAACCATTCTTCTGAGGAGTTGGTCCAGTAGGAACCTATCCATGTTTTGGTTGTGATTATTGTAGATGCATTTATTCTACACATAGTGTATTTATTAAACACCTTAATCAGACTATCACTGCAAAGTACAGGTTTACCTGTAAAAGTGTAGGATTACTTTATTTAGCCATGTGTTGTAGCTGCAAGACATTTTATGTAGGGAAAACTACTAGACTGTTCTCTCAAAGAATATATGAGTACTGTGCAGCTATTAGGAAAAAAGATGCCATCAATGCATTCGCTAAACATGCCACTGAATGAAAAGAATTAAAAAGTTTAGCTTTTTCATGTTATATAAAGTTGATCAAACACCTTTTATTAATAGCTTTAACAACACTTTAGAATATAAGGACTTTAGATGGCAAATCGCTTTGAGAGCAGACAAGAAACTTAGGCTGAATGAATTAATCAACATCAAATGCATTTTAAAGAATAAGGTTGTGTGGGCTATGACTTTAATATTACATTTAATCTAACCTATTTTTCATGGGTTTTCTTTCTATATGTGTTTAAAAATATATATATTTAATTGTTGTATTAGGTAATGTCATTTGATGATGTAATTGAATGTATACTTGATGTTTATATAAGGGACTTAGTCCATAAATTCAAATGTTCTAATGAAATTCTCAATAATTAAAGGATGAAAACATTTGACTTATTTTGGTACTGTTAAGCAATTTTTTGCTGGTTGGGCATTTTTGGTGTTTTTCTCTTGCCTATTTCTCAGCCTTTTGTGAGGTTTCATTTTTCACTGTACCAATTATATCCTTCTATTTCTCAGTTCATTCTTATCCTTGCAAGTGGTTTCAAAATATAATGCAAATAACTAAGGGGAAAGAGGACCTCCTTGCCTTGTTCCTCTGTTAAAACACAGCTTATCAGAGAGGAACTCTCCCACTTTGATTTTCATCTCTGATCCCTAATGTAGCCTTCTAATTAACATTATTACTGCATCAGAAAAAGCAAATGCTTCCATTGCCCTACTCATGAAATCCTAGCTTACTCTGTCAAATGCTTTCTCTGCATCAAGACCTACAAATAACAGCTGTATTTGCTTACATTCTGCTTCCCTCTGGTTGTCATTGTTCTATTAATGTTATCAAATGTTGCCTCCCCTCCACAAAACTACATTGGTCCATATCTATCGATTTTGGCATCAGTCTCGCCATTCTTTTAGTGATTATAGACCTAAATAAACACTTCATAATCATAGTTTAGAATTGAGATGAGCCTAAATTAATTTGGAACAGATAGGCCTTTACCTTCTTTGGGTATTACAGCCACCACAGCTTTTTTCCAGCATGTTGGTGCCTCCCCTCCTTTTGAAATACTGCTAAACAAATCCTTCTATAGTTTTACCACTTTCTTTCCTTCTAACTTTCAAACTTCCACCAGACTACAATCTGTTCCTGGAGACTTTCTTGTAGATTGGTCATACATCCTCATTTTTATCTCATCTCCTCCTATTTTAACTGTTAGTTGAGTCTCATTTACCTTTAATCTTGGCATATTTAAGTCTTCCTTAAATATTTCCATTTGTACTTTTTCTTGATTTCTCCACTTCTCCACTTTATACAAATGTTTGTATAATTTCTGAAATTTCTCTTATACCTCTATAGGATCTCTGGTTATTTTTCTTGTTATAGCTCCCTAAATTCGGCAATAACCTTTCTACTTTCTTTTGCCTAAGTCATTGTGCCAAAAAAATGTGTGCTCTGGAGTTATCAAAAAACAGTTGCTTAACAGCAATCTTCCTAACTCATGTATATTATCGAGCTACTCCCTTATGTTCTCTTTAGCACTCTGCAATTGCACCTCTTCTTGTTCTGTGAGACTCCCCTTATTTTGTAATACTTTAACCTTTGTAAGCCCCTCTAAACAATTCTTACTATGTCTTAACCAGATCCATTTTTCTTTTAGTTCTATCCTATTTTTAAACTCCACTTTCACTTTATTCTGCTCACTAGCTATAACTTTGGGAGTACTTTCCATGTTCCCTAATAACTCGGGATAATTTTCACTACCCATTCCTTAAATTCCTCACTTTCTAACAGGAAGGTGGGGAAGTGCCACTGTGTCATCTTTACTTCTTTACCCTGCATTTTTACTTTAGTAAATAATAGTGCATGATCTGAAATAGTTATTGGATATGTATCAAAGTTTTCAATTAAATGGATATGTTCCTGTGAAATATAATTTCTTTCAAGTCTAGCCCAGTTATTGTACCTTGGGTAATAATAAACAAATTCTCTCTGAGTTCCTGCTACTGAATTCACATCTTTCATACCAAATATTATCATAAATTTCTTCAGAAGTCTACCCTCATTGATTATGTTTTCCCTTCTAGGCTTCCCAGATACAGCCTTGTTGTACAAATCAAATTCCAATCCCCACCTCTAAGTAATATTCCCTGCTGAAAGTTGAGTGTTTCTCTCAAAAATTTTTAAGCTTCAAAATAACAATTTCAGGTGGAATATAAATATATGCCAGTGTAATCCTCACCCATGCCTGTAGCCCCTTACCACTACAAATCTGCCATTATTATCTTTTTTCCCCTCTTCTGTTACTAGTGGGGCTCCTCTGGCAATTAATATAAGTACTCCTTTTTCCTTTATCCCTGATATTCTGCAAAATATCTATCCTGACATCCTTTCCTTATCAAATTCACATGCTCAGTCCCTTCCAAATATGTCTCCTGTAGCATTTCTATTTTCGCTCTGCGTTTCTTAATTAAGTATTCCCTTCTTTTTGTGTATGCCTGTAAGACCATTGCTTTTCCAAGATAATATAGAAAGAGTCACCATTCTTGTAAGAAGTCATTATCCCCCACCTATTATATATGGCAGATTTTTTTTTAATTTCTAATCCCAGCTTTTATGATAAATGCACCTATTAATGCTTACCAGGTTAATCCTTTATATAGTTTTTCTTACCATCAATATTGGAACCTATGTCATATTGTATAAGAATTTTTATTTTAATAAAAACTCTCAAACAAGAAGCCAACCCTCCCAAACACCCGCATAACATATTAATACAAACACATTAACTATGTAAATCTTCAAATAATGAAGTTCAACCCTCCTGGTAGGAACATTTGTGCCAAATACACATCTGCAAACACAGGCTCTATTTAACCTGGAATTGAGGTTGTCCATGCTAAGAAGCATGTTACTGCCTCTGCTTCTGCTTACACTAAGTGGTGTCTGTTCTTCTTTTTATCTTTATTCCCCCTCCTCAGATGAGGAAACTATCTGCATATTTTCAAAAATCATTAACTTTTAGCCATAAAGAAAACAGTGTTATGTTTTTATTGCCCTTGTCTCAATGGTGAAGTAAGAGAAAAAAAATAAATTAAGTCCTCTGTTGCAGCCTGACAAGCTAAAACATTTTTGCTAAAGGAAAACCTTGCATTATGTTGGTGTTCTCATATTAACTTGCTTCCACTTAAAATGTGTTTTTAGAGTAAGACAAGGTCTTAATCCAGACAGTCACCTATGCAGAAGTAAAAGAAAACATATCAGCTCTACATATATTATGATCTATGCATTTTACACCAACCTTAACAAATCAAGATTACAGCCTATTAACTTAACATGCTTTTGCCTAGCTTTCCTTCTCTTTTTGCACTGTAATGCCTACACTCCTTTATACCAAAGAAGAAGAAAGAAAGAGAAAAGGAAGGGAAAAAAGGCATCTGTTTACTTTAATAACTTTACCACATACAAGAAGAAATAAAAATGTTTTACTCTAAAATATGCAATTTATATTGTGAAAAGTTTCATAGAAAAACTGTTAAGAAAAAAAAATGTTTTACTTACAGTTACCTTTTTCCTTCCTTTACCCCTCCCCTCATAGTCCATACAAACATAAATGTCATGAAGTGAGGCAAATGTATTTCAGTGCTAGTCAAGTTTAAGAAAGTCAACAAAAGTCTCCTCTGTCCATTTATTTGTATACAGCCATATTTCACAAATGTGATTGATGCACTACAGTCTCATATGTAGTTACTCATTTTCATGTTGCTGGTCTTCCTGTTCATCTATGTCTCCCAGCTCCAGATTCTGGTTCAATTCCGTGATGCTCCCAATTCTTCTGGTCAACTCCTATACATTTCTCTGTCTCCAAAACATTTTCCTTTGAAACAGTTAAAAGGTTTCACTGGCAAAGTCACTTCATGCGCTTTGTTACCAAAAGAATGAGAAGCAGAGTACCCTTCTGCTTGATGGCTCATTTTTTGTTGGAAAGACTTTTGCATTTCCTCCTTACCCTGTTCTGCATCAAAGAATGATTTTGATCGCACAAGAAAAAATATTCTGAAGAGAGCTGGATGCAGCAGCTTAAATATCATCACCTGTTTCTTGACATCCCCTGATTACTGAAAGTTATCTGTTTGTCTTCTGCTGGGTGTGCAGTGAATAACCATTTTCCACAAACTCTCTACTGTCTCCAACTTTTAATACTTTCCACTTTTTCCACAGTTTTGTCAGGATCAAGTCTTTCTGCTGGCAGGTTTGGATTGTTAATTAAGTAGCAAATCCCAAGAAAAATGGGCCAGGTGCCAAGCAAGGATGGTAGTGCAATGGAGCTTTATTAAAAGTTAAATATCACAAGCACTTTCATCTTGAATCAGTTGCAGGGCTTTTTCAACTGTATAAACAACCAGTGCATTTTTACCCTCATTTAAATACCCCCATTCATAAAAAAGGTTGCAAAAGTGTTTCAGATATTTAAAGTGAAACACTCACTTCATTGATTAAATCTTTAAACCCTTTGAGTTACACAATTTTCACTGTGCACTCCACAAACCTCCGAAAAGGTATAAATATATGTAAGTAAATACTTCTATACATGTGTATATAGAAATGACATTAAGAAACCTTATATAAATTTTATAACAATGTTGTAAAAATATTGTAAAAATAATGTAAAAGTATTGTACAACAAAACATACTTATTTCATACCTTCTCTGCTCTTTTAATTAAGTAAGGTTTAATGGAAATGTGATCGTTCAATCCCAGGGGATGGGTTGCATTTAATTTTAGTTGCCAATAGGTCTCCCTGCAACTTAACGGATTCTCCCAGTCCCCCCCCCCCTAGGGTCTATGTGTACTTGTTGAAGAATTCCAAATAAAAAACCTACATGTTTGGGTTCTGTTTGTAAGTGCCTACACAATGCATTGTTCAGGTTCCCCTTTCTAATACTGTAAAGGTGCTCATAAATACGTTTGTTGAGTGCCCTCTCTGATTTCCCTACATAAAAACTGGAACAGTCTTTACATGTAGCCAAATATACTATACCTCTGGTAACACAGTTACCCTTCCTAAAGTAAATCTTATTGTTCTCATAGTTATTTAGGGTAACATATGCATCCTCTATTATATATTTACAGTATCCACACCTACCACATTTTCTTGTCCCCTGATCCTCATAAACTTGAACAATGCATTGTGTAGGCACTTACAAACAGAACCCAAACATATGGGTGTTTTATTTGGAATTCTTGAACAAGTACGTATAGACCCTAAGGGGGGGAGACTGGGAGAAATGGTTAAGCTGCCGGGAGACCTATTGGCAACCAAAATTAAATGCAACCCAGCCCCCGAGATTGAACAACCACATTTCCATTAAACCTTACTTAATTAAAAGACTGGAGAAGCTATGAAATAAGTATGTTTTGTTGTACAATACTTTTACATTATTTTTACAATATTTTTACAACATTGTTATAAAATTTATATAAGGTTTCTTAATGTCATTTCTATATACACATGTATAGAAGTATTTACTTACATATATTTATACCTTTTTGGAGGTTTGTGGAGTGCACAGTGAAAATTGTGTAACTCAAAGGGTTTAAAGATTTAAACAATGAAGTAAGTGTTTCACTTTAAATATTTGAAACTATTTTGGCGCCTTTTTTATGAATGGGGGTATTTAAATGAGGGTAAAAATGTAGTGGTTGTTTATACACTTGAAAAAGCCCTCCAATTGAGTCAGGGTGAAAGCGCTTGTGATATTTAACTATTTAACTTTTAATAAAGCTCCATTGGACTACCATCCTTGCTTGGCGCCTGGACCGTTTTTCTTGGGATTTTGCTACTTACTTTAGGTCTTTGTCTGTTTTTTTTATTATTTGGTTTTGATTTGTGGAATTTGGCATGCAGGAGATGGCTGTGTTCAATGAGGAATTAATTTTGGAGGAAGAATTAGGTCAATCGGACCTTGAGAATACGTGTTTACAGCAGAAGGATGTGACAGTAGTTTTATCTGGGCTCAGTGCAGAGATGAAGAGCCTTAAATCAGACTTTGCATGGTTGATGGACTTCCTTTCTCAAACTAGTGTCTCGATTCCTTGCGGGCAAGGAAGTGGAGGTTCAACCAATTGGGTTGAAACTCAGGTGAACGTAAGGGGAGGAAATGTGTTTAGCGGATCACTACGGGGGTTTACTTCAGCTTCCCAAAAAGGCTGTGGAAGTCAGTTGGCTTTATCCAGAGCTTCTGGTGAGACATTTGAAGGTGTTTCAGGGAGGGAAGGACTTACCACCAATGTCAACGGATTTAATGAAACATCGAACGCTGAGAACAAGCAGATTGGTTCTAATATGAACAACGGTACTGTTGAACATCCCGTTGGTATTCTTGATGCTGAACCAAGACATTTTAATAACTTAAGGGACTGGTTTGATGAAGTAAACAGTAAAGGAAATGTTTTTAACAGTAATTTGAATTATAAAAATAGGGATGTTAGGGTTGAATGATCTACGGCTATGACTTAATTGAAAGATGGTATTAGAGACTTGGAGAACAGGTTATATAAGATCAAATGTGTTAATTTGGATATTGCATATTTAGAGGAATGTTTAGCCAAAAAAATTATTCCACAGGGACTGCGAGTTTGCAAGGACTCTGATGGTTTTATGTATGATGCAGGTATGCTCAATGAGTTTAACAATGTATTCGATGAATGTGGGTTTAAAATTTTAAAACTGATGGTGAAGTTTTCTAAAAGGAAAGTAGATTTTTTGTTGAAAGATGCTGAGAAATTAGATGAAGCCATTAAGAATGATTTATTATTTGACTTTAACAAAGAAAGTTATGAGCACTACTTCTTTCATATAGAAAGGAAGTGTGAAGAAGTTTATGTAAGGAAGCAAAAAAAGTTGGTTAGGGACCTTAAACAATACAGCGAAAATAGGGATTATGTATTTAAAGGAAAGATTTTTAAAAATACAGCTTACAAATTGTCTGATTCCACAGAAATTGTGGATTTAATTCAGAGTAACAATGGAAATGTGAACACTGACAGGATTAATGGACATGTATTGGCTGATGTATTGGAAACCAACCCTACAACCCCTGTTTTGACCACACCAAATCCCCTAAATCTGGAAGAAGACCACTACCTGGTTGGGTCCATTGACTTAGGGGGAGAAGAAGGAGAGGTTAATGAACAGGATTTTTCCGGGGGGAAGGGGAAAGGAAAGAACTAGTTGAAGACAAAAAGGAAAGGGAGGGTATAGTGTGGATTTAGACAATGTGACACATTCCTATAATGGTTTCTGAATCTTTAATTTGAGTGGAATTGAAATTAAAATAGAACACTTTCACCTCTTTGAAAAAGGTTTCAAGTTTGTGCCATCAGTAAGGTTCAACGTCTGTGATACCCTTATTGAGTTAAAATTATTTATAAGAAAATTGAATTTTGCACTTATTTTTGATCAGTCAGATGCAAATGACACAATACAATTTAGAAAGGCAAGTACATTTAAACCTCCTTTTCATCCGGCCCTGCAGGTATTTGAGGAAGTCTGTGCATCTGATATATACACATTGAGTGTTGATAAAAATATTAGGAGGAAATGTGGTTTTAAAATGAACTTGACCAAGGAAGAAAAACAAACTCTGGATGAGTTAGTGGCGGACAGGGAAATCCGCATTATGAAGTCTGATAAGGGGGGGGGGGTATGGTTTTGGTTAACGCATTTGATTATTCTAGCAAAATCTTGGGAATTTTGAATGACACTAATGTATATATACCAGTGTCCATTAATGAGATAACATTTCATATACGAAAATAGATTTAGTAATTGAAGAACTAATATTAGAAAATAGGCTTGATGAAAAACTTGGGGCCGCATTGACAATTAAAAAAACAAGGTTAGCTTCTTTCTTTGGCATTCCCAAGATACATAAGAACACCACTGACCCACCATACAGGCCAATAGTTTCAGGTGAGGGGTTAAAGACATATTCAATAGCGACTTTCTTAGATCGTAACCTTAAACATTTTACTGATGAACATGAACACCTGTTAAAGGACTCATGGGATTTTTTACAAAGTTTAACTTTGCAACCATATGAGGGTGAGGTATATTTTTTGACCATTGATGTGGTCGACTTGTTTACTTGTATACCTGTGGATGAGGGTTTAGATTTCTTTTGGTTCATAGGTTCATAGGTTTATACTAGGCTATCTGCCCTAAGGCATTTATAAGCCTAGCCCAAATTTTTGTGGCTTACGCCACCCCTTATATGAAAAAATACTGTGCCCATTAGTTTGTTGTGCCTCTGTCCAGCAGTGACACAGAGATGATTCCCGGGGTAAACCTATGATCTCCCATCCACAGGTCTAGATTTCTCTTGAACAGAGTCAGCGAGGTGCTCTGCCTCACATGGACTGGGATTTTATTCCACAGCATAGGGAGTCTCTGAGTGATAAATCTATCCCTCCAGCACGTCCTATTTATATCCGTGCTAAGGTTTAAGTCGCTTTCTCTAGTGGTTTTGGTGGATTTGGATTTTTTGAGGTGGAGCATGTCCATTAATTCCGGGTTGGACATGGCCTTGTATGTCAGGCACATGTCACCTCTGAGCAGACGGTATGCGACTGAATAGAGCTGGAGTTTCTTCAATCTGGCAGCATATGACAGATTTTGGAGTCCCTTTATCCTTTTGGTGAGGAACTTTTGGGGTCTCTCCAATTGCTGCAGATGTCGGGTGAGATACATCCCGAATGGGGCATTGTACTCGATCATTGGTCTGATAAGTGTAGAGTACAGGGGAACAATAACCTCACTAGATCTGGATGTGAATCCCTTCATGATCAGGTGGGCAATGTAGAAGGTCTTTCTAACCACTTTAGCAATGTGAGTGTCAAAAGAAAGGCCACTGTCAACCTGGGTCCCCAGGTCCCTGATAACCTCTTCTGTGCTTAGTGGATTGCCACCTATATGGTAGCTTGGGGTTACCTTGTTTTTCCCGAAGGGTATGACTATACATTTTTTGGCGTTTAACTTCAGGCCATGGCTCTGGCACCAGCTATCTGTTTCCGTGAGTCCCTTCTGAAGGATATCCGTGTCTGATGCACTTTCCACTATGGCGCCCAGTTTGCAGTCATCTGCAAACTTTGTCAGCCAAAGTCCTCCTATGTTGGCCTGTACTTCTGAGAAGTAGATGCCAAACAATAGGGAGCCAAGGACCGAGCCCTGTGGGACACCACTTGTGACCGGCTTGGAGTCTGACACAGCGCCAGCAACTCTAACCCTGTGGGTTCTGTCCTTAAGCCAGTTTGCAACCCATCTTGTGACATATGGGTTTACATTTAAGCTGGTAAGTTTTTCTACAATACCCGAGTGGGGTATTGTGTCGAAAGCCTTTGCAAGGTCAAGGTAGGCTGTATGGACTGCCTTTCCCTCATCAATGGCCTTGGTGACTGTTTCGAAGAAGTCGACCAAGTTCAAAAGGCATGATCTTCCCTTGACAAAGCCAAACTGGGTCGGGTCCAATGTCTGCAAGTCCCCTATATCTTTGTTTATGAGCTCCATTATGATCCTCTCAATAGCTTTGCAGACTAGACTTGTTAAGCTTATGAGGCGGTAATTACCAGGGTCCGTAGAGGCGCCGCCTTTGTGGAGTGGGACAACAGTTGCCGTACGCCACTCCTTGGGCACGTATCCTGTGGTAAGGCTGAGATTAAACAGCTGCCTTATGTGCGGGTTTAATTCCTCATTTAGCTCGTGTAGCACACAGCCGGGGACACCATCCGGTCCCATTGATGCTGTGTTTTTAGCTTTAGAGAGAGCAGCTTTCACCTGCGCATTTGAGATGTCCGGGAGGCTACACTCGGCTGGGATAGTTATCTCTCCTTTAGGGGGGGAGAGGGGGGTGAAGTTTGCACTGAACCTGTCTCACTCTTGAATGAAAAAAGGTCTACTTTGAGTTTTGATACTGATGTACTAGTAGAACTTATGAGGATGGTATTGGAGAACAACGTTGTATACTTTGAGAGAGAAACATTCAAACAGGTTAGAGGGGTGGCTATGGGGGTAGCTTGTGGCCCCATTGATGCCAACCTAGTACTCTTAAAATGGGAACTACGGTATGTATTTGCCTCTGGGTTTTGGAACAACATAAAATTGTATCGACGCTTTCTGGATGATTTATTTATAATCTGGGAAGGGCCTGCTACTTCTATTATTGAATTTCTTGAATTTTTGAACTCAGCTACTGACTTTTTAAAATTTACATACAAGTTTGACCAATATGGAATTGATTATTTGGATGTAAGGTTAGACAAGATTAGTGGGGGCGTGAAGTCTAGGATTCATCGGAAAAGCACTTTTAGTAACTCTTACCTTCCTTATATTAGTGACCACCCATGGAAACAAAAAAGAAGCATTGTGAAAGGTCAGATGGTCAGAGTGGCCAGAATGACCTCAGAAAGAAGTGATTTCTTATTAGAAATTGAATTTATTTTTGGACTCTTTCATTTAAGGGGTTATCTGGAGAATTTAATAAAGGAGGTTACTGGTGAAGTATTAGAGGGATGGGGTGTAAAGTACCACCCTATTTTGGGTAAACCACTGGAAAATGTGAATGTGGATGTGCCTACTGATGAACAAGCTTTTAAAAGGGCTTTAGTGTTACAACACGCTAGTGTACCCAAAGAAGTTAAGGATTTAGTTGGGAGGAATTGGAAAATGTTGAAACACAATAAGGACATTGTACACAAGGTGGGTGAGAGCCCCAATTTTGTTTTTAAAACTGGAACAAACTTCAAAAAGTTATTGGAAAGGAACAACTACCAGGATAGAAGTCATGTGGATCAGGGGACAAGAAAATGTGGTAGGTGTGGATACTGTAAATATATAATAGAGGATGCATATGTTACCCTAAATAACTATGAGAACAGTAAGATTTACTTTAGGAAGGGTAACTGTGTTACCAGAGGTATAGTATATTTGGCTACATGTAAAGACTGTTCCAGTTTTTATGTAGGGAAATCAGAGAGGGCACTCAACAAACGTATTTATGAGCACCTTTACAGTATTAGAAAGGGGAACCTGAACAATGCATTGTGTAGGCACTTACAAACAGAACCCAAACATGTAGGTTTTTTATTTGGAATTCTTGAACAAGTACGCATAGACCCTAGGGGGGGGGGACTGGGAGAATCCGTTAAGTTGCAGGGAGACCTATTGGCAACTAAAATTAAATGCAACCCAGCCCCCGGCATTGAACGACCACATTTCCATTAAACCTTACTTAATTAAAAGAGCGGAGAAGCTATGAAATAAGTATGTTTTGTTGTACAATACTTTTACATTATTTTTACAATATTTTTACAACATTGTTATAAAATTTATATAAGGTTTCTTAATGTAATTTCTATATACACATATATAAAAGTATTTACTT
>NC_056739.1:1020722380-1020882380 GCF_019279795.1 Protopterus annectens | reverse complement strand
GACCATATGATCACATTTTTGGAAGTTTGAACATTTTCAATGGAGATTACCGTACAGAGCAGATCTGGAAATTTACCCCTTACCCTAACCCATGCCCTAACCCTAAGGTCTGTGACTATCACACCATAGTGGAGGACATAGCTTGTTTTTTTTATGTCCACCACTGTGCTGCGGTGTTTTTGGTGAAGTGCACTTACGCAAAAGTTCACTTTCGTTAAAGTGAACTTTTGCAGAAGTGAGTCTTCCTATTACAAGTTCGAAGTAGTGAACTTTTGTTCTTGTAATAGGAATCCATATATATATATATATATATATATATATATATATATATATATATATGTGTGTGTGTGTGTGTGTGTGTGTCACACATCAGCTAATAGTTGTCTCTCAATCATGGTTACCACAAAGCCTGTTATCTGAAGTGTTTCTTTTTACTTGAGACTTTCAAAGAAAAATAGGGAATCCAGGTTTCTTGACCATACAATTCAAGACACATTTTACTTCTAAGGAAACAAATATATCATATTTAGGAGGCAACAATTAAAACCACATTAATTAACCACCTGCTTGAATCTAGCAATTGTTTTATTTAAGCTCTTTAATATCTAGTCAGTGCAGTCTTTTGTTTGTAATATTTAACACTGCAATACACCTTGACTCCTATGAGTTGACCCAGTTGTCTGGGATTTGGGAACTTATGTGGACAGTGGCATATCTTTTGACCAACATGTGTCTATTGTTATAAGAAAGTCCTTCTATATTACACAGCTTATAAACAAAGGGATTGTGTCCATATCTAGGGATGTCACTGTCCCGCTTTAATGAAGCCCTCATTAGACCAATCATTGGATATAATGCCCCCTTTGGCATGTATCTGTCCAGACACATGCTACAGCTGAAAGGCCCAGAAAGATAGCTCAATGAAAAGATACAACGTCTAAACATGTCCTACATGGACCGACGGAAACCCTTTCACTATACCTGTGTCTGGCATACAGGGCATCCTCCAACCCATTACTGATGGATTTACTGCACATCAACAAGTCAATGACATCAGAAATACTTGGTCCAGGGTTCTAAACCTCTTCTGTAACATCAACAGAACAGTTTGGAGGGACAGGTATATTCTGCAGAGGATACTGCTGCCGTGGAACAGACTCCCCATCCACATAAAACAAAGGTCACCCCTGTCCATTTTCAAGTGCAACTTAGAGATATGGATGGGAAACAGAAAATTTACCC
This sequence comes from Protopterus annectens, assembly GCF_019279795.1. Lineage (NCBI taxonomy): Eukaryota > Metazoa > Chordata > Ceratodontiformes > Protopteridae > Protopterus > Protopterus annectens. The sequence continues at coordinate 1,020,881,138 of NC_056739.1, read as the reverse complement.
CAGGACCCCCCCCCCCCCACCGCCGTACTACTAATGGAGAGAGGCAGCTTTTAAATGCTTTATCCATGCATGGGTCCTTCCTATTTATCTATGGTATGATCCCAGTTGTTCTCATTGGGGGTAATATTTAATTATCGACCATAGGATGGGCTAGGCTAATCTATATACAAATGAGAGAGGTTATTTCAAGTACAAAAAGGAAACTGGCTAGGTTTAAAATAGCCCAGAAGGGCAGCTAGCCTTCTATTACTTATGAACTTATAAACCTATAATCGTAAGTTATTACTTTATGGCATGCTAATAGAGATGAGAAGCATCCTGTGTAATATAAAACTACTGCACATTTGTAACACCTAGTAACTTTAAAGTTTAGAACACTGAATGAATTTGTCATATTTCCAAAAGCTCAAACAGTATGATTGAACATTTTCAAAAACATTAAACTGTGTTAGTTAGCCATCTTTTTTATTATTAAAAAGTTCACTGCGCGGGTTCATTTAGCTTCATAAGTCTCAGTACCTTCTGCCTAAAAATCCCATTTTGCTTGTATAAAGAGGTATACTTTTCCAAAAATTTACGCATGAAGGGCTGTTCCAATGCAAAAGATGAGAATTCAAGAAGGTCTCAAGAGACATGAGGAAAGTCGAAGCAGCAGTGAGATTCCATTTTCAGGATGTGCCGTAACAAAAATGTTATGGAGATGAGTTTTATGGGTGTGAAACACATTCCAGTTCAAACTTTCTGTAAATACAGAATAGATTTCTTAGAAAAAGTAATAGATTTGGAGGCTGAATGCACTGAAACCCTCAGGGCTACATGAAAAATACTCCTAATTTTAATATGGTCTATCCCCTCAGATGGGGAAACTTGTTCAAAAATATAAAGTTGAAGTTTCTACATGTTCCTAAAACTTGAGGCATTTTTATTTCCTTAAAGTTAAAAAAAAAACAAAATTAATTCAAATTGAACAGTAATGTAATCAGTCTTAACATGCTGTCCTTTGGATTAATTATAATTTGCAGCAGCAGTAGAGACCTAGAAGATACACCTGAATGCTACATACTTGGCTGAAGGTGATAATTTGTCAGACAGAGTAATCACATTAAATGAAAGACAGTAGTAACAGCAAAAGTTGTATGTACGAGGTAAGACAGAATGACTTCTGAAAACTTAAATAGTACAACTGAGTTATAAGTTAAGAATCGGAATCTGGTGTACTGCTGATGAATGTGGTTCAGTTCCACAAATAATTTATTGGTGAAGCCCAGTAGACTGAGACCACTATATTGAATAGGCACTCACAGAAAGAATATTTATGCACTTATCAAAGCCTCTTACACTGCCTCCCTGCTGGGAACATGTTCCCTGTACACCCTAACTATTGTAACTACATTTGATATTGCCAGATCTGAAATGACATTGGTTATTTGGGTGTCAGTATACCAAAGTAAGGCCCACTGTTTGATGGTCAGCATTTTGTTCCTTCAGTCTTGACTAAACAGACTTTGACAATGTGGTCTTTTAGGACTGAATAAATACTACTGCCTATGGCTATGCATGGCAGCTTATTACTCACTACGTAAACTGAGTAGTGTTGTGCCATGTAACAAGCCAAAAAGAGTGATGTGCACTACTTTTGAGACATATATTTATTTGACATGATATTATGGGGTCCTTTTGAGAGCCTGTGTAACAACTGCAGAGTGTCAACAAACTTCCATACAACTGCTTTTGTTAGTGCAGACACATGAGCATTACAAAGGTGAGTTGAGTGACTATAGTATAATATTATTCACAGCTGCTGTTTTACCATGTCAACCATTCAGACAGTCCCCCCAAAAATGTAATCTATCCCAAGATGCTATGACCACACAATCTCTGAAGAGCCAGATTTGGTTAATCATGCCTTGCTGACCCGAGTTTTGGCCATCTAAATGGGACTGTAGTCTACCAAAGGCCAAGTATTATGCCTTCGTAGTTTTTCAGGATTTTACTTTTACTTGATATTTGAGTAACGCTGTGCCCTCTCCTCTTTATTTGGTCCATGTCATCTGATGGCAGGTTCTTCCCCATCCTTAGTCCCTTTATTTAAAAAAAATATACAAATGGTATAAGAATAACACAGACATTTTATCAGAGTAATGACAGCAAGTAATGTCAGCAAAGAGATTGTCTCTATGGAATGCATCTGATAATCTGATATAGCAGTCTGTGCTACTGCTGTAAACAGCTACGTGAACAGGATCAGCTGGGAATTTCACAAAAACTGAGAAGAAACTTTGGATTAAGGGCAACAAATGGCAAAATCTCATATCAGAAGTGATGAACCCTCAGAGTAAACACAAAACATTAAAGTTTATATGACAGTGATGCAGCATTCATCCCAAGGCAGGGTCAGGAAACAGGCTGCCTCCTTTTTTTTTTCTTTTCTGCCTTACAGAAATGCATAATTACATACATGTTTTTCATAGGAACGCAGAGACTTCTGGCTGAACTATCTATGTATGTGGGTTATTCTTTCTTTAAAAATACAGAAAACTCATGATGATTCTGAACAGAACTTAGTTCATCTTAGAACAGAACCATAGTAGGTCATTTTAATACAGTAAGGCACAAAAGGAAAAAGAGATGGGGACAATCTTGCAATGTAATTTAAGAAAAGATTATGGACTCTCTTGAGCAGTGTCCCCACCCCCAACAACTGTTCTGTTAGTAAGATATGAGAAACTTTATTAACTTGTCTCTGTCATCACAAGAAGCTGAATCTGAGTTGCATCTCCTGAGTGCTAGGTGTTGAGGTGTACATATATTGCTTCTGACTGGAATAAAATGTTTAACTTTCTTTATCATTGTGGCATCTCCAGTTTCTGTGAGTTAGGTATCAGTGATATCACAAGTAAAATGTGAAATAATACACTGAGGAAAAACATGAACAGTGATAATCACAACTCAGCCAAAAAAGTAGAAAGGGCCTATGCTTATCATGTCTAATGATGTGAAGGTAAACAGTCATTTTAGTAAAGCAGCTATGAAGACTGGGGGATACAGCACAGCAATAGAAGATGTAGTAGGAAGAGAAACAGAAATGTATCATCTATACAGACATAATATCCCCTCATGCAGTACTCTGTGCTGTACTGAGGCCTGTCTCTATAAAGAAGTGGACAAGATAGAGACAGTTCAGAGGGAAAGTATCTCTGGTGAAAATTCTATATTAGAAGTAATGTAAAATGAGACTAAATGAGCTCAGTACATGTGTCATCAAGGAAATGAGAGGAATAGCATCAAAACGTTTAATTACCCAAAGGAAAAAAATGGAGTATGAGGTAGCAGCATCATTCAGACAACATGGAGTAAAGTAAGACACCATACATTACAGGAACAACAAAGAAGATTGCATGACACAGGGGTAACACAAAGAAGTATTTTTTAACAAAGGCAGCTGTGCATGCACTTATGGTGAAGGATTTCATGTGCCTTCTACTATAAACTTCTCTACTCAGATCAGACACCACCATTCAGAGAAAAGCTTATGCCTTCTGCCACCTATCAGGTTAATGGGACTGTCAAATTCGCCTGATCATTAGACAGCACAAAGAGAGGACAGAAAGCCTGCTCTCTGCATAACACTTACACTTGGATTCATAGCTCAAAGAAAGGACAAAGTGTGAATGTGTGCATTAATACAGGTTTAATGTGTCCATGATAAATATTTTTGTATATGATTAATATCACTTGCTGTCTATATTGGAATAAACACAATTTACATAAATGTAAAAATGCATAAGGTTTTTCTATCAGCTCTATCTCTGGTCATGGTCCAGACTGTACCAGCCCACTCATTCAGAGAACAAATGAATTAATAGCCATAAGTAAATGCATGAGATATACTTAAATCAGTGCTTGCTGATGATAGGCAATAGGGTTACCTACTTCTGCAGCATTTTCACCATGTAACAAATAATGAAAAATGCAGGCATCGCAGTCCTACTGCAGCTGTCAGTGTCAATGTTTCTCTTTCTCTGTTTAAATATACTACCAGATAAAATGGCTGTATATTTTGTCTGACAAATTTTGTTTCTAGACTTAATTTCCTTTCTCTTGCATTAAAACGTTTCTCTATTTATAGTTTTATAGAATGAGTGGTTATTTTGTTTTCAAAATGTCATATCCTGGAGGTGTTAAAGATGGACATGAACATTTCTACTACTGGAACCAGGTCTTGTAAAAGTAATGTTATGCATTTAATAGAAAATAATTGCAAGCAATCAAAACTGAAAGTATCAGGCAAAGTAATAAGGTGAACATAATTTAGCAGAAGTGTCAAGTAATAAACAGCATGCAAATGATCTTTAAAATGTTGAGAGAAACAATTTAGTTAAGGCCAAGAATGCCTACAGGAAAACCAGCTGCTGAATGCTGTAATGAAAAACGTTATTGCAAGCAAAATAATAATAAATGTAGCTAATGTAACCAAATATGGCTAAAATGCATTTTTTAAAAGATGTTCTCTTCTAATTTAACCTTTGAAAACTACAAGTTGTGGAAATGTACAGATACAGTACAATTTAAGAAAACAAAATTCCTTCCACAATCATATCTGAATACAGTGAGTTTCTAACTATATAGTCTGTCGCTGGTTAGTACAGACCAGGGGTCAGATTCCAAAAGAGTTGCTCTCAGTATAAGTCTGCTCTGATTCCAAAAGACCTGCTCTCACAATAAGTGACGTACTTTGGTGTAAGGCATATCTATAAACAGGCTTACACCGACAGTCAGATTCCAAAAGACCTGCTCTCCGCCTGCTCTCAGTGACTAATTGCAAGTCTTTTGGAGTCAGCCCCTAGGTAATTAAATTTAATAAATCAGGCAGGCATGAAGCACACATTTTGATCTCACCACTCTGACAACATAAGTATAATTAGACAGTAAAAAGAGTTCTGATAAAGATCAACTGAAAAGGGTCTTTGGACAAGCTTATTCATCCTGTTAACAATCAGCAAAATAAAATAAAATATATGACCATGTTAAAAGCTGACAAGTATTGTTGTTGTTGTTGTTGTTGTGTCTTTTGGCTTTTTCCGATTAGGGGTCGCCACAGCGGAACTCCGGTCCGCTAATGATTGGTAGTTGACTTTTACGTGCCGAGTTACCAGCCCTGACGCACAACCTTCAACGAAGGTACGCCCATTCATGCATGTCTGCACGCAGAAGACGCTCTAGCTGAGAATCGAACCTGACAGCGTCTTACTGTGAGGCGACAACGCTACCAAAGCTGACAAGTATATTTATTCTAAATAAGCTCCCCAATATAACTATGTTCCTCCATATTAAAATCACTCCTCCTGGAAATAAGACTGGAAAGGAAATTATTCCTGTACAACTACTAATGCATGGCCCTCTGTGGAACACAGAAAGTAGAACAAAACAGTACAATTGCTGCCATGACTGACAGCATTAATACAAAGTCTTAAAATAAACCTGGGCAACAGTGCCCACATCAGGAAAAGGATGAGGTATCTGGCAAGACCTGTCATGAACAAAATGTATGATGGGAAATAGTTTGAGAAAAGAGACCAAATATGAAACACATGGTTCTTGAATCCAAATATGTTTCACTTATCACTTATAACAACTTGACACATGCAGAAGAGGCTTAGGAAAAAGTCAGTACATGCATATGTAAAGCAGACTGTGACAATGTGAGCTATTGCCAGCTATGCCAGGAGAAGTAGGGCAGTGGATGTGTAACATATGCCAGCACAGCTAGCTGGAATGTTGTAAAGAATTATATGCCATTTGTATATCAAAACAGGTTTGTACAGGTGCTGTGTTAAAAATGTATTTGTAAAGTTGCTTGTGTTAAAAAAATATACCAACAGTGGGTCCTGACTGTATTGTAACTGATTAAATGTATATGTTTACAGAGGATACTCATAGCCTAGTACTAATCTATGAACCTAATTGCCTCTGTGGGTCATTTTAAGTCTAGCCAATTACCCCATGTCAGAATCAAATACTGCACCTTCTGTTTGTAAGGTAAACACCTTAACCATTATGCCAACCTCCCACCTGGAAGAGATGATGTTAATCATAGTCCAGCTGCAGCTAACTCTGTAAAATGTTCTGGAATTAAATTACTGGGTCTAGGCCATAAAGATTGTATCTTACAGTTCTCAATGCAGCCAGAGACAAAAAGTTTGTAATAGCAAGCTTTCTGTATTGTCTTTGAGGTGAACTAATTGCTACTCTGGAAGGGTGGAGGTTTGAAATTGTTTTATGACTTCCATAAGCTGCAACAGATCTGAGCAAAACTCTATGTGTCTGTATTATTGACACATATGTGCCAAACCTTGGCAGTTTCTAGCAATAGGGGTAGCATGGAAGTCAGATGACCAGATGTAAATGATGTCATTCTGTAATCTAGTACAAAAATTATGTTTAATACTAGATGAGGCTGAAGTCTCATAGCAGTCTGTTTTTAGAACCTGACATAAAAGGACCACTCACCTACTTCATCTTGCCTTGCTCTAGTAAGTAAACCAGGGAATAATAATTCTTTAGATCAGTCAGGAAAATATAGTGAGATACGTTTTGTTTTTCTGTAACTGTGTGAACCTGTCTACCTGTGTTATTTTTAATGTTTCCTGTGATTGAAACTCTGGTGTTTCTTATAAATAGAAATTTAGTATTTTCATGTTACTTTCTTATTTATTATTAAATATATTTAAACTTTTCATTGTGGCAGGTCTTTTAGAGAATATTTTAATCTTTGAGAGTACTTATATACATTTGGTGACAGCTCTGGCCACTTCTGAAAGCCTTGCTGTTGGTCAAACTACTATTTCTATTAATATAAATTTCACTCAGTATAATTGCATACCCTTGCAAGAGCCATAAAGCAGCTGGCTGTGTAGTGTCTGGTGGCAGTAACTACCTTGTATTCTGGGCAGAGGGGGCATAGCTAGCAAATCTGTGCCAGCCTTTCCCATGTGTGTGTGTGTGTGTGTGTGTGTGTGTGTGTGTGTGTGTGTGTGTGTGTGTGTTTGTGCATGCAAATCAAATCTCAAAGAGTATGTGTGGTTTCACAGAGAGAGTGCTGGAGGACTTGGCTTGGACACTCGGCTGAGGACTCAGCTCTATAGCTGTGCCATTGGGGAGTGTTACTGGGGACCTGGAGGGAGACAGAGAGGAAATCCAGGCCCTAGACTGAGTGTGTTCCCTGTGTGCTCTTAAGGGAAATTGTGCTTGATGCATACAGCTGCATCTGGAAATACTGTGTGTATCCATTTTTGCTCCATGTGAACATCTCTCTCCAGTGTCAGTGGTGAGGATTCAGGCTCCTTGATTAAGGCCCATAGAGGGGATGTCACACAGACAAAACACCTTCAGTTGATCAGCTTGCATACACTTCTTATGTGAGAAGACCAAGTATAGTTGGTAGCAATAATGATATGGTATAGGCAGCATAACCAGTACCTTACCAAACACAATGCAAGGAATTTGGACTTTCTGACAATAAATGCAAAAGAACATAAATGAAATACTAATCCTTCCTGCTAAAAGTAAGTAGTGCCTAACATTCCTTCTTTCACAGTGATGTAACTGAAATAATGGTAAGAATGAACCAAAACACAGTAAGATCTCTTGTTCAGCATCATAGTAATGACTGCAGGTAAAACTTTATATATTTATAGGCACTCCAGGAAACATTATAGTTGTTAGCAGCCTACTTTGAGTCACATGATATACTAGTAAAGGCTGTGGGAATCAAATACTGGTCTTAAATAATCCATATCCACTTCTTTCAGGCTAACAGTCTTCTTCATTAGGGTTTATCATTGGCAAATATTAAATATCAAACAGATTGTTGTGATCCTATTTCAAACAAAGATGACATCCCAATTAAAAATATGCACCTACACACATTCACGCACACACACACACACACACACACACACACACACATATATATATATATATATATATATATATATATACATATATATACATACATACATATATATGGATCTACTTCAGTAGATCGAACTTTTACAAATTCGAACCACATATGGCCAAGACCATATGTTCAAACTTGTAAAAGTTCGAACAGTGAAGAAAAAAGTAAAAAAAAACAGCAAAAAAACAAAACTAAACATCTGTAGCAGGGGGGGCTATGCCCCCCTGTACCCCTTACCCCCCTACTTAAATATACCAACTCTGAGATCGCACTACATGGTGGAAAAGGGAAATCTTCCCGTTCTGCACTGTACGGACATCTCCATTCAGTCCGATCGAACTTTTACAAGTTCGAACATATGGTCTCGGCCATATGAGGTTCGAACTTGTAAAAGGTCGAGCTACCGAAGGGGACCCATATATATATATATATATATATATATATATATATATATATATATAGACATACACATATTTCAGAAATTCACAGAGGTTATTTTTATGAAAAAATGTCAAGGGAATCTATGACTCTATGACTATAACTGTACAAATGAAAAGAATGAACAAACACAGAAGCAAAAATATTATGTGTAAAGCAAATGTGCAGATGAAAAAAAAGAAAAGAAAACCACTTATGTGGGTCTTTGATGACACAGCATCAAAAGTTAGGGGAAGCATATCGTGCTTAAAAATATTAATCATCTTGTAAGGAGTAAGAGAGAGGGAGCAACAGCAGTACAAGTTAAAGCAGAAGGAAGCAGAAAAGGCAGAAGGCAGTAAATTGCCCAGACTGAAGAAAGGATAGCAAATTCAAATGAGAACAGAAGTTAAACTATTATAAATACACAAGGGAACAAAGAAAGAAAAAAGAGGGATAATGAAGCTTTAAAAAGACTAGGGTGTGACAGGATAGGAAACTGGAAAATCAAAGATTCTAAATAAATGTTTCTGCTCAGCATTCACAAAGAAAGATGTGCCCAGTATTGGAAGGGGGGGGGGGGAGGTGATTACTGTTCTTTCATAAATTAGAGATTCCTGAAAAAATGTCAAAAGATAAAAGTAAACACAGCAAATGGACCTGCTGAAGTTCACCCTTGTATCTTTAGACAACCTAAAGAATAAATTGGAAGAGTTCTAACTTTGTCTATTTATTTATTTATGTATTTATTTATTTAATTGTATGTATGTATGTATGTATGTATGTATGTATGTATGTATTTATTTATTTATTTATTTATGTATTTATTTTGCTCTGGGAGCAGCTTTCTGCCATCATTCTTGCCCAGAGCTTCTCTTTGGTTTCCCATTCTAACATACCCAGCACCTGTCCACTTTGCCCCTCCTAGACCAGATCTTTCTAACAAGTAATGCGTGAAGTAAAGGTTCGTTAAGATTGGTAAAAGGCAGCTGGGTTTCATTTCACTTTTCCTGAGTGTGGGAAGGAATGGCCGGAAAATATTGACTTTCATCAGTTTCATAATATTATCATTTATTATTCGTCAGCTAGGTAAACACGATAAACACAAGTACCTGCTTAAACGGGAAAATCTAGTAGAAGTTATTCAAAGTCACATACTATGTAAACTAATAGTAAGGAAATTGCCATGTTAGACAGAGTAATAAATAACACACCAAGACAGCAGCTGTGGTCTAAATTCCATAAGATCAATAGTGCCAACCGAATTCACTGAAACTCCTGATAAATGATGTCAGATGCTAATCACTATAGCTATTTCACTGACCTTAAAGATATATACCCCTTATTGTGTGGAACCCAGACTTAGAACTAGAATACAAAGCCCTTTACCACCTTATAAACTTAACTCTGTAAACTATACTGTCAGTTTGACCTTATTTATAGAGAAAATATGGAAATGTTGTTGAAGAAAAGAATTTTGGAATATATGGAAGTCAAAGCAAATGGAACACAAATGTGAAGGTAACGTTTTCATAGCTGGAAGAACATGCTAGACAGATTTAACAGCATTAGAACTTTGACAAGCTGATGAAACTTTCCTTTCACTTTAAGCTCCAAAATCTGATAGAGTTCTTTGTTTGGGTAACCAGGATATCAGATTTGAAAGGGCTGTGGATTATTACATGACAGGTTAGTCTAAATTACTTTTTCTTTTGATAATAAAGACTATTATGATCAGGTGTCCAAACTGAAACCAATTTATTATGTGTTTGAGATATGGATGCCGAGAAATTCACCTTGTGAATGTAGCTTGAGTGGTGCATTTTGGCATCCATGTCAAGAACACATAATGGAGGACTCCAGTCAGCGGTCTGATCATAAGTCTTTGTAGTGCATGGAGCTTTATCTGCTCCCTGTACTACTGGCTACAGAAAAAAAAAAGAAAAAGCCCTTAGTGAGCACTAGCAGTACCTTTCAAAGAGCTGTTAATGTCGGGTCCTGCCTTAAATTAATGCTCAACTAGGTTGTCCTTTTCCCAATTTTGGAGCATAATCATGGTACTTCATGCACTGCTTTAATAGTTTAGTTGTATGGTATTTATAAAATGTGTATGCAGATGTCTAGGGCTTGTACACCACAAAATCACATACCACAGTACTACATAATTTATAGAGGTCCCAGTACTATATGACATATGAGCATACACCACTGCATAACTGTAAGACTCCAGTACATAGCAGGTATGTAAATCAAGGTCCACACTATCATCTTTGTATTGGGGAAGTCAGACTTAGTGCAGAAAAAACACATCAAAAACCAAAGAAGGGTGCCTGATGGCCCAGCGAAAATGAAGCTGTGTTCACCCAACCAAGGCTAAACAATATCAGCTGCATAGCTACATTCATTATCAAATTCATGTGTATATAAATGTACAGACACATTGAAGCTCCCTGCGGACAGTATTCCCCTTATATTAACTCTGTAGTACAACCAATATGAATGGCTGCTGTCATACACTGATATAGTAGTACTACCACCAAAAGAAGGAAGCGTGTGCATTGAATGGTCCTTTGTTGTCATAAAATGGTAATGCTCTCATCTCAGCCTGCATGGCAAATCAGGCTGTAAGTTTTAAAAGTCACCTTTTGCCATAGATGTGGGGGTAATCCTGATGGAGTGCCACTGTCCCCCTGTGCCATTGTAACTGTCTATACTGGCACAGCAGACCAGCTCACAGTCAGGAATACTTAAAGAGGTGGCACAAACACCAAAATGTTGTTCCACACATCAACAGACTGTACTGTCAGCATGCACAGAGATACAGTATGGTGCACAATCCAGCTAGTCTGCCAGTTGTTGGGGAGGTCTGCCTGTACAGCGCTGAATCATAGCAAGACTGATGACATTTGTGCTTGGTTGTTTTGATGATAGTGGTCATGCTGATGATAACAACTACAGTTCAATAATAAAAAAGTGCAAACAACAGGAACAAAACATATTGCACCATTTTTTTACCTTGGATACAGGATCCTAATAGTTTAAATTTATTAAGGCCTTGCTAAGTTTAATTCTGGTGGCTGAGAAAAAGAAATTACTAGAAAATGGAAATCAAAATTGAAACCAACTGTATGTTAAGTAATGAATATTGTAACAGAGATAAATGAACTGGAAGTAGGATCTTTAGAAAAGAGTAGGAGTAAATTACATAAAAAATGGAAACTGTGCGAACAATATGCAGAAAAAATGTTTTAGAGGAGTGAGATTTAAGGGAAGGTAGGAATTGAGCAATTTATGCAATGTTATATTGATGATAGTTATACAAAAAAATATGTGATGTATAACATTTGTAATCAGGAACATGTTAATATGCTTTGTTTTCTTTTATATAAATGTATGTTTGCTTATGCATTCAGTGATAATTCAATAATGGTGTTAAAAAATAAAAATAAACTTACTAGTAAGAGGTTGGAGAACTAGATAATGCAAATGCCAATAGGAAAAAAAATAAACTTTTCCATTACTATGGGAGGCATTCAGCAGCAAATAGCAAAAAGCATTATGTGAAATAACCTGGTCAGTGGCAATTTTAAGGGGGGTGATTCAGAGACAAACATAACACAGTGCTACCAGAAAACTAGCATAGAATGCATCATATACAAATGACAAAATAACATGCAAATGAGTATCAACATGCTAATGACAGCCATCACATATGTAAATGAGGAACTCAAATATGAATGAGAGATTTGAGTGAAGAGCCACAGTGATCATGGCTGCTGAATACCAGGATGTTCCATTGTACAGGAGCTTCACTCATGTTATGACGCTAGGGATAGTGGCTACGTACATAAGCCAGTGTCCACAATGTCGCACATCGTCACCCTCCACATTACAGAGGTCATCCAACAGCTAACTTTCCACCATTAACATTAACCTGCCCAAGCAACAACGACCGCTGAAGCTGAAACGCAAACAAACACCAGTCACAACCAAAGTGACACATAGCTCACAACACCAGTGTGCCACCCAACAACAGCCCCTAAGGCAAGACAATGTACCCAACACTTAAGTCATAGGTGACTCTATAGTCAGGCACACTGATGTCCCACTCACCAGGTTGAAGAAGGAGAAAATTACAGTCAGCTGCCTGTTGGGTGCCAGGATCCACCACATAATGCATGCACTCAAGTCAATACCAGGCTACAACTCTTACCACACTTTTCGGCCACCAAACCAAGACCGAAACACTAAAGGCGGAGGAGTGTCCATATTCACCAAAGATATTCACACTTCCAGACTAGTTGCCCAACACAATGCATGTGAAATTCTCCAGATGCAACTAACACTAGGTAAGACTGCAATCCAAATTGTAGCTTGCTACAGATCCCCCACCATGCCACTGTCTCCAACCCATATAACATAGCTGGTCTCACTACCCTCTAGTAGACCTTCCCTTTCACTCTTACTGGTACTCGTCTGTCACAAATCACTCCTGACACTCTTCTCCACCCACTCCATCCTGCCTGTACTCTCTTCTTCACCTCTCTTCCACACTCACCATTACTCTGAACTATTAATCCCAAGTATTTACACTCATTCACCTTCACCGCCTCTACTCCTTGCATCCTCACCATTCCTCTATCTTCCCTCTCATTCACACACATATATTCTGTCTTAGTCCTGCTGAACTTCATTCCCCTTCTCTCTAGAGCATATCTCCATCTCTCCAGGGTCTCCTCCACCTGTTCCCTACTCTCACTACAGATCACAATGTCATCTGCAGACATCATAGTCCACGGGAACTCCTGTCTGATCTCGTCTGTCCATCACCATTGCAAATAAGAAAGGACGCAGAGCTGATCCTTGATGTAATCCCACCTCCACTTTAAATGCATCTGTCACTCCCACCACAGACCTCACCGCTGTCACACTGCCCTCCTACATATTCTGTGCCACTCTTACATACTTCTCTGACACTCCCGACTTCCTCATACAATACCACAACTCCTCCCTAGGCACCCTGTCATATGCTTTCTCTAAGTCTACAAAAACACAATGCAACTCCTTCTGACCTTCTCTGTACTTCTCCATCAACACTCTCAGAGCAAACATCACATCAGTAGTGCTCATTCCCAGCATGAAACCATACTGCTGATCACTAATCATCACGTCCCTTCTTAACCTAGCTTCCACTACTCTTTCTCATAACTTCATGCTGTGACTGATCAATTTATCCCTCTGTAGTTACTACAGCTCTGCATATCACCCTTATTCTTAAAAATCGGTACCAAAACACTTTTTTCTCCATTTCTCAGGCATCCTTTCACTTTCCAAGATTTAATTAAGCAATCTGGTTAGAAACTCCACTGCCATTTCACCTAAACACCTCCAGGATTCCACAGGTATGTCATCTGGACCAACACTCTTTCCATTCTTCATCCTCTTCATAGCTATCCTTACTTCCTCCTTGCTAATCCATTGCACTTCATGATTCACTATCCCCACATTACCCAACCTTCCCTCCCTCTCATTCTCTTCATTCATCAACCCCTCAAAGTACTCTTTCCATCTGCTCAACATACTCTCCTCACTTGTGAGTACATTTCCCTCATTATCCTTTATCACCTTTACCTGCTGCACATCTATCCTAGCTTGGTCCCTCTGTCTAGCCAATCCATACAGGTCCTTTTCTCCCTCCTTAGTGTCCAACCTTTCATACAACTCTTCATATGCCTTATCCTTAGCCTTCGCTACCTCTCTCTTTGCCATGCACCTCATCTCCTTATACTCCTGTTTACTTTCTTCATCTCTCTGACAACCCCACTTCTTCTTTGCCAACTTCTTTCTCTGTATACTCTCCTGTACTTCCTCATTCCACCACCATGTCTCCTTGTCATCCTTCCTCTGTCCAGATGTTATGCCAAGCACCTTTCTAGCCATCTCCTTTACTAGCTCTGCTGTAGTTACCCAGCTATTTGGTAACTCTTCACTGCCACCCAGTGCCTCTCTTAACTCTTCCCTGAACTCCACCTCACAATTACCCTTTTTCAATTTCCACCATTTGATCCTTGGTGCTGCCCTTAAACTCCTCTTCCTCTTCTTGATCACCAACGTCATCCTGCAAACCACCATCCTATGCTGCCTAACTACACTTTCTCTGGTTACCACTTTACAGTCTCCAATCTCCTTCAAACTGGTTCTCCTGCGCAAGATATAATCCACCTGTGTGCATCTTCCTCCACTCTTGTATGTCACCCTATGCTCCTCCCTCTTGTTAAAATATGTATTCACCACAGCCATGTCCATCCTTTTCGCAAAATCCACTACCATCTGACCTTCTGCATTCCTTTGCTTAACACCATACCTACCCATCACTTCCTCATCTCCTCTGTTTCCTTCACCAACATGCCCATTGAAATCTGCTCTAATCACCACTCTCTCACCCTTGGGTACAGTCATCACCACTACATCCAACTCACTCCAAAATTTTTCTTTCTCATCCATTGCATGCCTAACTTGTGGAGCATATGAACTAACTGCATTCATCATTACACCATAAATTTCCAGCTTTATAAACATCACTCTATCCGACACTCTTTTCACCTCCAAAACACTCTTAGCATACTGTTCCTTCAGGATAACTCCTATGCCATTTCTCTTCCCATCCACACCATGATAAAACAATTTGAACCCACCTCAGATACACCTAGCCTTACTCCCCTTCCATCTGGTCTCTTGCACACACAATATACCAACCTTCCTTCTGTCCATCATATTGGCTAGCTCTCTCCCTATACCAGTCATACTGCCAACATTCAAAGTTCCGACCCTCACTACCACAGTCCTAGCCTTTCTCCTCTCTTCCTGCCTTCGGCCATGCCTTCCCCCTCTTCTCCTCCTCCTCCTTCAGTCAACAGCAGCCCAATTTCCACCAGCACCCTGTTGGCTAACAGTACTGGTAGCGGTCATTGTTAACCTGGGCCTCGACCAATCCGGTATGTAAATATTTACTGCTGTCCGCATGAATGATTTGGTGAAGTTTTACGCTGGATGCCCTTCCTGACGCAACCCTCCCCATTTATCTGGGCTTAATATTGGATGATTTCAACTACCCTGCCATTAACTGGGAAAACTACTCGGGTACCAACACCTTTTCCCAACGGTTCTTGGAATTCATAAATTCCAGCACCCTGGCTCAACTAAACCATTGTCCCATGAGGGACTCCAATATCCTAGACTTGGTCATTACCAACATGGAAGATAGATGCTCCACACCAGTGGTCACCCCCTCATTGGTCAGGTCTGACCATACGCAAATCACCCTTGACATCCGCATCCCAGCCCTACCCCCTCCCCCAGTAAGGAAACCTCCATAAAAAACTTCTCCAAAGCCAACTTCATGCTACTCAAGTCAGACGTGACAAACTTCATGACACCCATGCAGACGGGAACTGAAAGTTTGACTGCTGAATCCTACACTAAGGCACTGTACAAGCACATCCACTCATGCATGAAGAGTACCATCCCACATAGAACCAAGATGCTCTCCTCCAAAAAAAAAGCCAATCTGGTGGTCCCCTGCTATAAACAAACTATACAACAGAAGGAAAAAACTATTGCAGAAAAGAGGAAAATGCCAGGATGCAAAAAACTCCCTTACCAGCCTCAGTAAGAAGCTGAGATCCCTCATAAAATCCTCAAACACTAGTTATGAAAAGAAAATTGCCAAAGATTCCAAGGACAACCACAAGGCAGTCTATAGTTATGTCAAGAATCTAAATGGCAATGCTCAGATCTGCTTTGAGCTACAACAGAATGGCATTAAATATACTGATGCCAAGGATATTGCCAATATCCTGGCAGATCGATTTAGTGCCAACTTCACCCCCCTCTCACCCCCTAAAGCGCCCATCTCACTACCAAAAGATTGCCAAATTCTGGTAATCACCACCACACAGGTAGAAACTGCACTCTCCAAAGCTAAGAATACAGCATCCATGGGACCTGATGACATCCCGGGCTGTGTACTACATGAACTAAAAAATGAACTGGCACCTCACCTAAGTGTCATGTTTAATCATAGCCTTGCCTCAGGCTTTGTGCCCACTGAGTGGTGCACAGCTACAGTTATCCCACTCCACAAGGGGGGATCCACCTTGGATCTGGGAACTACCGCCCCATCAGGCTGACGACCTTGATCTGCAAGGGCATGGAATGCATTATCATGGAACTTATAAACAAAGACATTGGCAACCTTCAAACACTGGACCCCACCCTGTTTGGGTTCGTGAAGAGCCAGTCTTGTCTCCTGAACCTGATTGATTTCTTTGAGTCAGTCTCCAGAGCTGTGGACGAGGGTAGGGCGGTCCACACAGCCTATCTGGACCTCGCCAAGGCCTTCGACACCTTCCCCCACTCTGGAATCATAGATAAACTTACTAAGCTGGGCATAAATCCCTACGTCACTCGATGGGTTGCCAACTGGCTTACTGACAGAACCCAGACTGTAAAAGTAGCCAACTCCAAATCCAACTCCAGACAAGTGATAAGTGGAGTACCTCAGGGTTCAGTCCTGGGACCGCTCTTGTTTGGCATCTACTTCTCTGAAGTACAGGTCAACACTAAGGGACTCTGGCTAACAAAGTTTGCAGATGACTGCAAACTGGGAGCCATTACTGAATCCCCAAATGATGTGGATATTCTACAAAAGGGCCTTACAGAAACAGATGCTTGGTGCCAGAGCCATGGGCTCAAGCTTAATGCCAAGAAATGTATATTTATCCCCTTTGGAAAAAAACATGTACTCATGAATTGCCACATAGGTGGCAGTGCACCAAATATCAAAAGTGTGATGACAGTCTTAGGGACACAGGTGGACAGTGGTCTCACCTTCGATAACCACATCTCCACAACAGTCAGGAAATCCTTCTATGTGGCACACCTCATCCCTAAGGGCTTTTCATCCAGAAAAAAGGGGGTCATTGTCCCACTGTACTCATCCCTCATTAGACCCATTATAGAGTATAACACCCCGTTTGGTATGTACCTCACAAGACATCTGCAACAGCTGGAAAGGCCACAGAAATACCCCACTAAAAGAATCACAGGCCTAAAGCAGATGCCATATGTTGACCATCTAAAAAAACTCCAGCTATACTCTGTGGCATATCGTCTACTCAGAGGTGATCTCTGCTTAACATACAAGGCCATGTCAAACCCTGAGCTGTTGGACATGCTCCACTTAAAGAAATCCCAATCCCTCAGAGCCACATGCTCCAGGGATCTAAACCTTGTCATCACAATGAACAAAACATGCTGGAGGAATAGGTTCCTGGCCCAGAGACTCCCCATACTCTGGAATAGACTGCCCATACATGTCAAGCAGAGCGCCTCCTTGGCCCTCTTCAAAAGGAACCTTGATGATTGGATTGGAGATATGAAATTCACCCCAGGGAATCATGTCAGTCTCCCTGCTAGACATGGGTCCGGGCAAGTAAATATTGTTGGAAGAAATATCCAGGGAATTGTTATGGCTAGGCTTGTATAGACCCTAGGGTGGATAGCCTAGTACCAACCTATGAGCCTATAAACCACCACCACCATGATCAGGACAATATCAGTATTTACCATATGGAAAGAGACACCATATGGGAGTTCATAGGTTCATAGATTCATAGGAAGTTACTGGGCTAATGGCCCTAGGGTCTTTACAAGCCCAACAATGTAACCAAAACCTGTGTACCCTAATTGACTATAGTTAGATGCTAGTTGTTTGCAGAGCGATTCTATGATCAGCACCAACTGCCCCTGTTCATGAGTGACATAGGTGCCACCCCTGGGGTGAATTTATGGTTACCCATCCAATTATCAAGGTTGCACTTTAATAGGGTCATTGAGTAGCTCTGCTTCACATGAAATTGAAGCTTATTCTAGGGGAGCAGAAATCTCTGGGTAACATATCTGTCTCTCCTACATGTTGTGTTAATGTCACAGGCTAGGCTGAGATCCCTGGAACGAGTGACTCTTGTCCCATTTGATTTGCAGATGTGCAGCATTTCCATTAGGCCAAGGTCAGAGACTGCTCTGTAGGACAGGCTCAGGTCATTTCTCAGCTACCTGTATGATACAGAGTACAGTGACAGGGCTTTCAGACTTTCCATGTTGGGTATGTTTTGGAGGCCCTGAATTCTCTTGGATAGAAGCTCTGTGGCCTCTCTAGCTGCTGCAGATGTCTGGTGATGTACATACAGAAGGAAGCATTTTACTCAATTAGTGGTCTGATAAACTTTGAATATAGCAGAGGTATGACCTCTTTGGTATTGGATGCGATGCCCTTATTTATGATATGTGCAGTATAGAAGGCTTTTCTTACCACTATGGACACATGGTGATCGAAGTTTAGATTGCTATCAACCTGTGTTCCCAAGCCTTGCACCACTGGGTTTGAGCTTAAAGGGATATTATGTATATCATAATTAGAAGGGGCTACTTCTTTGCCAAAGGGGATAATGAGGCATTGTTTTTGCATTTAGTTTTAGTCCATGGCTTTGGCACCAATCATTTGTCTGTGTCAGTCCCTTCAGTAATATGTTGACATCACTGGGTGAGTCTGTGATTGCGCCCAGTTTACAATTGTTTGCAAACTTTGTAAGCCACAGGCCATCTACTTTTGCCTGGACTTCAGAGAAAGAGATTCCAAACAGTTTAGGGCCCAGTACAGATCCTTGTGGTACACCACTGGTAACTGGTCTACTGGTGGAAGTGGACTCTAAAACCTTGACAGTGTGCATTCTATCTAGCAATTTAGCTACCCATCTAGTGACATATGGGTTATCCCCAGCTGGGAAAGTTTCTCAACAATACCTGAGTGGGGAAATGTGTCAAATGCCTTGGCTAAATCAAGATAAGTGGTATGTACTGCTTTCCTCTCATTCAGGGCTTTGCTGACATTCTCAAAGAAGTCCACCACGTTTAATACTAAATAAAAGATTTACCCTTGACAAAACCAAACTGAGTTGGGTCAAGAGTTTGAAGGCTGCCTATGTCCTGGTTCATAAGGTCCATAATGATTCTTTCCACAGCCTTGCAGATAAGGCTGTTCAGACTAATGCATTTATAGTTCTCAGGGTTGGTTGATGAACCCCCTTTGTGTAAGGGAATTGCTGTTGCTGCTCTCCACTCTACGGCACAAACCGGAGCTCAGGCTGTGGTTAAAGACAGTGCTAAGTGGTTCCACTAGGACTTCTTTTAGATTGTTTAGTAAAAAGCCTGGGATGTTGTCTGGTCCCATAGAGGCCATATTTTTGGCCTTGCAGAGCACTTGTATGACCTGTTCTTTGGAGATATTTGGTAGAAGACTGGTATCTGGAATGCTATGGGGTATGGCTGGTGGGGACAGGGGAGGGGGGTGAAATTTTCACCAAATCTGTCAGCTAGTAGGTTGGCAATTTCTTCAGGGTCAGTGTGAGTGGTGGCATCCACTATACATTCAGTACACAGCTGGGCATTCCCTTTTCCCTTTTGGACATAGCAAAAGAATGCTTTATGATTATCTTTAGCTAGTGATGCTAGTTTAGTCTTGTAAATAGCTTCAGAAGACTTACAAGGATTCTGATTTGCTTGTTTAGGCTGTGTAGGGTAGTCTTCCTTTGCTGAGTAAGTTCCTCCTTGTTCTTGGATATCAATTTTATCCTTTTGTTATATAACTTATTTATACTTGCAGTCCACTAGGGTGGCTTATTTTTTCAAGAAGACCTGGTTTTAGTCCTGTCAGGTACAGTCGAGTCAGTTCATTTGTTTAAGTAGCTATACAGGGCATTTGTGTACTCCTCTGCATAGGAGTCATTGTTGGCTGTGTTAGCAGGGGCTTTGAAACCTTTTATACTGTCGCTTAGAAGGCAATAGTTTGCTTTGTAGAAATTTTTCATTTTTTTTTTTTGTTCCTGTGGGTGTCTCACATCTGATCTTTACTTCAAACAAGACAGATTTATGGTCTGACTTAACCAGAAATGGCAACACACTGGGGGGTAGTGCAGTGACCCCACATTTTGGTAAATACTAGATCTCGGACATTTGAGCCCCTTGTGGGGGTGCAGACTAACTGTTCCAGGGCATTTGAACCTCAGAGCAATCATGTAAATCACCCAGTTTATGGATGGTAGTTGAAGTCTCCCATGACAAGGTGTTTAGATATATATTGAGTGACTATAGCAAGTCCAGGTAGGTGGTATCTTTCTCCTGGTTCATAGTGGGGGACCTGTAGCTAGCTATGATGTGGTTGGGTATTTTACCTATAGTTATTTGGACCTGGAGTAGCTCAAGAGATTCTTACTGTTTCACCAGTCTCAAGGTGTATTTGGCACAAACTAAATGCTGTCATTCTATTATTGGTTAAGTAGATACATGGATATGATTGGTTTACTCATCTTAGTATGAGCGCTCTTATTGGTTTGTATATATTTTAGATATGTTAATTATTGCGTCTAGAATTTGACAGGTTTTCTCTGAACTACGTTAAACTTTTAATGCTGTTTTTTATTGTTTTTTAATCATCTGAAGAGCACCAATGTTGGTGCGAAAGTGCTTATTTCATTTTGCAACACAGTTTGCATGGGAATAAAAGGTTGACACTCATGTGGAAAGCATTGTGGTCTATCAACAATGTCTTTCCAGGCTGTCATATACTGGATCCCCTTTGGAGTGACACCAGAACCTAAGCAATTGTTGAACTCTATAATTTTTTGTCTGTACTGTGGCATCATCCTAGGTGAAGGAAGAATGCTGCTTAGGGCTAGGGACATACCTGCCTAGAGCACATAATCTGAGAGTTCTGTTGTGTCTTTCTTCATATAGTCCAGAGAATTATGTCTCAAGTTATTCACTCCAACATGTACTATGACAGAGTCATAATGGTAATTGTTGCTGAGTGACTTGCATGCGTGCATGACTTGACAGATCCTGGCACCTGACAGGCGGCTGACCATGACCTTCTCCTTGTCCATCCTGGTTTGGGTGACATCTGTGTGTTCCACTATTGAGTCACCTGTGACCAGGACATTAAGTTTTTATTTTTATTTATTTATTTAACATTTGTTGACCGGGAAAGTCTGACTAAGACAGAGCCTATTTTTAGTGGAGACCTGGAGAGCAATGCTCCAGACGCATGTCTTTCTAACATGGAAGGAAACCAGTGCACTCAGAGAAATCCACACAAATGCAGGGAGGACATGCAGACTCCACACAGAAGGCACCCCAGAAAAGAATCAAACTGGAGAACCTCTTGCTGTGAGGCGACAATGTTAACCGCTGCACCACTGTGCCCCCCAATGGTTTTGTCATATTTTGCCTTATGGGCTTAATTCCTGAGACACTGATATGCATATTGTTATGTGTAATGGTGGAGTCTGTTCATGTACCAGTACATGTGATTTTTTTGCAATTGGGAGGTCTCTGGTCTTTTGGTAGGCTCTTGATGAGTACCTCAGAGTATGTGGGTTTATATGTCTTGACTTTATCTTGTGTAAGAGGAGAGGTGTGTATGCTGACAACCTTTTTGATGTCTTGTTCATTGTTAATGTGAGAGGACTGATTCAAGTCATATGGTATAGTGTCACCTCTCATATGCTGTATTTCTTTGCTTTAGGAACAGATGGTTGTCAGTATACATGAGGCAATTGCTACATTGCCTAAGGATGCCCACATCAATCAGGCTGGCTACAGAAATGTTGGGAAACTGACTGTCCATAGTAGCAGGCAATTCCTAAGTACTAGTTTATGAGAAGGCAAGTTAGATCAGCTATTGCTCTGGGATTAACAAGGGCACTTAATTGTATAGAAGATCAAGGATGAACACTGAGAAGATGCTGCTCAGCGTGCAGCTAAGTTACCTGAGGAAAAGCAAGAAAGCCTGAGGGGGTTTCACTGACTGGAGTCTAGGGAAAAAAGTATTTATATGCGTTTGCATCTGTACAAGGCACTGCTAACCCCACTGTGTGGCACGTACCTATGCACAAATGGAAGACTTATATACAGGTGAAATTAAACAGTCTTAAACTAGTCTGCCAATAGGGAATCACACAATGATCTTTCCTCCAGCAATTCCCAGCTCAGACAAGGCTATATCCACAATCTTCTGCCAGTAGGGTGCAGGGAAGCCCTTCTTAATGTAAGATGGCTGGATTTCAGTTCAACTGTATGAAAAACAGGCTAGATTCAGCAAGTCTGAAACTAATCTATGCTAATCTACGTAATATTTCAGTCCAGCACAAGTGCAGGTAATAAGCAGGCACAAAAAGTAACAGTTAAACATTTACAAATGAATGCAGTAAAACAGTAAAATACAAATGGAAAAGTGCAGATCAAACTCAAAATAAACTTAAATTCCTGTTCTTAGCTTTGGATGGCTTGGATTCAAGCCAAAACATTCTGGACCTCTGGCAAAGGACACCAAATGCAGAGCAGCTCCAGTTAATTCAGCCAAAAAGATGAGCAAATGTGAGGCTTATATACAGGTGAAATTGAACAGTTTTAAACTAGTCCGCCAATAGGGGATCACACAAGCATCATTCCTCCAGCAATTCCCAGCTCAGACAAAGCTATGTCTACACTCTTCTGCCACAAGGGTGTAGGGGGGAGCCCTTCTTAATGTAAGATGGCTGGATATGTATGCCATGTATACACAGGGCTTGTAGCAGCACCTCTTTCTCTAATACAGTGAACATCTCCAGCCCTTGTTGATCCTTCAGTTCCAAGACAAGACAAGAGCAACTGTGGGTTAGAAATGCAGATTGTTGTGCTAATACATGACTGTTCATGCCAGTCAACAGTTGTCTTGGTACTGCCCCTGGTCTCATTTGGTGGTCATAGCCCTGTGTGCTCTCATTCTGTCACCATTTTGATACGCTGCCATAGTGTGGCAGCAATGCCCATATTAGCAATGATCACTGTCAATTAAAATAGCTCTAACAGTACAGTATATTCCCCCTGTAGTGGAGGCCTGATATGTTCCATGTCATATATTGCAGTCGATCTGGATATGGTATGCTCTTGTGAACCCTACACAGCAGGGCAGTAACCTGGCCTAACCTGCCCCCTGTAAGACTGAAATCCCCAACAGGACTGCAACCTGTCTTGTCTTGTTCTCTCTCAGGTAGAGCTCCTCCTAAGCAGGACTGCAATCTAACTTGCCCTGTTCCTTGTTCCCTATTCCATGTTAGACTGAGCCCCCATCAGACTGGCAACCTCTTCTGTCCTGTTCCCTCTTCCATGTCAAGTTGTGTCCCAGAGCAGGACCACAACCTGTTCTATGCTGTTCCCTGTCAGGTGGAGCTCTGCCACACAGAACAGAAAACTGTCTAGCCATGTTCCCTGCGCACTGTCAGGCTGTCCCACCCCAGCATGTCTATCGTCTGTTGTGCCCTGTGCTGTTTTACTCCATAAGCTTCTCTGCTCATTCATTTTCCTTGTTGCCTGCATAAACCTTTGCATGGTCACTGCAGCCCTGAGATCCATCATCAGTAATCCTGTATGCTTTTAGTTGCCTCGGTGGCAGTACATTCTGTTATCCATGATATTATGATTCCTGAGTAGCTTCCCATAATGTTGTCTCCTACAAAATGGCAACTACTGTTTTATCACTCTGGAATGGGCCTCATAGTGCAATAATTATAACAGTGATGTGATTTAATACAGTTGTCTGAATTGCAGCTATAACACTATCTATTATCAGCCACAGTCAGTATTATGATCAATAGTGTATCTGGAGCTGGGCTTGAGGGTCAGCTGCACTGGATGCAGAATGTTACATGACACAGACAGCAGACCCCAATCTCTCTAAAATGCAATACAGGCTTTTAAAAGCCATTATTGCATTTGTGGTCAAGCCAGACTGCTGTAATCCCCCGTTTATGGAGGAATCATTATGTCTCATAATGGTTCACCTCCCAACCCCCTGATTACACTTATAATGGGTACCAGAACTTGTCAAAGATTTGGGATGCATGGTGAGGCTTTGAAAGGCTCTTGTTATTGTTAGCCTAGTAAAGAGCTATGAACCTAGACAACTTTCTGCAGCTTAAAAGCAAAAAAAATGCACCATGCAGGCATGGTATAAACTGTAGCAACTGTTTGCTACATTTGTAGCAAGCAGTTTGGTACAGTTTAAAAGAAGATTTTTTAAACTAAAATATGAGTGCCCTAGTGCTCAGTGTAGACGGGCTATAAACTGTATCAACTGTTTGTGTAGCAAGCAGTTTACTACAGTTTAAAAGAAGAAGTGATTTTTTTTTAATAAAATGTGTTGAAGGAGGGTACTGAATAGATGGGTCAGGAGGGAGAGGAGCATTCTGTGCAAGTGGTCATCTAGTTGGTGTGATAGAACAAGGAACATCCATTTTTTTATGCTGTCCGGTAGAAGAGCTGGCAGGGATGTGGGTCTGACTGGAATAAGCTGGCCATTACACTGTAGTTACTGGCTTAATACAATCAAGTGTTTTCTTTGCTCTTCAGTTAAAGTGCTGAAGGGGGTGATGTGTGGTTCATGGTCCCAGCACAGAGTGCTGCTTGAGCCAGCTACATTTCTTATTATGATGCTCATGTCTTTCCATTGCTGGGCTTGGAAGTCAAACTCTTCCAGCAAGTGCTCTATATGGTCCCAGAGCATGCATATATCATCGCTGGGTATTGCCACCTACAGGCAATGGTGTTTTTTGGAATCTCCCTACCATGCTGCCCAGTAATGTATATCATCTGGTACCAAGTACTAGGCTATCATTTTCATCCTAAGCCTTCACTAGCAACATAGACAGGATAAAGCTTTGACTACAGCCTAAACAACCAGAGCATAGACAGTGGCTCAGGACCTTGAAGGCACTACCAAGGAGAATGGGTTTGTCCATCCTAGGGGGGCAAGAGGGAGGTGTGTAGTCTCGGTGTACACTCGGGTGGTTTGAGTTCCCAGGTGGAGAACGAGGATACAAAAATATGGTGCTGCCCGATGGTGAGCAGGGTGTGTTGCAGATGTCAGCTGTTTGTAGAAGTGTGGGATGGTTCAAAGATGACACCCTTTGTATGTCTCACCCTTGGGGTTTTCTGGGTGTTCACAGGGGTGGGGGGTAAGTACTCTTTGACAGCAGTATGACACTGCACCAGGATGTCTCGCTCTTCTCTTTGGTCCTGAATATTGGTTGAATCAAGTCCAGGGAGCTAGGAGTGTTCACTAGACCAGACCCAGAGATCAAGGTGAAGCTCTAGGATTAACTGATGGTCAGCTCTGTCAGAGCTAAAATGTACTCCAAAAAAGGCTACCATTTCTCTCCTCATTCAGACCCGCAGAGTGGACGTGGCCTGTATGAATTCAGCAGAGCTCCCACTTGGTTCAGTCACAAAACAAGGAGCTTCCTACATATTCTGGGACCACATGGAGCAGTTGCTGGAAGAGTTTACAGCCCCCCTCTATAAAATAGTTCTCAGGCAGCAGCATACCAGGGTGTTGAGTGATGTTACAGGCTTCTCCTGCTCTGGTCTGCTGTGCAGGCATAAATACAGTGACCTGTAGAGGTGTCACCCAGACCTGCTGTACCAATGGATGACAGAGGTTTGGGAGAGGGATCCACCTTATCACTTTAAGCATTCTTTATTTGCTATGGTACTGCACATTCTAACAGTGGAGTAGCTAGAACATTTGGAGTGCAGGGCAAGATCCTCATTTGGCACACCCCATACCTGAAGAACAAAAAACTATTTGTAATGGGGGGACCAAACAATAAAAATAATCAGTTAATAACATAAAAACAACCTGGATGAATTAAGAACTCTTATCTTTCTCACCACCCCCTATAAAACATGTAGCATTCATTGAAAGTCCAGTCAGTAAAAACAGTCAACTAATAATAGATAAACACAGCCTTGATGAATTAAGAACTCATATCCCCCTCCCCAAAAAAGTAGCGTAGCATTCATTGAAAGTCCAATCAGTAAAAATAATCAACTAATAATAGTTAAACATAGCCTTGATGAATTAAGTACTCATATCTCCCCCATAAAACAGTGTAGCATTCATTGAAAGTCCAAGCAGTACAAATAATCAAGTTGTTGTTGTGTCTTTCGGCTTTTCCCAGTTAGGGGTCGCCACACCGGAACACCGGTCCTCTAATGATTGGCAGTTGATTTTTACATGCCAAGTTGCCAGCCCTGACACACAACCTTCAACAAAGGTATGCCCATTCACGCATGTCTCCATGCAGAAGACGCTCTAGCTGAGAATCGAACTGGACAGCATCTTACTGTGAGGCGACAACGCTACCGCTGCACCACCACCGCGGATAATAGTAGATAAAAACAGCCTTGATGAATGAAAAAGTCACATCTACCACTCTCTTCTCCCATTAAAACAGCCAATAAAGTCCCTATCTGCCCTATGTAGCAATAATAATAATAATAATTATCTGTACTGGAATAGTACCCCCACAGTTTTGTCTCTATGCCATTCATTACAAATAAGTTGGAAAATGACCATGAAACTAGACAAAAATGAAAAATCACGTTCTTATATCTCCCAAATTAGGAGATATGAGTTTTCTTTTTCAATTTTCTAAAACTAGCAGCCAAAGACCTAGCAAAACCACCTTACCCACATGCATAGTTAATTTATATTTGAATATAAGATTGTCTCTTCAAAGTTCAAGCACTTATTTGTAAACATGATTTCAAGAGAGTTACTCCACTTCTGCTCCCCACATCCTAATTGGGCTTCATAATCCCCAGCAGCAGCACCACTGAACCCTGAAGCAAAGCGTGTAAGACATATGTGAGTGCTTCACTTATAAGGGAATCAGTTCAATGCTGCTTTATTTTCATTCTGGATAAGCAAGTATCAGCAACAAAGTAAGCACAGGTTCTACTTCAATTTTTGTACAGATGTATAAAACACAGGGCAGATAATCAATATACATTTGTTGTAACTCGTATAAATGGATAAAATGTAAGTGCAGCTGTCATCACTATAGATAATGTTTTACTATATGAAAATACATCTTCCTGCTGCATTTTAATGTTTCCATCATTACCTTCAAAATAAACACTGCCAGAGTGCCAGTGTAACACAAACAAA
The DNA here is from genome assembly GCF_019279795.1 of Protopterus annectens. Lineage (NCBI taxonomy): Eukaryota > Metazoa > Chordata > Ceratodontiformes > Protopteridae > Protopterus > Protopterus annectens. Next base: position 1,020,853,653 of record NC_056739.1, on the reverse strand, counting down.
AAACCTAAAGCTGTTATACCAGTCAGTTTTAACTCTCCTTTCACTCCTGCATCAGAGCTTTCATGTAGTCTTTATACAATTGTCTTGGGAGTATTTTTGCCATATTTGTTTGCTTATTGCTATAACCCTGTTATCTGTGAAATTGAATGGTTATATTATTCTGTTCGCATATATTTAATGGTAATGGAAGTCTATAATTTACTGATAGTATCAAACTGCAACATATCTCCATCATTTACTCTTATTTTATATTAATTAATTTAGGAACAGGAAGTAAACAAACATATTCAAAATATCTCTCAAAAGACACTTATTTGAATCCTGGCATTACACGTGTAATACTCCATGTTAATTATTAACTTAGCAGAACTTACACAATTTGGCTGTACGTACTAACTCTGTTAACATATCCCTTCTAAGAACACTACTTCTCTATAAGTAGTTACATTCCTAGCTGCAACTCTCACCACGGAAGTATTACTAACTATGCACTACTTTGCCTAAGTGATTCTCCCTATTTAATTTCCTAACTAACGTTATGTTCCTCCACATATTTAAATTCAACCATATATTTGTCTATATTTACGTGTTTAAAGTCTTATGTACTATTGGATACTATGTATATATTTTTGTTTTTACATTTTTATCCTGTAAATGTGTTAACACTCATTTTTTGTCAGCTTTTTTTTATAATTTCTATTACTTGTTGTGATAATTTGTATGTAAGCTTAGACTGGAGTTTTCTCCCCGGGCCTCTGCTGAAAATGGGCACTGTCCCAGTCAGACCATCCCAGTAAACAAATGTAAAATAAATAAATAAATAAAATAAATATTATTCAATGAACTGGCCTTAGGCCTGATGTCTGTTGCCACTTGTCATGGTCACTTACAAATAAATTCTACTGTCTGGTATCAGTTCTCTGCATTAAATATAACTGAAAAACAACAGAGTAATGTTTCTTTCACTTTTTTTGTTGTGTCTTTCGGCTCATCCCGGTTAGGGGTCGCCACAGCGGAACTCCGGTCCACTAATGTTTGGTAGTGGATTTTTACGTGCCGAGTTACCAGCCCTGGTGCACAACCTTCAACAAAGGCATGCCCATTCACGCATGCCTCCACACAGAAGACGCTCTAGCTGAGTACTGAACGCGACAATGTCTTGCTGTGAGGCAACAACGCTACCGCAGCAGGAATTCAAATTAAGCTTAGGCTGCCACTTCTCATCAGAATCAGAGACAAATCCATAAATAATAATCGGGGACAATGCAGGGACACTTAAAATATTACAACTATTATCCTGAGTGACTGACAGAGTAAGAGAAAGTGAAGTTAAGGCTTTCCTACATAGTAGCCCACAGGGGAAAAAAAAGACAAGCGGCATAATGCCAAACATGTTTCTCATAGGTAATCATTGCCAATGTAATTTCTAATGGTACTCTGACAATAATTCAGTTTTTATGGAGATTTCTCCTGTCTTTGAGATGGTGCGACAGTGGAGTTGGTGCATATATGCTTTAGGGGTTCGGGGGGGGGGGCTTACTTCAGAAAATCAAAAAAAAAAGATTGTTTTTGACCCTTTAGTTGTTTGGACATCTTTTTTCATTTTTTTGAAATGTTGACTTTTAGGAAGCTTGCAGTTCATAATAGAGCCATGAATTAATCTACATTTTTTCTGAAGTAAAGAAGTCTACTTTAATTATTGTCATTATTTATTAAGCACAATTTATCACCTGTTTCTCTAAAAACACTACATTACACACAGACACGAGCAATAGAGGATACAGAGGCAAAAAATATGTAAAACCTGGTTCCACTGATGCTGTGATAGTCATAGTTTCTCAACTAACTTAGAATAATGATGCCACCTTGCAGGTTGGGGAATTCTGTTCTTTTATTCATTCATTGGTAATGCTGTATTGCATTTTAATTTGACATTCACCACACACAACAATTGGCATCCTGATTCTGCTCTGGATTTAGGTAAACTAATGTTATAAAAATATATATTTATTTCTTTAATTGAATATTATGGTTACATACTGACTGAGACATACTGCGGTGGTGGTGCTGCAGTAGCGTTGTCGCCTCACAGTTAGACGTTGCCCGTTCGATTCTCAGTTAGAGTGTCTTCTGTGTAGCAACATGCGTGAATGGGCGTTCCTTCGTTGAAGGTTGTGCGTTAGGCCTGGCAAGCCAGTATGTAAAAATCTACTGCAAATCATTAGCGGACCGGAGTTCTGCTGTGGCGACCCCTAACCGGGAAAAGCCAAAAAACACAAACAAACAAACTGACTGAGACAGAGACAGGTATATGTCACTCCTTTTCTTCCAGTTCCAGGCCTCAGGTTAAAAAAAACAGGGTCCCAGCCATCCACATACTCCAGTTGTACAAAAAAAACAAAAAAATATTCAAAACTCGTGACTGAGCCAATAACTGAGTGCTCTATTGGCACCCTGGTTCTCTCCACATGTAGAGTGGCACAGCCGATTGACCCAATCAATTGGGCAACCAGAGGTAGAACCCATCCAAGATGTCATCCAAGGAGATGACTGACATGTGGGTGAGTTACCATCTGGGCTGGTCTGGCAGGCCTTGTATACTTCTCCCTATCCCCCATCACTTCTTCCTTATGTATAACTCACAATCTCCTGTTTGCAGTCCAAACCTCTCCATCACCAATTGTCTACCCTCTGTCTCCAGTTTGCCCTTCATATGCCAATATAACACCCTTCTGTCTTAGTTTGTGCTGCATATTTGACCATCTACCCATAGATTCTTGCAACATTCCCCATACCTTTCGTAACAAAATAAAAAATGGGCATCTGTGCCCAAAAACAAGTGTATCCTTTTGTAGCCAATTTCTCTTTCATTCAAGTTGTCCCACTGTAGGGTCATCTGCTTGCTCTTCCCATTTCTGTTTTTGCTATCACGTCTTTCCCTCCCCATTTATATGATGAAATCACTTGGCACTTTGCCAAGTAGCGCTTGTATAGCTATCAGTGCCCATGCATATCATTGCATGTGTATGAATATACATGACACAGGGAATGTTGCCTGCCTGACAGTTTCCCTTGGGTCACATACCCGTGCACAGCATGGCCATTTCTTCTGTGCAGTTACTGCTATTGCTGTGGATTTAAGTATCATTATGCAGTCTTGTCCCTAGCATAATGGCACTATGTTGGCACTCATGCATACATAACTGATGTTGGGGCACATCACATTAAATAGTCTTGTGCTAGTTACCTCTGCATGATGGTGTTATTCTTCATTCTAAATACCCCCCTTGTCTAGCAAATACCTCTTGGACATAGAAGCACATTAGCCACTCTACAGCACATGTCTTCAGCAGTCCAGAGAAGACAGTGAATGGCAGCATTCTACATCCTCTAACAAGGACATGAAATAGTAATGTTTTAATTAAAAAAAAAAATAATCATTAACATTAGGATGAAAACTGCATGAACAAACTAGGAATAAATAAATTAATTGGACCCTTTCAAATATCATCCTTCCCATTCAAAAAACTACTTATGTGATACTTTTGCTTTCATATGACTAATGTTGCTGCATGAGACCTTGAGGTGTCATTCAGCTGTACAACATTCCATGCTAACAGTAGCTTTCAAAATCCCTAGCCTTAGAAAATGCATAGAGTGCAGAGACTGCAATGGGGAATGTGTTTCTGCATATTCATGCAATAATCATGGCTAAAAGCATTCTACAAAAATAAGTGCAAACAGATCAGTAAATTATTGAATAAGATTAACATAGGATGGTGTCTTTGGGTTCCTAACATCACCTTCCTGGATTTAGAAAATTGAAGGCAAGTTGTTTTTCATGTCCAATAAAAAGAAAATGGAGTGATATGAACCTGAGTGTTTTTCATGTCCAGTAAAGGAACAAGAGAATGATACAAGATACACAATAACTACTAGATAAAATAATAAATAATTCACAACACTATCCAGTAGTAAAAAGTTTATTCCCCTGGTGTCTTGGCTATTGCCTTCCAAGGAAGATAAAAAAACACAGATGCACAGATAGCTCTATTAATACAGAAGGTTCAGTCTTAATTAACTAGTAAAACTTTCAATTACATTCTACATTTAGCTCAAAGGGGAATTCAATGTTATATTTCAGTATAAAAACACTTATATTCTAACATTTGTTTCACAGTTTTACCAACAAATCTATTAAAGCAAACTTGTTCTAAAAAAAGTTATCTGAAAAGAATCCACACAACTTATGCTTCTGTGCAAATCGAACAATTACTAATCTAGCTGGATTTTTTAATGTCTCCTGCATGCTCATGTGTATTGCATTTCAGACTTATTTCTGTTTCTGCTATAAAAATAAATTACATGCACATCTCAAAGTAGACTACTCTAGTATGTCCATACAGTCAGCCCTCACATTATAAATTTTTTAATTTTTTTATTTTATATTTGTTTACCGGGATAGTCCGACTGGACACAGGTCCATTTACAGCGGAGGTCCAGGGAGAAAAGCTCCATAACATTTTAGTTCTAGTTTACAATGTGTTCAAAAATCAAATGTTCAGACATAGATTCTGTACAATTTCTGATAAGTTCAGAACATTTCAATAAGTTCAAGCCTCAGATGATCAGACATAGATTACGTACAATTTATGATAAGTTCAGCACATCAAATGTTCAGGTATAGAATATGTACAGTTCACAATAAAGTTCAGCATATTGAAATAAATTGTTGTACATTGTCAAACAATATACTACATATATCAGACAGTGACAGTAGAAATTGTGGTCAAAAAAGATATGTTTGAATGTTATGTGATGCATGGGCATATCCATTTATTCATGAGGTGGGCTTTTAGAGAGTTTTTAAAGATATTGGGTGATGTAGCAGAGGTAAGGTTAGGGGGAAGGTTATTCCAGTTTCTTGCTATGCTATGAGAGAATAGTGCTTGTCCTGCATAGTTGTTGGCTTTGGTGATAGATAGTAGTGTTTTTTCTGAAGAGCGTAGGAGACGATTTGATGTGTGCTTGATTACTAACTGCTAAGAGATGGGGTTTTGAGTGGATAGTTCAAAATATTGTAGGCAATTGTTAGTTGATGATAGTTGATTAGCTGGGGTAGTTCTAGCCATTGCAGTTTACGTAGTGCATGACAGTGGTGTGATTTGTAGTTGGATTTAGAAGCGAATCTGGCAATTTTATTGTACCATGACTGAAGTTGTTCAAGGTCCTGTTTTCTTATGTGTGTAAGGAGTGGAGCGGCGTACATTAGAGTAGATAGAAGGTGTGTTTGGGCAAGTGTTATGTGTGCTTGGTCAGTTAGGAATTTTTTGTGTCTATATAGTGTTCCCAATTTTTTGTGGACTTTTTGTATGGTTTGTGCTATATATATATATCAAACAGTAGTTTGTTGTCTATTTCCACGCCAAGGAGTTTGGTATGGTTTGTGGGTAAGATGTTGGTACCATTTTGGCAGTGAGTGTAAAAGGTTGGTTGATAGATTTAGATTTGTTAGGTGTGAAAATGAGTAGTTTGGTTTTGTTGGGATTAAGGATTAGTTGTATCTGGGTAATCCAGTTTTCTACCGAGGTGAAGGAGTCTTGAGTAAGTTTTTGAAGGGTTATGAGTGATGGTGCAGAACAGATGAGAGTGGAGTCATCTGCGTATTTTATGAGTGAGGCATTTTGGGTGGAGGTCTGGAGGCTGTTAGTGAAAATGGAAGAAAGTAGTGGTCCTAATAGTGAACCCTGTGGTTGTAGGTAGTAGTGGTGATAATGTATTCTGCTACTGAACAGACTGCTGTCTGTCTGATAATAGTGGAAGGGGAAAAGCATAGGGAGGACATGGAGTCCAGTAGCATGGTGTGTGACACCATGTCAAATGCCTTGGATAAGTCAAGAAATATTGCTGATACAAAATTGTTGTTATTTCTGTGATGGTTCACTATGTTTGTAAAGGTCAGAAGAGCGGTAGTAGTGCTATGGTGTTATCGGAAGCCGTGTTGAGTGGGTGACAGTAGGTTGTCAGAGTTTAGGAATTGTACAATTTGGGAATGTATACATCTTTCAAGTATTTTGGATAAGGGGGATAGGATGGCTATTGGTCGGTAGTTGGAGAACTCATAACAGTTTCCTCCTTTGTGAAGAGGGATGATGTTAGATATTTTCCATAGTTTGGGATGTAGGCTTCCTGTATGGAGTGGTTTATTAGGATGGATATTGGGTATGAGATGGAGTCAGCTGTCATTTTTAGTAAGTCAGCAGGTAGGCTGTCTGCAGCAAGGGTGGAGGGTTTGAGTTTTTGTAGGAGTTTTTTAATAGTACTGGTGGGGACAGGAGAGAGTGTGAGCTCTAACAATACATTTATTTCACTATAGAATAGTCTTCTGGTACAAAAAGAGAAATGGTTTCATAATATGCTAACATTCTGCATATGATGCAAATATGATGCCCAAAGTGACAGAAGAAATGTAGGTAGAATAACAGCCGTTATAGCCAATAGGTAAAGTGGATGGAATTACTTTAGTGTTGCTTCATCATGGAAGAAGTCCCATTGCTCTGACTGCACTCCATTATTCTTCATAATGGTCTCTAACATGAAACAGAAAATTTCAGTTAAGACTAAATAGGAAATCTTGAAGAAAGCACCCTACTGAAAAGTCAGGTCACAATGCAGGGTCCTGAAACACTGAAAAAAGACATAAAATACAGGAGAAGAGTGACTATCAAACATCGTTCTTTACCTATAAACTTGTTTTTTGTAGGAGTCCCCCTGCAACACACCAAATGTTATACATACTAACTATGAGATTGCTTTACTTAGGAGAAAAGGGAATATTCTAAGATATGTCAATCCCAGACTTAGTATATTTAATCCAGATTTCTTGTCATTCAGTCTCCACATTCTGAGACTCAGCATTCTAAGTTCTGCCATTTCAAATAGTTACTCTTGAAGAAGCATGGTTTGAAAATAAGTGAGTTGGTGTACTGATATGGTTACTTTACAGAAAAAAAAAAAACGTTTTGAAAGATCTGAAATTTTTTGATGAATTTAATAACATGCAAAAGGGAAGACAACTTATTAAGATGGAAGAGACTTTTACATTTGTGGATCAAGGAGCTAAAAATGAAAAGGGTCACAGTTACGGGAAGTTTCATGCTTCATCTGCAAGCATGCAATATGTTGTTTTCTTTAGCTGAAAACAAAAGAACAGTCAGTTAGTGGCATGTGTTATGATGACTTTAAAGTCAATAAAAAGTGCTTCAAACAATTTATGCATGTGTGATTTGAAGAATGTGATAAGACATGATGTGACTGTTAGTACATATCAGGAAGCCGCTGAATTATTCAAGACTGAATTTTGAGACCTTGTAGATGATAAAGAGCATCTCCCTCAACACTTTACAACTGTGTTGAAACAGGATTCTTCTATAAGAAGATGTCCAGGTGAACTTATATAGCAAAGAAGCCACTTAACCTGGGCATAAACCTGTGAATGACAGGCAAACCCTGTTATTAGCTGCCAATATCTTTGATGATTTTAGAGTAAAGCTTGTACCTGTTTACTACTCTGACACCTCAAAAGTATTTAAGCAACAGTAAGTCATCAAGGACAAATTGAATGTGTTCTGGAAGTGTAACAAGAGAATTTGGGTGATAAGGCACCCGTTTAATGGACGGGCAAGAGAAGGGTTTTGCCATGTAATGAAATCATATTTAGAGAGGCACAAACTCCATTGAAAGTACTCTTGGTTTTAGACCATAGCCCTTGTTATGACCCTGTACTAGCCAATCAATGGAGTGTGTGGAGACTCAGTTTAGCTTTATTATAATTACATTTCTTCTGCCTAATACCACTCATTTGATGCAGTCAATGGACCGACAGGTAATATTAACCTTTAAGAAACATTAACATAAGATATTTGCAAAATGTTTTGAGTTAACTGGGGCAGGCAAGAGCATAACCCTTAAGGTCATTTTAGAAGACTAAATTTAATGTCCTGAACTGTGAAAAATGATTGTGAGTGCTTGGAATGAAGTTTACAATCAGTCTTTTAACTCTGCCTTGGAGACTGTTGTGGCATTCCACAGTCCATGATTCTGATGCATTTGAACAGGATGGCACTATAGCAGTGGTGCACAACCTTTTTGTGGGGAGGGCCACTACACGAATTCTTAATGCATCTGCGGGCCACCTCAAAACATAGTAAGTTGTTACGCGTTAATAATAGATACAGGTAGGGTTGCCAGATTTCTGATGTGCCAGGTAGGCACAAAAAAATAAAAAAAAAGGTCTTTCACACTAAGTGAAGACCAAAAATTAAAAGTCTTTAATGCAGAACATCGCAATTCCGCATTAAACACAAGTAGCTCCGTGTTTGGCGATTTTTGATTGGCCCATATGCCGGTATATGAGCCAATCAAAAAATCACATAACTGACCCTCTTCTGTTCGATGCGGAACATCAGGCAGTTCAAAATTGTACAGAAATAGCTCTGGTTTGTGATTATTTTGATTGGCTTGTATACCGGCATATGGGCCAATCAAAAAAAAAAAAAAAACAAAGCAGAGGCTGTTTTGCCAGGATTTTAACTAGCAGTGCAGGCTTCGGGATGTGGCTGGTGATCCTGGGACAGTCCCGCTCAAATAGGGACGTCTAGAAATCCTGGGTACAGGTGAGTGGCATTTTTATTTAAGGCAGCAGTCATGAAATTGCCTGTTTTCTACATCAACTTTGCATTTAACTTTATTCTGTCTTGCAGCCATGACTTATTACAAACTCTTGCAGAACGTTACTACTGTTTACAGACTATAAGTTATAAACAAGAAAGAATAGTTACTTCCGTGGCTAAAATTAGAGGTGTGCGCAACTGCAGTCAGTTAGGTAAGTAAGCACATGTTGGGAAGTTTGCATGACTGGAATAAGGCATAGTATTTTTTCACTTTTTTTTTAATTTTTCGCTTACTCTCTGGGGGCTGGATTTGGCCTCCGGGCCGGACGTTGTGCACAACTGCACTATAGAGACAAAAAGTTGTCACTCTGGTTAAATCACTGGGTCTAAGGGTTGATGCACTTGACATGACTGAGGCAATTTAAGAAGATGAGAAGAAAATCACAACAGAGAAGCTACAGAAACTTGAAAATCAACTGAGTATAATAGTGGAGAAGAAAAGCATTATCAAGATGACCATTTGGTGATAATTTGAGAGATGAAGGAATTGCTTGCAGCCTGGAAAGTTGTGAAAGAGATTGTGAGAAAAATACCCTCACATTGAGCTCAGTGAACTTAAGGCATGGAACTAAAAAGACAAGGCAGTGAGCCATTTTAAGAACCCACAGAGAAAATGACAGAAGGATACAAGTACAGATTCTTTCTTCAGAAGTGACAATAACAGTAGCAAGAGACAAAGGCAAGAGAAAATACCAAAGCCTGAGGGTTCCCCTGACACTTTAACAGTTGATTTTACTGCTACATTAAGTTTATAACATGATGCATACTTTGAGAATAAGATGGCAATCTGTTAACAAAGAAATCCTACATGGTTTGATAGGGTTTTGGAATAAAAATGTAAATAAAATGCCTTACTTTAATAAAACATCTGGCTATGATCCAGAAAGTCTCCTGTGTTTATCTGGCTATGATCTAGTAAGTCTCCTGTGTTTATTTCCTATTAATAAAACAGGTAATCATTTTTGAAGTTGGAAATCAGTTTGATATTAATACAATAATAATTTTTAATTGAAAAACAGTTTTTTTTGTTTACAAAATTTAGATCTTGGAACATATTTTTGGATTTGGGGATGAGTAACCATAATGCAGTGTATTTCAGATCTCACAATATGATATATTCACTTTATAATGTTGGCTCTGGAATTAATTACCATCGTAAAGTGAGGGGCCATACATACTTATTACAGATGTACCCTCTAATAAAACTTATATGTCCTGCAAACCACACCTAGCACACACTGTTTAACTGATCTAACATGTATTCTAACAATCATAGTTTAACCTTGATGTATCTTACATCAACTGATAAACAGAAATGTGACTTTTTTTCACCTAGTAATGTACCTCAGTCTCAGTTATACAGTTTTTCACAGAAGGTCTAGATTTCTGCCTCATATTTTTGGTCCACTTTTCATAAAATTGTGTTTTTTTCTGACAAATCATTAAAGATTGAAATTAGAAAACAATGACAGACATTTGAATTTCAGACTTCATAACCTTCAGAAAATTCATGCTAATGCAAATCCTGTTATTCTATCAACTTGCTAAGCTTGTGAGAGCAATATTTAGAAATTGCCCCTAATTTTGGGCCTTTGTCCCACTTTTATATACTATTTTGTCCAGATTTCTTGCACTAAGAGGTATGCGTAACAAAATGTCTTTGTGCACCACTGCCGTAAACGACTACAGCTGCATTATTTATTAAGCTCACAACCTATCTGCAGAATCATGGATAATGTAAAAAAATATTCATGGACAGAATAAAATTCTGGGCCCAAATCAGGGACATTTGAGAAATATGAATGCTGTTGGATTACCACCGGACAATATTTGGTAGTTAATAGATATGGTTAGCAACTGAATATGTTTTTCTCAGTCATACCTCTCAACCTCTTAAAACCAGAATTGTGCACAAAGTAAAAAAAAAAAAAAAAATTGGAGGTGGGGTGGGGGGGGGGTGGGGGTCAAACACCCCAAATCATGGACCTTTGCTTAAATATTGTTCTATGCTGTTATAAAGTTGCTAGAATAACATGTTTTGTATTAGCATATATTTTCCAAAGTCTGAAACCCCGACGTTTCCTTAAATTTGTCCAGATTTTTGCCTCGCATTTTCGGTCTGTTCCTCATAAAATGTGTAGTTTTCTAGCAAACCAGTAAGGACTGAAGTCACTAAATACTGACAAGATATTTGTGTTTCAGGATTCACATCTCAAAAATCTGATCTGGACAGTTGACGGATATTGCAGTGAATAAAAAAACATGTTGTTACTCAACTTGTCATTCGGTTTATAAATGGAACAATCTGTAAGAACCGTACTCTGACAGAAAACAACATCTCCCAGAATTAATCCCTCTCCGCCCACTAATCATCCTACTCAGAGTTTCTACCAATCTGCTTCCCAATAGGAAGTGACATCGTTGCAATGTCTGCAAAAGCAGCGCGCGTTGTTTTAACAAAAGTAGCTGGAGTTCCACTCAAGTACATAACTGGAATTTAAAAGTTTTTTGTGTTGCTCTTTGTGTTTACGAGGAAGAAAGAATGTCCGATTGTAATGATGACAGAGACTTTCCTGAAAGTATGACGCAACTAAAAGTAAGTTAAGGTGCTTAAGACACGAGACTGTGCAAAGTCTTATGCCAGTGTGTTATCAACTGTATGTTGTATTATTGCTGCAGTTAGTAGGTTGTGCTACCGGTTACAGTGTGATTTGTTTGCTATAGATTGTGTGGACATCTCATCTGTAATATTATATGGATAAACGGTTGAAGATTCTTTAATATTTGTGTTCATGGAACAGGGATCTGCACGGAGCTTTAGTTGTCTCAGACCATGAGTCATGCTTGCTTAACTGACTTGCTCACAGTCACTTTGTGAGAAAATGAAGGCAGAGGGAATCGAGCTGTAGATCACGGGAAGAAGATTTTCGACTGTCAGTAGCCTTAATCCACTGCGTTGCTTGTCAGGCAAGAATCTGCAGTTTCTGCGATCTTATTTGCTTTTACTGCTGCACTGTCTTCGAGGATGCAAAGCATCCTGTAATCAAATGCAATAGCCCGTAATAAACCATTATGAAGTGTGGTAAGTATCAGTGAGCATTGTGCAGGCTTCTCTTAAATGAGTGAGATACCTTGTGATGTGACATTTCAGAGATAATGATGCTCCTTGTTTTATATTTGTAATGTATGCATAATTACTAATGTGCATTCTTTCCCATCTTTCTTATCTGCCATGATTCATCCAGCAGAGGTTGTTTTGTTCTTAACTGGTTTCACTTACCTGCAAGACTACACTGTGGTTTTCATTCCTCCCTATTCCTCTGTTCAGTATCTTAAAATTAGTATAATTATTCTAGTTATTTTGTTGGTGCATTATTTGTCTCATTAAACTGTGTCATATTCTTATATAATCTGCATATGCATTTCCTCCGGAAAAGAGAATGTCCTCCTGCATTTTGTTTCTTGCAGTCATGTATAGCATTCACAGGTGGTTACTAGGCTACTGGCCAAAGAGCTGTTTTAAGCCTAGCTAAGCTTACCCAGATTTAACAAATTACTGGTGTCAGTAGCCTGTGGAATGCTATTGTTATGATATAGCCTTGTATGGGTCATCCGTTCACAGGCTGCTCTTGTCCATTAGTGACATCATTCTCAAACCAGTGTGGATATGAGATTTCCCTTCCATTATTTCAAAGCATGTTTGAATAGGGTTATAAATTAACTTTGCTTCATGTGGATGGGAGGCCTTTTCCAGAGGGGGGATAATCTTTATGGCAAGTAGCTGTCCTGTTTCTATTGTGTATGGGGTTTAGATCCTTGGAACGGGTATTCTGACTTCTGTAATATTGTTGTGTTTTTCAGCATATGCATTTTTGTGCTGTTTATTTGCTCATGCCTGAATTGCCAGTAGGATGAACTAAGAAAAACAACTGGTAAAGGTGATGTGTTTTTTTTTCCTCCTTTCCCATTCGTGATTTTCGTAAAGACATATCATTCTTGGTCAGCCTGTTTGACTTGTTTGAGAGAACCACCAAAGCTTTGAACAAGGGCAGCATGGAGCACACTGCCTGTCTTGACCCAGCCAAGGCACTCAACACTTATCTTCATAGAAGTAAACCCTGTTGGATAGCCAACTGGCTTGCTTATAGGACTCAGACGCCAAGATAGGGGACTTCACCTCCACAAAAAGGACAGTCACGAGTGGAGTCCCTCATTGCTGGGATCTCCTTTTGGTGTTTACTTTTCAGAAGTCAAAACTAACTTTAAAAGCCTCTGGTTAACCATGTTTACAGATGACTGCAAGCCTGATTGTCGAGTCCTTTAAAGACACTAATATACTCCAGGAATGTTTGTCGCAAGCTAATTGGTGCCGGAGTCATGGCCTAAAACTGCCAAAATATGCATACTGTTAACATTTTGAAAGTCTGTCTGCCTTGGGAATTATTAGGTAGACTTTACACCCTTAAGCGTATACCCAGTGGCTTGGGAGTTGGAAGATATGTAGATAGTGACCTGACCTTTGGCCACCATGTGTCTGCTGTTGTAAAGCAATCATTCTGTATTGCACAATTTATTATCAAGGGTATGGTATCCAGGTCTAAATATGCCATTATCCCTCTGTACTTGGTCCTCATTAGTACAGTATTCCCTTCGGTATGTACCCTTCAAGGCATATGCAGCAACTGGAATTCTCACAGAGGTTCCTTACAAAAAGAATACAAGACACAAACCACATGGAGTATGCAGACAACCTCATAACCTTATCTTTGTACTCCTCCTACGGACAACTGAGATGTGATCTGTGCTTGACTTATAAGGCATCATCTGATCCACTACTGAAGGACTTGCTGCATGTCAGCAAGTGAAACAGCATTAGAAGTACCTGATCCAAGGATCTCAACCTTGTTTGTAACATAGACAGAATATGTTGGAGGACATCCCCTGCTTTGGGTCAGGCTTCCCGTCCATGAAAGGCAAAGTTCATCTCTCACCTTATTCAAACATAACCTGGATTAATGTATAGGAAATTGAAAATTTATTCTGGGTCTGGCATCTATTCACCTATTTTACAGAGGCATCTTGTAAATGCTTTGCCACCTAAACACAAGTATATTCTCCTTAGTAATGTATTTTGCCATTTATGTAATGGAGTACATGGTGCATAAGGCACAGAGTTGTTCTTGAGTTTACAATTTGAGGAGTGAGAATTGCAGCTTTATTGGTTGTAGATTGTTAAAGATTGCATTTTGAAGACTGAAGGTTATAGCTTTATTGTTTGCAGATGGTGGTGCCCTTTTAGCTAAGATTACTGTGACCTCTACCACACAATAGAGTGGCTGTCTGCCAAATGTGAAATGGTTAGAATCAAACTTGGTACTTCCATTTTAGTGATCTTGGTTCTCTCCCAGGAAGAGTGGATTGCTGTCTACAAATGGAGGAGCAGCTTCAAGTGAAGGAATTTTACTTTTCTTGGAGTCTTGTTCACAACTTGTAGTAGAAGAGAGTTCTGCAGTATTTATTAGTAGATGAATGCAGAGTTATTGCTGCTGTGGAATAGACTTCCATCCACATAATACAAGATTCACCCCTGACCAAATTCAAACACAAATTAGATGTATGGATGGAAAACAGAAAATTTACCACAGGACTTCTCCCATTACTACTAATGAACAGAGGCAGCTCCTAAATGCTTTGTCATGCACGGGTCCACTGAAATTATGTATGGCATGGTTCCAGTTATTTTTATAGAAGTAGCACGGAATGGTCAACCATGGGATGGGTAGTGCCAATCTTTAACCAAATGGGATAGGTTATTTCAAACACAAAAAAAGGGAAATTGGTTAGGCTTAAAATAGCTCACAAGGGCAGCTAGCCTTGTACTTACCTATGAACCTACGATTTCCAGTGATCCCTTGATGGCAGAGACTGTACTTCCTAACTTCTAACAAAAAGCTGTCTCGTAATTTCAGCAAACCCATTCCAGTACTAAGGTTTACAGTTAGTCATTCTATAATCTGTTGACTGATATAGCCTCAGTTTAAGACCGACTGTATATATTGGCTGAGCAAGATTCTAAAAGTTGTTTCAAGTACCTATAAAGGCCTTCATCCTTTCAATTGAATGTTACCTCAAAAGTGTTAATTGGTAGTCTCTGAAACCTGTGGGTTCTACAATAACAATTTATTCTTGTGAAAATTGCTTACTTTTGTCTCTTGTAATTTCTATTCCTGAATCTTTACTATGTTCATAAGGTCAATAAATTCCCATAATTCATGTTTATTAGTATTTTTCCAGTTTTTTATTTATTTATTTATCTATTTATTTTTTTAAGTAATTATGTCTTTGGCTACCATTATAGTAAGGGCTATTGGAACTTTAGTATGCCTAGGTTCCTTAAGTGACTCTACTCAGTTTAAACATACATCAGATTAATTCAAGTGACCATTCAAACCCCCAGATTTCTTTTAAGTTTTGTAAATCTTTTCAAAATTAACATATATGCTGCCAGTCTCCTCTGTGTTTAGACATTTGATTAAGTATTAACATTTGTTAATATCTGTATATTTTACTTATTGGTTTCTTATTGTTTGCATTAGATGACCTTACTCTCACAAGTAGTCTAAGTCTTTGCAATGATGATAATTCCTGGCTTTACATATTAGTGTAATACATGACAATAATATTCTATATTTTATTACAGCTTTTTGATCAGGCTTATAGATGTTAGGAAAGTCTCTCTAGTTTATGCTTCTCCCATCTGTACTGATTTGCTCCTAGTATAGTATTTCTTCTTCTGTTGACCACTGTTGGGGCAGTCAAGTATTATCAGAGATGGTTCAATCAAGATAATCCTTTTGGTCATTAGTCAAAACTTACAGGGGAGATATTACTTGCTATTCATAGGATGACACGTTGGCATAAACACCCCCCCCCAAAAGCAATTGTCATATGGGATTGTCTGTAACCCTAGGGACCATATGTTAAGCTTTTGGACCTTTTCTCTATGACCCCATTAAGAAGGCATCATTTTTTTATATTTGGGATTGTAATTTTGATTTTGAAGTAAAGTAGATTTCCTTGAATGGCTCTGTGCTCCCTTTGTAAATGAGGCATTACCCCCCCCCCCCCAATTCAGTGCATATAATTAGATTTTGGCAGTCAATTCTTGCCACCTTTGCTTCCCAAATAAACTTGTTAATTTTCCTTTGTGATATTTTCCAGCAATTGATGTCCAAATCATGAAAAATGCTTATCCTAAAAATAAAATTTGGAGGACTATGAACGTCTTTATTTCCTGAATTTTACTCTTCCATGTCTTTATGAAAGCTAATATTTTGTTCTTTGAGTGATCCAAAGATGCTTTGGGAGAATTTTTTTTTCATTTCTCGTGATCAGTTCACCTAGTTATTTTGTATTATAATTCTTCTGTAACTGTGGAAGGTATTGAATGAGGTAACAAGATCAAGAGTAGTTGATAGAGACGGCTTTAGTTTTCTCTGTTTATTTTATATCCTGAAATTCCTGTGAATTGTCTGGGCAGATTAAATAACTTTGGTATACCCAGGCAGGAATTTTAAGTAGAAAATTAAGTTATCTACAAATAGATCTAATTTGTCTTTATTATCATCACATTCCCGTCACTTGAGCCCCTTGTTTTATTTTTTGTTAGTGGTTCCAGACAGATTGCAAATAATAAAACGGAGAATGGACAGCCTTGCCTTGTGCTTTTTTATCATAAATTCTGAAGATTGATTCACATTTCTGAAGTACTGATTTAGAGTTATTTTAGAGTTGCTGCAATAGTAAGATGAAATTACCAGGGAAGTTATGAGTCTCATTCTCGTGAAACAGCTTCTGAATTCATCACTTACCTTACATTTTAAGGAGTCAAAGCTGATCAACAGAAAAGAGGAAGTAAGTTTTGGAAAGCATAAACGACTTGGTGGACTGAAACACAATTTGAACATCATTGGCCGTAAAGGAATGCAGCTAGAAACAGACCCTGCATTTACATTTTCCCATTACTTTGATATGACCAAAGTTAAGGCCCTGTCAGTGTTTGCTGCCTGCCAGAGAATCTCAAGCCTATTTGTAAGGAAGCTGGGATGGTAGCAGTTAAGGAGATCCCAGAACACTTGTGGAATATAACCTTCCTAATCTCCGTTGCAAATGACAAACAACTGAAAAGATAGGATTATTTAGGCTCAACCAGTTTTATAACCAGTACCCCTAGCTTCAGCACCAATAGCAACTACAAAGCTATACTGCTGTAAGTATTTCTCTACATCATCTAGCTCTTGTCTGATGCATTTGTTAGCCTGTCTTTGGTCTTGAATGTCCCAGTACCTGTTTTGCCAATGGTTCCTTTGGCCGTGCTCCTTGGAGCTGACCATTCATGGTCTATATATGGTGCCATTTTGGCCATCAATATTGTGAGCTTTGGCTGCTGAGAGCTTTGACATAAGTGCTGGAATTAAGTGGCCTTTAGGAGTTTGGGAGAATACCCTAGTCTTTGTATGTGTTGTTCGGTGCCATGTCCTGTGCACAATGTCCTCATTGCCAGCTGGTGTTCAGGGGGAGACTCTTGACACCAAGGCTGTATCCCCTGATGCAAGAGCCTTCTCCCACATTGGCTGCTGCTCAAGTTTTTACCCTAGTATCCTTTCAGACTTGAGTCTGCAGCCTCCATCTGCTCTAGAGCTGGAGGTTTGGAAAGTCAGTGGAAACTGCCTTATAATTATCAGTCGGGTTCCTCTGAAAATTCCTTGTCCTCTGCACCTCTGAGGAGATTATTGTAGATGAAATGGGAAGCATCATGATTCTCCTTTTGAGCCTCCCATGCCAAATATTGATAAGGGGAAATTACAGTGATTGCCCCCTCCAGACAGTCTGAATTATGGATAGATTTTTCAACTTGTGTGAAAGCAGAGGTTGGCCAGCACTCATTCTCTGGTCTCCAGAAAAGGTTTGTGGTGGCTTTTTATTGCCCATCATGGCTTTTTGCATGATGCCAGTGGAGGACTAGTTATGTTCTTGGCCAACTGGAAAGTTTGGAAAGACCCTGATGTGGTGATTCCAAGGCAAGTAGAACTCATCCTTCAACTACCTCCTTTCTTAGAGTGGATAAAGGTTCCTGTTGTGGATTCCGTCATCATTGTGGCAGCTCTTAGATTCCAGTAGTCCATCCTCCCAAACAAAGAATATAGTGCTAATATAGATCGCTTTATGTATGTGTGTGAATTCTACACTTGGGGCACCCAGTTATTTATTATACATGAAGTTCCAGCAGGAGTTGGAAGAATTTCCAGAGGAGCAGGAAAGCTTCAAGGTTCAGCTGGCTTTCCAGATGACAATAGTAATATCAGTGCTGAGTCTTTCAATGCAACTTGCCAAAAATGCAGGCGACATGTAGGATAAAACAGGTGGAGCCAGTGTTATAAGTTGCGGACATGCCTGGTTTATAATTGATAGATTTCACAGAGAATTTCAAGTCATAATGTGTAAGTGACTATTTCAGAGGTTCTGACCTTTTCGGTCCACAGGTTAGGCAGAACCTCGGGGAGACTGTTAAGGATGGTAAGATCTTCAGTATCATGGGGGGTAGGTTTTCAGGTACCATAGGCAACATTTGCTAAGAATAAAAAAACAAATCTGTAAGCAGATATGGTTCAAGCATGGCTGTCAGCAGCAGTGGCACCAGTAGCCTTGCAGGGCCAATGTGGCTGCTACTCCTTTCAGAATATATGCCTTCTCTGAGGAGGAAGGTGTGAATACTAAAGGCGGTGGTGTATCAATGTTCGTTAAAGATAAATACACTTGCAGATTGGTTAAGCCGGTCAATAGATGTGTAGTTAAGGTACTCTAAGAAAGGAGGTAGTTGAAGGACGAGTTCTACTTGCCTTGGAATCACCACATCAGGGTCTTTCCAAGCTTTCCAGTTGGCCAAGGACATAACTAGTCCTCCACATCATCCCCCTACATAAAGGTGGTAAATCCAACGACTACTCTAATTACAGACCAATAGCTCTACTATCACCTTTAGCTAAAGTCATGGAAAAATGCATTCACCACCAGCTACTAGACCACCTAACTAAACACGACATACTGGCTAAGTGCCAACATGGCTTTAGGCCATTTCATAGCACTACCACCGCTCTACTATCTTTCACTGACTCCATCTATAAGAACCGTAATAAC
Source organism: Protopterus annectens (assembly GCF_019279795.1). NCBI lineage: Eukaryota > Metazoa > Chordata > Ceratodontiformes > Protopteridae > Protopterus > Protopterus annectens. The sequence goes on along the minus strand of NC_056739.1, from coordinate 1,020,834,724 downwards.
AACATCCTCTCTTCTGCTCTCTTCATCGACCTTTCAAAGGCTTTTGATATGGTTAATCATCCCCTGCTTATAAATACTCTTGAACTTCTTGCTCTAGATACCCCAGCTATACAGTGGTTCAAGTCTTACCTTAACAATAGGCAACAGGCAGTTCTCTGGGAAAATAAATTATCATCCCACCTGCCAGTCAACCTTGGAGTCCCCCAGGGCTCCATTTTAGGACCTCTTCTCTTTTCACTATTCATCAACGACCTTCACATAGCAGTCCCCGAAGCCACCTGCATTCAATGTGCCGATGATTCCACACTTACATGTTCTGCCAACTCCACATCTGAACTGCATTCTTTAACTCAAAAAGTATTCAACTCAGTAGAAGACTGGTTCCTGAAACGCTGCCTCCTTTTGAACGCCAAAAAAAACAAGCTTCTACTCTTTACACCTACTAATAGGTCCTCTCCTATTGACTTCTGTATTAAATCTAACAATGGTACCCTCATCTTTCCCGATTAACTTCGATAACCATATAAATAACACCATTCAAACAGTGAACAGAAAAATAGGCTCCTTATATAGAATCAAACCCTTCTTAACTCCTTAACTTAGCTAGAACCACCATTGCCCACTCTCACTTAATCTCAACTTTTCTCTATGCTTCTCCTATTTATACTAATCTAAAAAAAATAATCTTCTTAAACTATCAAACTCCTATAACAATATTGCCAAATTTGCCACTGGCAATGCATTTCGAACACACCACTGTCTGAATCTAAAGCAGCTAGACTGGCTTGAACTCCCTAACGTGCTAACTTTTTCCCAACTCACCATTACTCATAAAATATTTTACCAACCTAATAATACTCCAGTACTTGCTGACCTCATTACCCCTTATAATAATCTGAATTCCCTACGCTCTTCAAGTAATCTACTTGCTAGCATAAGTAAGTCCAATAACTTGTCAGGCGGCAGGCTGTTCTCCAATACTGCTGGGAAACACTGGAACCTTCTAACTATTTATTTATTTTATTTATTTTACATTTGTTGACCGGGCTAGTCTAGCTGGATACATTTCCATTTTCAGTAGAGGCCCGGGGAGAAAAGCTCCACACAAATTTAACAAAAAGTCAAAAATAAACAAGCAAATAGACAAATCATCATAGATGAAAAGACAAAATAAAAAAAAATAGTACCCAATAACAGGTATACACATGAAGAATATCACATTTCTAAGAATAACATTATTAGCTGTAGTAACATCAAGAACAAGGCACAAAACAGAGAGCAAAATTTACTTGTAATATTATATAGAACTAATCTTAGTAACAAAAGGAGAAAGAGAAACACTATAGTAGGAGAGGAGGAAGTGAAGTAGTTTAAGAAAAGTGAAGGAAAAGTTAAAAAGAGAAAAAAATGGATGAGAGAGATTAACATAGGGGAAAGAAGAAACAAAAAAACTCTGAAAGGAGATAGCCTGATGCAGACTTAGAAAAGAGAGAGAGAAAGTAAAGTATTCGGAAAGTGCAGAAGAGGTAAAGAATTAGTCAGGTTTTGTACAGGAACAGAGCCAGTGGCTTTGGAAGTAATCTTTGATTTTATGTTTGAAGAGAGGCAGAGATGTGGTAAGTGTTATATCGCTGGGAAGTAGATTCCAGTTCCTTCCTACAGTATTATTAAATAGAGAGTCACCAGCAGAATTATTAGTCTTTGTTATGGTAGCCATAAGTTTACTGGAAGAGCGAAGGGAGTTTAGGTTGTTATAAGGGATTAAAAGTTTAGAGAGTATAGGGGTTTTATTGGGTTGGTATAGAATTTTATGGGCAATAGTGAGTTGAGGGATTAACAGAAGGTTTTGTAGTTCTAGCCAGCCTAAAAGTTTCAGGTTAATACAGTGATGGGTTCTAAAAGGGTTACTAGTGGCAAAACGGGCAATGTTGTTGTAGCAAGTAGCCAGTTTGTTAAGGTTGGCTTTTTTAAGGTTAGTAAAAATTGGTGAGGCATAAAGAAGAGTTGACAAAAGATGGGAGTGGGCAATCTTGGCTCTGGATGAAGAGGTTAGGAAAGGTTTGATTCTATATAAGCTTCCTATTTTTCTATTGACTATTTTAATGGTGTTGATATGCTGATCAAAGGAGAGGTTATTATCAATCGTTATTCCTGTAGCTGGCAATGACTTGAATAGGTGTCCTACCAACAGTTAATAGGACCTGAAGTATCTCCAGGGAATCATACTGTTTATTATTTTATTTATTTTTTTATTTTACATTTGTTGACCGGGCTAGTCTAACTGGATATATTTCCATTTTCAGTAGAGGCCCGGGGAGAACTACCAACCTAACTCTACTGCCTTCACTGTCACTCTTTAAGCAAAAACTCAAAATTCACCTAAAATCACACTGGTTATGCCCCTGCACTAACCCTGATTAATCTACCACCTTTCCTATTTTTTATCTTCATACTGCCTATGGATACACAATCATACTCTACTGTATGCTAAAAACTGGTCATTGTAAAACTTATATAACCACAAGTGTTTATGTTGACTAACAATGAACTTTAGTGTATCTCTCTTATCAAACGATCACATGACTGTTATATTATTTTATACTCACCTGCTTACTATTGTACTTGTGAAAATCCTTCTTTTTATTCTAAATACCTCTTACTTTATATGTTATACAATTGTATATTACATTTTGTGCTATGTTGGAGCTTCGGGCCTCTACTGAAAATGGAAATATATCCAGTTAGACTAGCCCAGTCAACAAATGTAAAATAAAAAAATAAATAAAATAATAAACAGTATGATTCCCTGGAGATACTTCAGGTCCTATTAACTGTTGGTAGGACACCTATTCAAGTCATTGCCAGCTACAGGAACCCTCCTTGAATCAGGACAACCACTCTGCCTATTTGGATCAGCTTGAGTCCATCAAGATGCATCTGAACACCATGGTTTTGGGCAACCTTAACTACACATCTATTGACTGGGTAAATTACTCATGCTCAAACTCGCTTGCCCAAAGGTTCCTGGACTTCATTAACTCCAATGCCATGGCTGTTGGTTGACACCCCCCACAAGAAGTGCCAACATCCTGGATCTGATGCTTGCAAATATGGGGGACCACTGTAGCACCCTGCTGTGAGGTCTTCCTTGGTGAGATCTGGCCACAAATCGGTCCCATTTGAAGTAAGTATCACACCTGAGGCCCCCCCCAGCAGCAACTAAACTAAAAATAAATTCTCCAAAGCAGATTATAACCTCTTACGGGATGGTATAAATAGCTTCACTGCATCTTCCCCTCAGATGGAATTGACAAGTATGCCGAGTTCTACACCAATGCTTTATACAAACACCTGTATAACAGTCGTACCTGATGGGACCAAAACAAGCTCCTCAAGGAAGAGCAAACCCGCCTGGTGGGCAAATGCCATTAACAGGCTTTACAATAAGAGAAAGGAATTGCTATCTAAAAGTAAGAGGGAGTGAGCCCTAAACTGGAAACATGCCCCCCTCAGCGTAAACAAGCAAATAAGACTTCTTGTTAAGTCCTCCAAAGCAAACTGTGAATCTAGATTAGCTTCCTCCACTAAGGACAGCCATGAGGTGTTCTTTAACTACATCCATAATCTAAAAGGAAAGTCCTAGATTTGTGTGAAACTGGTAGTTAATGATACCACGTATACTGAGCCTGTGGACATAGCTAACTTGTTAGCCAACAGGTTGTGTGAAAACTTCACTCCCCTGTCTTTGCCGCATGTACCCCATGACATCCCCTACCTGGTATCTCTAAAGAGCAGGTTGTAAACACCCTCTCCAAAGCCAGAAACACAGCATCTGTTGGACATAACATCCCAGGCTGTGTCCTACATGGGCTCCAACAAGAATTAGCAACACCATTGGGTACTCTTTTTACAGTCCTAGTAAAAGCACCGGCTTCATCCCAGATGAATGGAAAATGGCCACTGTTATACCCTTGCACAAAGGTGGTGCTTCCACTTATACCAGGAGCTACAGACCTGTTAGTCTGACTAGCCTTATCTGCAAGGACATGGAGAGTCATCTTGGACCTTGTTGAAGATATAGGTAGTCTTCAAACCCTACTCAATTTGGATTTGTCAAAGGGAGATCATGCCTGTTGAAACTGGTGGACTTCTCCGAGACAGTCACTAAGGCCCTGGATGAGGGGACATCTCTGCATACAGCCTATCTGGACTTGGCCAAGGCTTTTGAGACTGTCCCCCACTTGGGCATCATTGACAGTCAAACTTGCTCAGCTATGTTTCAGTCCTTACATCATTAGATGGGTTGATAACTGGCTCACCGATGTAACCCATTTAGTCAGAATAGGGGAATTCACCTCCAACAATTCCACAAGGATCAGTCCTGGGACCTCTACTGTTATTTCTCCAAAGTACAAGCAAAAACTAAGGGTCTGTGGCTGACAAAGTTTGTTGATGACCGCAAACTGGAACCGGTCATAGGATCTCCAAATTATGTCAACATCCTACAAGAGGGTCTTACACAAACGAATGATTGGTGCCCAAGTCATGGCCTTAAATTCAATGCAAAAAAATGTATTGTCATCCCTTTCATTAAGAATGATGTTCCTGTTAACTGCCACACCGATAGCAACATCCTAAGTATGCACTCAGTGGTGAGAGACCCGGACACACAGGTTGACATTAACCTTACCTTTGATCAGCATGTCTCCACAATGGTAAGAAGGGCATTCTGTATTGCTCATCTCATGAATAAGGGCATTGCCTCCAGAAAAAAAGTTATATCCTTCATGTACTCTTCCCTCATCAGGCCAATAATTTGAGTACAACACCCCTTTAGTATGTACCTTTCCAAGCACCTGCAGCATCTGGAGAGACCGCAGAGGTTCTTCACAAGGAAAATTCAAGGTCTTCAGTATCTGTCCAATGTGGATCATCTGAAATCACTGTCATTTTATTGTGTTTTATACAGACTACTCGGAGGCGATCTCTGCCTTGCATACAAGGCAGTCTCTGACCCTGCTTTATTGGGAATGCTGCATATCTGCAAGTCAAATGGTACATGGGTTACTCACTCTGAAGACCTTAACCTGGTATGTGACATTAATAGAACTTGCTGGAGGGACAGATTAGTCTCCCAGAGGTTACCACACTTTTGGAACAGACTCCCACTTCATGTCAAATGGAGCACCTCATTGGCCCTCTTCAAACGCACTCTGGACGAATGGATGGGTAACCGTAAATTCACCCTGCCTGGGGGTTCCACCTGTGTACCACTTGGACAGGGGCAGTAAGTGCTGATTGTGGAAGTAACTTGGCTAGGCTTACAAAGGCCCTAGGGCCATTAGACTAGTAACTTCCTACGATCCTATAAAAAACATTCATCAGTGTATTGAGTATTGAGAATTCCTATTTTCTGGGCATTCCAAGCAGAATCCTTAAAGGCTTCACTGAATGCCCCACTTTGGAGGCAGTTGGTGGTACGTCTCCCTCCATTTATTGTCGTTGGATGTCTTGCAAGAATAATGAATAGATCATGACATTGATATCCAGAGGTTATAGAATACCTTTCCATGTGCTGCCCACTGCTACCATCCTTTCCATTTCCCAGTGTCTGACCAGACAGTGAAAAGAGATTGAAAAAGAGGTGTTATCATCTTCCTTTAAATGAGAACCATTCAGCATGCTGCACCACATCAGAAGGGGTCAGGATATTATTCAAGATTTTTTTAATTCTGCAGAAAGCAAAGGATCTCAGACCTGTCTTATACTTATGTGAGCTAAAACAGTTCAATCCCAAAATTTACTTCCAGGTGATCTTAGAAAAAACGTTTTCCAGTTGTCTGTCTAAAGGAGACAAGATGTGCTCTGCTGAAATCTACGATGCCTACTTGTTCATGGAAAGTAACCATAGATTGAAAGAGGTTGCTTGTTTACATATAGGCGGGACTAAAACTGATAATGACTAGCTCCTGTTTGATCTCCTCACAGTCCTCAGTGTTCACCAAGTATGACCTTGTAGGTAGTTCAGCCAGAGATTGCAGGAAGTAAATTACTATTCCTGACTAGGTGACTGGCTTCTGCCTCATCAATGCTGAAACCTCTACTGAGAGTATAGAACTCCCTCCTGATATGCGTTTCAGTCTGTAGGTATTAGAATAAATGCTGCTAAATCTGACTTACTATAGAGTCTGACCTAGACGTAGGCAGCTGTAGCCCAGTTACCTGTATAGTGAGTTTTCTCTGTCTGGAGAGCAGTGAATGCTGTTCTGCAAAAGACTGCCATATTTGCCTGGTTGGTCTCAGAGCATTAGGATTTGTAGTGGTCACCATTTTTAGTTATTCACGACTAGTTCTGAGTTCTTCAGAGGATCGTTCGAACTTAGTCGTGTCAGTTGTTGAGCAGCCTCAGTTTTATTCAAGTCAGAATCTTCGAACCTTGCAAAATTTGTCTTTGTTGGTGGATGCGCACATGAAGCTTTTCTCTGGGCAGTTCCTTTTACCTTCCAGTCCTCATGGTGACTTGTCACCACAAATGTCACATTCCTGGAGGCAGGGTATCAGGGCTACACAGTCCTAGGGGTATGTTTACAGGAGGAGGGGCCAGTCTGCGTACAGGTGTGTTGAAGCTGAGTGGTTCATGGGTAGGTACTAGGCTATCGGCCCAAGGGCCTACGTAAGCCTAGCCAGCAAGATTCCCTGGCTTATGCCACCCAAGAAAGTTCTTTTCCTTTGTCACTGTTGAGTAGAGACACAGACGTGATCCCGAGGGTGTATTTCCTATTTCCCATCATCTCATCAAGATTTTTCTTGAAGAGTGCTAATGAAGAACTTTGCTTGACATAGATGGGTAGCCTGTTCCAGGGTATGTGGAGTCTCTGGGACAGGAATCTATTCCTCCAGCATGTCCTGTTTATTGTGGTGACAAGGTTTAGGTCCCTAGAGCTTGTAGCTCGGAGGGTTTGGGATTTCTTTAGGTGTAGCATGTCCAACAGCTCTGGGTTTGACATAGCTTTATATGTTAGGCAGAGATCACCTCGGAGTAGGCAATATGCTATGGAGTAAAGTTGGAGTTTTTTTGGGACGGTCAGTGTAGGGCATTTGTTTGAGGCCAGTAATCCTCTTTGTGAGGTACTTCTGTGGCCTTTCCAGCTGCTGCAGATGTTTTGTGAGGTACATTCCAAAAGGGGCGTTGTACTCTATAATGGGTTTGAGTGTTGAGTAGAGGGGAACAATGACCTCCTCTTTTTTTTTTTTTTCCCTGGATGAGAACCCTTTTATGATGAGGTGTGCCATGTAGAAGGACTTCCTGACTACTGTGGCAATGTGATCGTCAAAGGAGAGACTACTGTCCACCTGGGTCCCAAGGTCTCTTATCACACATTCGGTGGTAAGTAGATTGCTGCTTATATGGTAGTTCATGGGTACAGAGTTTTTACCAAAGGGGATGACACTGCACTTTTTGACATTGAGCTTAAGCCCATGGCTCTGACCCCAGGCATCTGTCTCAGTGAGGCCCTTCTGTAGGATGTCCACATCATTTGGGGAATTGACTATGGCTCCTAGTTTGCAGTCATCTGCGAACTTCGTTAGCCAGAGGCCTTCTGTGTTGGCCTGTAGTTCAGAGAAGTAGATACCAAACAGGAGAGGTCCCAGGATGGAACCCTGTGGTTACTCCACTTGTCACTGCTTTGAGGTCATATTTGGAGTTTGCATCTTTTGCAGTGTGGGTTCTCTCAGTGAGTCAGTTGGCAACCCATCCTGTGACGTAGGGATTTATACCTAGTGTAGTGAGTTTAGCTATAATTCCAGAATGGGGGATGGTGTCGAAAGCCTTGGCGAGGTCAAGATAGGCTGTGTGAACCACCTTACCCTCATCTACAGCTTTGGTGATTGGTGACTGCCTCAAATAAGTTGATTAGGTTCAGGAGGCATGCTCTGCCTTTCACAAACCCGAACTGGGTGGGCTCCAGAGTTTGGAGGTTACCAATGTCTTTTTGTTTGTTACATGATGATATGTTCCATGACCTTGCAAACCAGGCTCGTCAGGCTAATAGGTCGATAGTTCCCAGGATCAGTGGTAGTTCCCCCTTTGTGGAGTGGGATAACTGTTGCTGTGCGCCATTTAGTGGGCACAAAGCCTGATGCAAGGCTATTATTGAACATGGTGCTTAAGTGGGGAGCCAGTTTGTTCTGAAGTTCATGTAAAACGCAGCCTGGGATGTTGTCCGGTCCCATGGATGCTGGGTTTTTGGCTTTAGAGAGTGCAGCTTTTACCTGCGTAGTTGTGATTACAGGGACTCTGCATTCTTCCTGTATAGATATGGGCTCTTTAGGGGGTGAGGGGGGGTAAAGTTAGCACTGAACTTATCTGCCAGGATGTTGGCAATATCAGTTGGTTCTGTAATTTGTGTGCCGTTGTGCTGCATCTCAGAGCAGATCTGGATGTTGCCATCGAGATTCTTGACATGGCTATAGAATGCTTTGTGGTTGCCCTTAGAATTAGTGGAGATTTTGTTTTCGTGGCTATCTTTGGAGGATCTTATAAGGTTCATAGGTTCATATTAGGCTATCTGCCCTAGGGCATTTATAAGCCTAGCCAGAATGTGTTTGGCTTTCGCCACCCATTTTAAATTTATTTTGCTATGCCCTTTTTCGAGGTTAGTATACTGTGCCTCTGTCTAACGGTGACACAGAAGTGATACCCGGGGTAAACCTACGATCTCCCATCCACTCAAGGTTCCTCTTTAAGAGAGTCAATGAGGGACTCTGCCTAACCTGGACTGGGATTTTATTCCAGAGTGAAGGGAGCCTCTGGGTTATGAATCTGTCCCTCCAGCATGTCCTATTTATTTCACTGCTGAGGTTCAAGTCTCTCGAGCGCGTAGTTCGATGGGATTTGGATTTTCTGAGGTGCAGCATGTCCATTAATTCCGGGTTGGACATGGCTTTTTACGTCAGGCACAGATCGCCTCTGAACAGGCGGTATGCCACTGAGTAGAGCTGGAGTTTCTTTAACCGGACAGCATATGGCATCTGTTTGAGCCCTTTGATCCTCTTGGTGAGGTACATTTGGGGTCTTTCCAGTTGCTGCAGGTGTCTGTTAAGGTAATCCCAAAAGGGACATTGTACTCAATTATGGGCCTGATGAGGGATGAGTAAAGAAGCACAATGACCTCCCCTGATCTAGATGTGAATCCCTTCATGATTAGGTGGGCTATATAAAATGTTTTTCTAACCACTTTGGCCACGTGGTTATCAAATGAGAGATTGCTATCAACTTGGGTCCCCAGGTCCCTAATTACTTCTTCTGTACTTAATGGATTACCACCTATGTGGTAATTTGTGGGCACTTTGTTTTTGCCAAAGGGGATGACTATACACTTTTTGGCATTTAGCTTGAGGCCATGGCTCTGGCACCAGTTGTCTGTTTCTATGAGGCCCTTTTGGAGGATGTTTGTGTCGGCTGGAGAGTCGATTACGGCGCCCAGTTTGCAGTCATCTGCGAACTTGGTCAGCCACAGTCCTTCCGTGTTGGCCTGTACCTCCGAGAAATATATACCGAATAAGAGAGGTCCCAGGACTGAGCCTTGTGGGACACCACTTGTAACTGGTTTGGAATCTGACATGGCTGCAGCAATTCTAACCATGTGGGTTCTGTCCTTGAGCCAGTTTGTAATCCATCTAGTGACATAGGGGTTTATATTTAAGCTGGTGAGCTTATCTGTAATGCCCGAGTGGGGTATTGTATCAAAGGCTTTTGCGAGGTCCAGGTAGGCTGTGTGGACCACCTTCCCCTCGTCAATGGCCTTGGTGACTGTTTCAAAGAAATCAACCAGGTTTAAGAGGCAGGATCAACCAGGTTTAAGAGGCAGGATCTGCCCTTAACAAAGCCGAACTGGGTAGGATCCAGTGTCTGTAGGTCCCCAATATCTTTATTTATGAGGTCCATGATGATCCTTTCCATAGCTTTGCAGACCAAGCTAGTCAGGCTTATGGGGCAATAGTTTCCAGGATCCGTTGAGGCAACACCTTTATGGAGAGGGACCACTGTTGCTGTACGCCACTCTTTGGGCACATATCCTGTAGTAAGGCTGAGATTGAACAGTAGTTTTATGTTTGGGTTTAGCTCTTCTTGGAGTTCATGTAGGATGCAGCCCGGGACACAGTCTGGTCCCATTGATGCTGTATTTTTTGCTTTGGAGAGGGCGGCTGTTACCTGAGCATCTGAGATGTCAGGGGGGCAGCACTCTGCTGGGATAGATATTTGCCCTTTTGGTGTGGGAGGGGGAGTTTGCGCTGAACCTGTCAGCTAGGATGTTGGCAATGTCTGTGGGTTCGGTGTATTTTTTGTCATTTTGGACTAATTCTGAGCATATCTGGGAATTACCACCCAGGTTCCTAACATAGCTAAAGAAAGCCTTGTGATTATCCTTAGTGTCCTGTGCAATTTTTCTCTCGAAGCTGGCCTTGGACAATTTTATGAGTGCCCGTAGTTTTTTGCTAATACTGATCAGTGATGCCTTCCCTTTTTGGGATTTTGCTCTATCATGTAGTAGCTTCCTCCTTCTATTGTATAGTTTGTTTATGGCTGGGGTCCACTAGACAGGACGTCTGCCTTTGGAGGATTGGGTCTTGGTTTTATTTGGGATTGCATGATCCATGAATTCCTGAAGGTGTTCATAGAATGCGTTTATAAAGGATTCTCCGGTCTGGGCCGTATTTTCCACAGGCCTGGGGGCTTTGAAGGATTTCACCTCGGTTTTGAGGAGTGTGAAATTTGCTTTAGAGAAGTTTTTCACTGTGGTTTTCTGGGCAGGGGGTGGGGTCGGGATGTGAATATCCAGTGAGATTAGTTTATGGTCTGATCTTACCAGTGAGGGATACACTTCTGGTCTGGAGTCCCCATGTTGGTGATGATCAGGTCCAGTATGTTTTCCCCTCTTGTGGGAGTGGTAACAAGTTGTTCCATAGCATTTGAGTTTATAAATTCTAGGAACCTTGGAGCTAGAGTGGTGCTCCCAGTCTATGTTTGGATAGTTGAAGTCGCCCAATATAATGGTGTTTGGAGAGACCTTCATATTTTCCAGTGTTCTCAGGAAGGCCGAGTGGGGTTCCCGGGTTTGGGAGGGTGGTCTGTAGCAGGCTATAAACTGGAAGGCAGTTTTACCCACTGTTAGTTGCACATGGATAGTCTCTGATGCTTCGTGCTTTGCCACCAACCTGGAGGTGTGGGTATCTTGATGAATATCGACACTCCCCCTCCTTTTGTGGTTCGGTCCAAGTTTTGGGGCCGAAAAGCATGGTATGAGGTATAACTTGGTAGTGCTGGGGTGCTCTCGGGAGCCCTGAACCAGGTTTCTGTTACTGCACAGATATCGATGTTCTCCATGCTAAGGAGAGTTTCGAGTGCGTGCATCTTGAGGTTTAGACTTCTGTCGTTGAGTAGCATTACTCTTAGTTTCTTATCCCTTGTGATACCTATGGAGGTGGGTTTGTCTTTTGAGCCTTGCCTAAAAAAGGCACTATGGGGGTAGCAAGAGCCTTTGCCAATATCCGAAAGCCCAGGGGTGACAGGTGCAAGCCGTCCCTAGCGAAGCATCGTGGCTTGTCGAGCATATCATCCCAAGCTGACAGCCATTGGATCCCCTTTGAATGACACCAGTACTTAAGCCATTTGTTGAAATTGATCATCTTGTCTTCATATTGTGGCATCATTCTTGGTGAGGGTAAGATGCTACTCAAGGTCAGGGTCATACTGGCCTGGGCTACATGCTCAGAGAGCTCCTCTATGTCTCTTTTCATGTAGTCCAGGGAGGCACTTCTCATGTCATTCACACCAGCATGGACAATGACTGAGTCATATTTGTACTTGCCTTGGAGTGACCTGAGTGCTTATGTTATGTGGCGGATCCTAGCGCCCGACAGGCTGCTCACCGTGACCCTCTCCACGTTCAGCCTGGTGAGTGGGACGTCAGTGTGCCTGACGATAGTCACATATTACAAGTGTATCAGGTGTGTTGTTTAGTCTTAAGGGCTGTGACTGTTCGGCACACTGGCTTTGTGAGATATGTATTGCACGTATTTTGGGGTAGCGGTTGCTTGGGTGTCTGCTTTGGAGGTCTCTGCTGCTTAGGCAGATCTTTATTTAGAGCCTCCGAGTATGTTTTTGTGTGATTATGTGTTTGGTTTGCTATCGTGGTAGGTCTATGTGAGACTGGAATTGTAGTGAGTGTGGTTTCCTTCTCCTCCTGACTGGTTATGCCAGTACTAAGTTGAGAGAGCTTAGCCTCCAGTTTGGCTATGTGGTTGCATTTCTCACATGTGTTGGAATTTGTTGGGAGGAGGAGAGGGTTGTCTGTGTACAGGAGGCAGTTGTAACATTGCCTCATGATTCCCAGATTCACCAGCTGGACCGGAGAGGAGATTGACAACTGACCTTTGGACATGCTAGAGTAATATTGGGAATTCCTTTATAATTGAAAACAAGGGCCAGTGGGGAGTGAGGGTGTAGTGCTTTTAATTTTTAGTGCTGACTTATATAATTGCTTTAGTGAGCAAGTGCCAGGTAACTTAGTGCAATGTGTTACAGGTTAACTTAAATGCGAAAACGACAAACAGTAACTTTCTTTCAAGTGAAACAAGGAAATAAGTACATTAAGCAATGCAGATATCACTAGTGATCCACAGAAGCACTGAGAAGCCACGTATTAGGTGGAATTAGCGTTCCAGGGAAATAACAAGCATGTAAACAATGCTAGATTCAGCAGGCCTGGATCTAGTTTGTGCTACAGCAAACAAGGTGTACCAATTTCAGTAAGATACAGTTCAAATATTCAGGCACTATAAACCTTTAACCAGAAATTCCTAGCTCAGAACGGCAGAGTCCAGCCTCTTCTCCCACAAGAGTGCAGACCACGAACCTTCTTAATGTAAAACAACTGGTCTGAAGCCCAAGTGCTTAATCCAAAAGGCTTAGAATGATAGCTACACTTTAATCAAGTTACTACCAAGCAGTAATAAATACAATTGAATACTTGAGAGAATGCCTGGATTACTGCTCAAGTTACACAAACAAAGCTAGATCCAGCAGGCCCGAATCCAGTCTATGCCACAGCAAACAAGGCGCACCAACTTCAGTAAGAAGCAGTTCAGATATGCATGCACTATAAGCCTTTAACCAGAAATTCCCAGCTCAGAAGGGCAGAGTCCAGCCTCTCCTCCCACAAAGAGTGCAGACCACGAACCCTCTTAATGTAAAATAACTGGCCTGAAAGCCCAAGTGCTTAAACCAGAATTAATACACTTGTAGAATAACGGACACTGAGCCCTCAATCAGCAGTTCCCAACCTAGAAGGATGTAAGCTACCTGTTCTGCCACTACAGTGCAGACCACAAACCCTCTCAGTGCAAAACAACTGGTCCGAAGCCCAAGTGTTTAAACCAAAAGGCTTAGAATGAGTTACACCAAGTTGTAATAAATACAACTGAGTACTTTTAAGATGATGCAATAGTAAAATAAAGTAGGTAGAAACACAAGTACAGTAAAAGTAGATGAATTTTTTTTTTTTTCTGAACAAGTGCTGAGATCAAAGAAACAGATTTGAGTGCTGAAACTAGAAAACTGGCTAGTTATAAGAAAAAAAAACTAAGCTAAAAGGCTTCCCTCCAACACAGAAGGGCTTGGGGGCTCAGAAGCATACAAATAGTCTATACCACTTAACAGGAAAGGCAGGAAACAAGCTTAAATTTTTTTTTTTTCTGTTTCCCAGATGCTCTCTTTATACACAGTAGGAGTGCCTGAAATCAGATCATACCATGACCCCCCATTAATATTCTAAAACGTGCACGCTGATTGGCCAGTGTGCACGTTGTAAATCGACTTATACTAATGGAAAAAGGTCCGGTCGCCCGGACTTTTTCCATTAGTATAAGTCAATTTTAAAACACTGTCTCGCTATATGTTAAAAGAGTTTAACATAGCGACACAGGTTTAAAAAAAGCAACGGAGATCTCCGATGCTTTTTTTAAAGCTGTCTCGCTATGTTAAACTCCTTTAACATAGCGACACAGTGTGTAAAAAGCAACGGAGATCTTGCTTTCTCCGTTGCTTTTGGCCACAGCTCTGATGTACTGCGTAGGCATGCGCAGTACATCAGAACTGCCACGAATACCAGACAGCTGCGGAAGGGCAGCAAAGAGGCATTATATAATGCCATTATTTCTTTTCTTAAATAATGTCATAGTATAATAGCAATAACCCACTTCTGGGTGTGGGTAATGTGGGATTTACCCTCGGTTGCCTTTGTTTGGTCCCGAGGGCGAACCAACCGTGGGTAAATCCTGCATTACCCACACCCAGGAGTGGGTTATTGCTATAATATGATCTCACTGCACTCAGTTGAGTGAGCAAATGAGATGGGCCCAGAAGGAGTATCCAAACACAAATTTACAAGAGGGGCGGGCAGTTTCAAGGCCACTAAGATTAACACCAAAACAAAAACAGGGAGGGTGGGTGGGACTAACTGAAGAGCAGAGTCAAAACTTCCAGTTCAGTTAATATTCCTGCAACACAGTTAAAATCAATTTAAATACTGTATTCTTTGAAAAAAAAAGTGCAGATAAAGGTACTTAAATTCTCTTATACGTCCATTTGAATACAGCTAGTTCTTAGCAGGCCAAAGCTGAGGTTTTTAAGCAGAAAATATTTCACACTGTACCACTTAAATAGGCAAGGACAGGAAATCAAATAATGTGGCTACCCCCACACCTGTAATTACTAGCAAATAATAAAATTCAGCAAACACTGACTAACTTCCAGTTCAGTTAATATTCCTGCAACACAGTTAAAATCAATTTAAATACTGTATTTTTGAAAAAAAAAAGTGCAGATAAAGGTACTTAAATTCTCTTATACATCCAGTTGAATACAGCTAGTTCTTAGTCGGCCAAAGCTGGGATCTCGGCTTCTTACTGAGGCTGACAAGGGAGCTCCTCCACTCATGGGATTTTACTCTTTTTTGCAACAGTTTCTTCCTTCTGTTGTACAGTTTGTTTATGGCAGGGGACCACCAGATTGGCTTCCTTTTTTTGGAGGATAGCGTCTTGGTTCTGTTTGGGATAGCACTATACATGCACTCGTAAGTGCTTACAGAGTGCATTTGTGTAGGATTCAGCAGTTGTAACTGTATTGTCCATCTGCATGGGTGTCCTGAAGATGTTCGTGTTACATTGCTGCAGTCATCACACTTGGGTTATCCTGCCGTCAGGCGGTCTTGCAGTCGGCCAGAGTTCCAAAGTCTTGGTCCGGCGTTGGTTGCTGTCACTTCTTCCCTGACGTCAGTGTGCCAGGGGTATATGAGGCATCCAACGCCATTTTCTTCAGTCTTTCTTGCCGTGCGGTGCCCGAAGCAGAAGCAGTTCGCAAGTGCCGGTTGGCCAACTCCTGACATTTTCAAATTGAATTTCAGACCGAAGTCTTCAATAAAGCCAAGTACCCCGTTGGGGAACCTTTTCTTGCCTCAGTCCAATGTCAGAAAAAGTTAACAATTGCATTTCTTGTGGGAAGCAAATACCTCATAAGGACTTTCATTCTTATTGTATTCCTTGCCTAGGCCCAGACCACAACGTCACAGGTTGTCTGTTTTGTGCTAGGTTTAATAAATGAACTATTAAACGTCTGTTTGATTTCGCCCAACATTACTTTGGTAGGAAATTTAATTCTACCATGCCGTCGGAGCAACCGACGACCGGCATGCATAAAAAACCGGAAGGATAAGGACAGGCAGCCTAGACCCTAACCATACTCCGAGGCCTCTGCTGGGCCTGTCGCTGGTTCTCCGGTTTTCAGTGAGGCGCCTCTGCAGCCCCTGACCGCTGATTTAGAACCCCAGACAGCTTCGGACTCCCAAGCGGAGAGTACTAGGCCGCCGCAGCCTTCTTCTTCAGACCTTTCCGACTCCATAGCAGAAGGAGATTCTGGTGCAGTAGCAACGCCTTCAGTGGCAGAAGGTGTCTTCAGACTGACTACACTCACCATTAAATCTTATGCTAAGAATCTTATGCTAAGCTGCAAACTCCTTTAAAAACTAAAAAGACTGTACATCAGTCTCCAGTACAAGGCCCCATGCCTAAGAAACAGATGCTTAAGATGGCTGAAGATTTAATTACCCTAATCACGGGTTCCCATCCCCCTCCTGATAAAAGGCCAAGACAAGAGGAGGAGTATGCTTCCTCTGATCAGGTTTCTATTTCCTCAGATTCTTCAGAGGAACAGGAGTACTCTCTTCCCCCTTATGAAGGTTCTGATGCTGAAGAGTCTATTCCCTCAGCATCTCTACCAGAAGACTATTCCTTTGGGGAAACTTTACATACCATGAGGGAACATTTCCACTGGAAAGGCCAGGATTACTCTGATTCTAAGAAAAGACTCTGAGAGTTCCTTTTACTACCCCAGCACAGACCACTTGCTATCCCTCCCGTGTTAGACATTGTGGATGATGTTTACTTAGAATCTAGTCTTAATCCAGACTCTCTACCTCCTGCTCCAGCCAAACCAGACAGATACTACAGAGTCCCTGACTCACACAAATTCCTATATAAAAGCCCTGTTGCTGACCCAGAAACCATTTCCCAGGGTCCCAAAGGGGTTAAGGCCTCTATTGCTAAAAACCCTGTACCCTCTGAAAGGGATTCCAGAGCATTAGATAGATGGGGAAAGAAAGTATACACCTCAGCTACCCTAGTTATGAGGGCCTTAAATTGCCAGTTTCACATGCTGAAATATCAGCATTTCCTGATGTCGCAATTAAAACAAAATGACCACACATTCAGAGCAGCCTGATTACAAGGAAATGCAGGATTTCTTGCACGCAGCTGAACGGGTGGGCAAACATACTTTACAATGTGGATTTGATTCATTGGAAGCTTCCTGCAGAGCAGCAGTGACTGGGTCTGTCATACGTAGGCATACTTGGTTAAAAGAGCAAACCCTGCCTGATCATGTTAAAGCAAAGTTATTGGATGCACCTTTACAACAGGATGTTTTATTTGCTGTAAAAGCAGAAGAGGTTTTAAAGAAAATGGAGGATAAGGCAAAATCTATGCAAACGCTCAAGGATTTTTTACAGGTTCAATTCCCTCGTTTCAGCAGAAATTGGCCAACAAAAAACTGGTCCTTTCCAGCTTCTGACAGACCACAGAGGGGCAAATACAGACGCCCAAGGGGCAGAGGTCAGTCACAAGGCCCTTACAAACCTCGCCAATGGGGTGCCGCTACCCAGAAACGAGGAGAAGATGGGCCCCAAGCTAACAGAAGACAAACGCAATGACTTAACCCTCAGACTGCCAAACAAATCTCTCTTGGAAGCTCCCTTGGGAGGAAAATTAGCACTTTTTGCAGACAACTGGCACATCATCACAAAAGACAAATGGGTCCTAAACATTGTCTCGCAAGGATACAGATTCCACTTTCACACCTTGCCAAGGATAAAAGGAATGCCAAACCTGCCACCAAATCAATGAGCAGAGGCACAAAAACAAATTACAGCTCTCATGGACATGAGACATTCAACAGGTACCTACACAGGAGCAAGGACAAGGATTTTACTCAAGACTCTTTCTAGTCCCCAGAAAGGAGAAAGCCTGGAGACCCATTCTGGACCTTTCAATTCTAAACACTTTTCTGCAAGTACCCAAATTCAAGATGCTAACACTACAGCAGCTTCTTCCCATGCTGGGCAAGAAAGCTTAGCTAGTAACGTAGGACCTCAAGGAGGCATACCTGCATGTCCCTATCAGACAAAATTGCAGAAGATACCTCCAATTTTTTGCAGGTTCAACTCATTATCAAATCTCTGCACTGCCCTTTGGCTTATCTACTGTGCCCGGGGTCTTCACAAAATGCCTGGCACCAGTAATTGCATACTGCAGACAAAGAGGAATTCAAATATACCCATACCTGGACGACTGCCTTATTCAAGCAAAAAGCAAGGACATTCTTTTAAAGCATCTGGCGTTTGTCAAACACCTTCTAAGTTGCCTAGGGTACACAGTAAATGAAAAGAAATCAAAACTAGTGCCCTCACAAAACATAATATTCCTGGGTGCCAGCTTGAATACAACTGCCCAGATGGCTTATCTCATGCCAGACAAGCAACAACAGCTGACTCAATACTTCAAAATGATGGCAACAAAGACCCAACTCCCTGCAAGAAAAATTCTGCAGGCCTTGGGATTCATGGCATCTTGAATACTCCTAATACCATTTGCAAAACTGCATATGAGGAAATTACAATGGTACCTGAAAAGCGTATGGACTCCGCACAGCCACAGCTTGGAAACCATGATACCACTCATTCCCTGCCTTCAACAGGAGTTTCTATGGTGGCACAGGCATGTCACCTCAACAAGGGTCAGCCTTTCACCTTACCCACAGCCAGGCAAACCATAACAACAGATGCATCGGACTATGCCTGGGGAGCACACATGGCAGGACAGTGCATTCAGGGCAAATGGGATACAGATCAAAGGCGTCTGCATATCAATCAAAAAGAAATGCTAGCTGTACAGAATGCCCTAACAGCCTTCAAGAACCTCTTGCATCCAGGACAACGCCTAATAAAGACGGACAATACCACAGTAATGTGGTACATAAACAAGCAAGAGGGAACACACTCCTACCCCCTATGCAGGCAAGCAATGACCTTGTGGAACACGGCACTGACTTCCCAAGTTCAACTACAAGCACAATTCCTGCCAGGAAAGAAAAACACATTGGCAGATGACCTAAGCAGAAATATCATGGATCCCCATGAGTGGAAACTAGATCCACAAGTATTTGCAATGATTACTCAAAAATGGGGACGCTCAGACATCTGTTTGCCAACCCCCAAAACTACCAACTTCAAAAATTTTGCACAAGGACATTCCACCCACTAGCTTGGAAAGTGGACGCCCTCTCAATCAGTTGGAAAACATTATCAGTGGATGCCTTTCCTCCACTGCCTCTTCTAACAAAGGTGCTGCTGAAGGTCAGATTAGAGAGGCCACAAATGATACTCATTGCTCCAGACAGGCCACGCCAACACTGGTATCCAATACTAAAGAACATGGCCCATGGCCCACCATGGATTTTACCCCAAATTCCTCACCCAGCAAAACTATCAGATTCTACACAGCTAGCTCAAGACTTTAAATCTGGCAGCATGGCAAATTACCTAAACAACCAGCCAACACCTCTTTCTAAATCTGTTATGGATGTCATTCTGGAGGCCAGGAGGCCCAGCACCAGGAAAGCCTATTCAGACAAATGGAAAAGATTTTGCACCTGGAACCAGGCTAAAGGCCAAAATCCCCTTGTTCTGAACCTTCCTCAGATTCTACAATATTTAACTGAGATGTTGCACAAAGGACTTTCTTTTTCATCTATTAAGATCCATGCCTCAGCGATTTCAGCTCACTACAACATGGATCCTCCTTTATTTTCACATCCACTCCTAAGACAATACCTCAGAGGGGCTAAGAACATAAGACCGCCCAGGAGAGCACCAACACCAACTTCGGACCTCAACTTTGTTCTGCAAAAGCTTACACTGCCGCCCTTTGAACCAGCTATTTCAGCTGATTTAAAGTTTCTCTCATGGAAAACTGCCCTGCTACTAGCAATAACTTCAGCTAGAAGAGTCTCAGAACTACAGGCCCTAATGGCAGTGGAGCCTTTCCTAATTTTTCATCAAGACAGAGTCTCTCTACGAACTTAACCCTTCCTTTATGCCAAAGGTGGTATCAAGTGTGGCCCTAAACCAAACCATTCATTTACCCACCTTTTTCCCAAACCCCCAGAACAAAGGAGAAAGACTCCTGCACTCTTTGGACATTCACAGGCAGTTACGTTACTACTTGGATAAGACTAAGGCTTTCAGAAAATCTGACCAGCTCTTCGTATCCTATGCTGCAGGATCACAAAGAAAAAAGCTATCTCAAAACAAACCATTTCAAAATGGATAGGACATTGTATACGTTTCTGCTACACACATCATGGGAAACGGGTACCTGCTAGCATTAGGTCCCACTCCACCAGAAGCTACAGCTACATCAACAGCCTTTCTCAGGGGGGTTCCAACAAAGGATATTTTGGAAGCTGCAACTTGGAGTTCAGTGCACACCTTCTCCAAACACTACCACTTACCTCTATACTCGAAGACTAGAGCTGGCTTTGCCACTGCAGTTCTGCAGGGCCTACTAGCTTCTCCAAACCCTGTTTAACTCCACCACCCGTCCTTAGCTTTGGGATTCCACCCAAGTGTGATGACTGCAGCAGTGTAACACGATGAACATAGTACAGTTTTGTACCTACCATAAATGTAGATGTTAGTGTGTTCACACTGCTGCAGTCCAGGTTACCCTCCCTCCATCCCCTCTGAACTAGCTGAACTTTTCTATACCTTTGAATCTGATACAACCTTTGTGGTGTATTTGCTTGTAACTGAAGGTATTCTTTGTATTTTCTTTACATGTGTTATTGGCAATATGTATTGCCCACCTACTGGGGGCACCTGACATCTGGGGCAAGAAAAACTGAAGAAAATGGCGTTGGATGCCTCTTATATAACTACATGTAGGTTTGTTTCTTATAATAATTGTTCACTGTTCATCTTAATGTAACTTTTTTTCTCACCTCTGTATACTAACTATATGACGCTTTGTTTTTCTCTTTATAATTGTGATTGTACATACTAATGTAAAATTTTTTTCTACCCTGGGTATTTAGTGCATAACTACAATTGTATGTTAGCTGACAATCATTGCTGTAACCTACTATGTACTATTGGAACTTTTTGTAAACTACTATTGTATTATTGGAGCTTTTCTCCCCGGGCCTCCGCTGAAAACGGACATGTGTCCAGTCGGACTTTCCCAGTCAACAAATGTAAAATAAAATAAAATAAAATAAAATAAAATACCCCTGGCGCACTGATGTCAGGGAAGAAGTGACAGCAACCGACGCCAGACCAAGACTTTGGAACTCTGGCCGACTGCGGGACCGCCTGACAGCAGGATAACCCAAGTGTGATGACTGCAGCAGTGTGAACACTCGAACATCTACATTTATGGTAGGTACAAAACTGTACTTTCACCACTTCTGTTTTAAGAAGCATGAAGTTGACTTTGGAGAAATTTTTTACCATGGTTTCCTTAATGGGGGGTGGGGGTGAGATGTGGATTTCAAGGGTGATTAGCTTATGGTTGGATCGGACCAAAGAGGAGTTGACTTCAGGTGTGGAACACGGGTCACTCATGTTGGTAATGACTAGGTCTAGGATATTGTTGCCCCTGGTGGGGATGTGGATAAGTTGATCCAGGGCATTGGAGTTTATGAATTCCAGAAAACGTTGAGCTAAGGAGTTGGTACACGAGTAGTTTTCCCAGTTAATGGTGGGGTAGTTGAAGTCGCCCATTATTAGGTTGTTTGGTTGAACCCTAATATTTTCCAGTACATCAAGACAAGAGGAATGGGAATCCTGGGGCATGGTGGGGGATCTGTAGCAAGCTACAATTTGGATTGTGTTTTGCCCGGAGTTGGTTGCACTTGGATAACCTCGGATGCATTATGCTGAGCAGCTAGCCTGGAGGTGTGGATATCCTTAATGAATATGGGCACACCTCCGCCTTTGGTATTTCTGTCCAGGTTACATAGCCGAAAAGTATAATATGAGTTATAGCCTGGTAGTGCAGGCGTGCTCTCTGGAGCCTTGAACCAGGTCCCAGTCACTGCACAGATGTTGATGTTCTCCATTTTAAGGAGTGCCTCGAGTGAGTGCATTTTGAGATTTGGACTTCTAGCATTGAGTTCCTGTTACGGTGGTGAATTTGTCATATGAACCTTGCCTAAAAAAGGCACTATGGAGCAGCAAGAGCCTTAGCCAGTATCCGGAATCCCAGGGGCGACCGGTGCAGGCCATCTGTGGCAAAGCATCGTGGTCTGTCGACCATGTCATCCCAAGCAGACAGATACTGGATCCTCTTAGAATGACACCAGAAGCTTAGCCAATTGTTGAAGTCAATCATTTTGTCCTTGTACTGCAGTATCCTTCTGGGCGATGGCAGAATGCTACTCAGGGCTAGGGCCATACCTGTCTGGGCTACAAGATCGGAGAGCTCTTCCATGTCTCTCTTCATGCAGTACAGGGAGGTACGTCTCAGGTCATTCACATCAACATGGACAATGACAGAGTCATATTTATACTTGTTGTGGAGTGACCTGAGTGCATGTGTTATGTGGCGGATCCTGGCACCCGAGAGGCACCTGAAAGTAACCTTCTTCTTGTTTAGCCTGGTGAGTGGGACTTTAGTGTGCCTGACTATAGAGTGACCTATGACTAGTGTGTTGGGTATGTTGATTTGCCTTATTGGCTGTGGTTGAGTGGCACACTGAGTCTGTGGGCTATGTGTCATTTGGGTTGTGTTGGGGGATGGCGGTTGCTTGCGTTTCTGCTTTGGAGTTCTCTGTTGCTTAGACATATTATTATTGAGAGCCTCCGCGAATGTTTTTGTGTTACTATGTGTGGATTTTGGTGGTGTAGATTTAGTGAGACTATGTGATTGAGTGTGGTGTGGTGCAAATGTTTACCTTCTCCTCATGACTGTCAAGTTCAGTCTTGGTTGGCGAGAGCTTTACCTCCAGTTTGGCTAGATAAGTGCATCTCTCACAGGCTGTAGTGTTGGGTGGTAGGAGGAGAGGGTTGTCTGTGTACGAGTTAATTTCGACATTGCCTCAAGATGCCCAGATTCATCAGATAGACAGGCAAGAACACTGGGAGCTGGCCCTTGGACATGCCTGAATAAAAAAAAAACTATTTTCTAGATAAGTGAGGAAAGTGTGTACAAGAGCTGTTTTTTATCTAACCAAGTGAGAAAATTAAGTACGAAAATTGTTTTCCTCTAGGTAATGAGGAAGGTTGAGTGCTATAGTAATTAGTAGTTTATTTAGTGCTTAACAAGTGCTGAGCACGAATAAGCAAATTAAGTGCAAAAACTAAGAATCTGTATCTGCATTAGACAAGTTACGGGACAGAAACAAGTGCAAATGCAGGCTTTCAAATCAGAAAGTTGAGAGAGATGGAAGAGATTGTCCAAACGGCCAATAACTACAATTTCTGGGCCAGAACCACTCCTTATGTGGTAGACAGGTTACCTAGTGCTTACCACTCCCACGGATAAGCTAGAAGGCTTCCCTCCAACACAGAAAGGCTTGGGGGGCTCAGAAGCTTACATACAGTCCTGGATACAGCAAATCTGTATCTGGAACACTAGTTGCAGGAAAGTTAGGAAGCAGGCTTACATTTTTTTTATTTTATTTTTTTGTTACAGAAAAGTAGCTACAACAGTAGTAAAAACAATTCACATGCAGTGCATCACATGCAGTGCAAGCTAGCACACTTGAGTATGTAGAAATATTAGACCAAACACGGTTTAAAAAATGCAATTAAATTAAAATGGACTAAAAGCAAGTTCATAGATTAGTACTAGGCTAAGTGCCCTTGCGAGCCATTGTAAGCCTAGCCAATTAGTCCTTGTGAGACTCAAACCATGCACCTTGTGTTTGCAAGGCAAACACCTTAACCATTAGGCCATCCTCCTGCAGAAAGAGTTTATTAGGTAGAATGTGGTAAAGAGATGGGACTGGGGGAGTGTCCCAGATCAAATCTACAGTGGGGCTGGCAACTGCAAAAGCCACCAAATTTAAACTACAAGCCAGAAATCAGGAGGGTGGGTAGGACAAAACAGTTTCAACAGAGATCTAAGCAACAATTAATAGTACGAACTCTAAAACCAAAAAAATATACTCACCTCTGTATATTTGCAGATCGGAAAGCAGTCTCTCAGAACAGGGAGACAACAGTTTCAACAGAGATCTAAGCATCAATTAACAGTACAAACTCTGAAACCAAAAAATATACTCAGCTCTGTGTATTTGCAGATAGATTGGAAAGCAGTCCCTCAGAACAGGGAGACAACAGTTTCAACAGAGATCTAAGAAACAATTAACAGTACAAACTCTAAAAACAAAAAAATATACTCAGCTCTGTATATTTGCAGATAGATTGGAAGGCAATATGTCCGAACACAGGTTCCAGCAATTAAATGCAGGCTGTTGCCTACTAGTGCTTCACGACTTTCATACACATGGTGTTGTTGCTGTTCACATCAGCAGTGTTGAGTGTAGTACAGTACATGAATAAGTTTAAATTAGTTTGATAGACAGCTGTCTCTACCTCCAAAAGTTCATTTCACTGGAGCTTTACCTGCCTGTGAGACCTTCTTTGCTAATGCTGTTATTGATGTTTATGCAGCTGCAGTATGGGCTTCTCTGCATATTTTCACAAGACTTGTATAACTTTGATGTGGTGCCTTGGGAACAGTTTTCTTTCTGGACTGCCACTTTATTTGGGATATTTTTTTTTTCTTGATTTAATTAGGAAGTCATGCTTGGGGCTCTCTCCTAAAAATTTAAGAGGAGTGAATCATCTTGAATAACTTTCTAATGTACCTTCCATACCTCAGATCTTAATGAACAATACAAGTGTATATCAGAACACTAGCCTTGTCACTTTCCTATGGTTGCACTGTTGTATTCATCCCAGAAAACCTTGACTACTTCACTAGGTTATAAACTCATACCCCACTGCTTTCCCATCTGCCCTATCCATTCCCTCCTCTATATTAACTTCTCCTGTTATTAGCTGTTGTTGCAGCTGCTAATATTCTATAGTTTCTGCTCTCTTCACTGCTAAAATTTACTGGCATACTTTTATATATTTCGTCTGTCCTTTTGGCTAGACCACATTTACCTCACCTGTGTAACGCTTGTGTTATTCGTTTTTATATATGCCTGAACTTCCTTCTGTTTTTAACGTTCTTGTAGATCTGTGTGTACATGTTTTACGTCCGTCATCATCAGCCCCCTTTTTCCCCATTTTCTACATGGAGTCAGGGAATCATGTTAACTGTCACTATCTCTCTGCATACAGCAACTTTGTTGATCTGTCCCCTCCAACCTGTTTGGTATGTCACTGTACTGTTTAATTTAGTTATACTTATAATCTTAATTTACTGTTGCTACTATGTATGTAACCCGGGCTGAACCTGCACATGTTCAGATTTAATCAGTGCTGTGTCCCAGTAAACCAGATTGAATAAGTGAATAATCACTAACCTAGATGATTAGTGTACAACCATTAAAAATAAATAACTAAATACATCCTCATCTGTTGGTAGGGTCTAGAGAGAGAGAGCATTTATATGCATAGGATAGATCAGTGTTGAACTCTGGGAGCTATATTCCTAGAAATCTAGAGTATATAGCTACAGCAGTGCTTTTCGGGAAAATGGAAAGAGTGGTGTAGTGGGTATCACTGATGTCTCTCAGCAAGCATTTATCTGGTTCAGTTATTGTTTACGTGGAGTATAGGATTTTCTTGAAAAAGTTTGAATAATGAGCTTTCTTAATAATGTTACCATTTATCCAAATGCTATGTGTCTGTCTTAAAAAAATTCTTGTCTTTTTTTTTTTTATTCTTCCACTAGGCATTAGATGACCTCCTGAGGTGTGGAATCTGTTTTGAGTATTTTAACATTGCAATGATCATTCCACAGTGTTCTCATAACTGTAAGTTAAACTTTTTGTTACCCATTATTTTTGTTCAGCAGAATTCAATTACAGTGTTTATCTGAGTGTGAAGAAAGAATGCTAATAGTGTAGATAAAAAAAGAAACGTCTTATTTTATTGTACATATCTTGAGAGTCGTCTGGTCTTATCTTATCTTTGCATTCTCCCCAAATGAAGGGGTGCAGTTTTCAAATGTTTATGCATTTTTCTTTGTGCATCCATTATGTTTTTAAACCATCATAACTGGCTTTTTTTTCCCTACGATTTACTGGTCCTTTAATATTTAAGGTGACATTGTGTGCATTATGAAGAAAACATATAATGCGTACTGATCTTTGATGTCATTTTGCCTTATGAAATTGTGGAAGTTTTTAATGTAATACAAGAGTGGAGTCAACTTAATTTGTTGGTGCTTCATGAACACAGTTGGCTGACTCTGCTTGAGTCATACCTGTCTCATGGATTAAATGATCTTTGGTTGTTTTTGTTTCAGTTAAGCCCATGTTAGGAACAAGGAATAGTCATTAAGGTTGCTTAGAAATCTTGAATTCCCTGAGGATAGTTTTACCTTGAAGTCATCAAGTCACTTGAGAGCATGTTCTGGATTATGTTTAATGAAATGTGTGTTTGGGATGATATTTTCTTTTTCTTTTTTAAGTTGGTTCAGTGAAATATGTTTTCTGTTTTTGCCCTGCTCCTCCTTGCTGTTCATTTTCTGTCTGTGGTTGTGGAGAGAACCCATGTACTTTTATAGATGGGAGGGAGAATCATTCATGTACCCATTGGCTGGCACATAGAGGAATAGTTCAAGGCAAACCATTACAAGGACCATACGATTCCTATCTCTGTACACATTTAAGTTAAACTTAACAGTTTGTGCTTCCTTAATAGTGTTTTATTTCCCAGTCCTGGTTTAAATTTGTGTTGTCCTATCCAGTCATCAAGACTAGCCTTAAAGGTAATCAAAGTAGTGCTTAGCTTGACCTGTACTAGGTGCTTATTTCCATAGGTTGGGAAGACATTTAGGCAGGAACCTCTCTCTCCAGTTAGTTTTGTATATTTTTTGGTGTAGATTTAGGTCTCTAGTGTGTATGTTTGTAGAGTCATTGATGTTTGTAGAGTCCTTGATGATTTGCAAAGATGCATGAAGTCGGATATAACTGTTTTTGTGTTCATGGCTGGAAAAATAAAACACTGGTCATCTAAGAACATCCTGAAAGATTTGGAATATGAGGAGAGTTGTGCGAATCTTTCAGGATAAAGGATTTAAGGCCTCTATTTTCTTGATAAGGTATCTTTGGGACCTTTTTAGCCGAGTGATATGGTTTGATTTATAAATATCAATGGGAAATCTGTACTCGGTGATGGGTCTAGTAAGGGAAGAGTACAGTGGAAGGATGACATTGTTGGTTCTTAAAAGATATTCTCTTGACAATAAACTTGGCTAGCTAGAGGATTTCCAGAGCAAGGTTAAAATGATGTTCGGATGAGAGAGAATTATCCGCATAAACTACCCAGGTCACTTCAGACCATTTCGGTTGATGGGAGTACATTATAACCCCTGAGATAGGAACAGCATTTGTGCCAAATGGTACTGTACTGCACTTTTTTGCATTTAACTTGAGACCAATTTCAGTATACCAGTATGCGCATATTCCAGCCCTGCTGCAGCTGTATCTGTGGATAAGAATGCTTATGTTGCAGTCATCAGCAAACTTGGTAAACCATGTTTATGGGAAATTGGATTTTGTCTGCAAATAGCACTGTTCACTTTGGTTCTCCACTAGATAAAATTTTGCGTTCAGAGTTGGAACCAGCAGCTTTCATAGCATGGCATGTGTTTGGTAGCCCATTTGTAATCTGGGGGGATAACACATGGGTTTACTTAATTTTCTATAATTTTTTAACAATACCTAGATCTGTTGACTAGATAGTTAGCAATCCAGGGGAGTAAGTTTGTCATTATCTTTTAACAGTACCAGCATGGGTAAAGCTAAGCAGTTTGCACAGAGTGACCACTGTCCGGCACCTCCATGATGATTTCAAAGCAAACTTGGCTCAGGACACAAGATCTATCCTTCATAACACCAAACTGATTGATTGGGATGGAGATCAGTTAAGTTGTCTTTTTACAGAAATTAAGTATGCTATGACACCTTCCATGGCACAAACCTTATTGATACGGTGAAGTTGAACAGTTTAATTAGAGTTTAAGAAAGTGTGTACTTGGCACTAATGAGAATGCAACCTGATATGTTGTCCGGTCCCATAGAAGTATTATTTTGATAGATATTGCAAACCCATTTAGTCTTAAGACCATTTCTGCTTTGCTAATACCCTCGTACAGCCTGTTCCTTCTTTCTTGAGGAGCACCATATCAGTCTGTCTTGGAATAAATTTGCAATTACCCATCTAATAATTTTTGTTGCAATTCAAGGTACAGATGCTGTGTTACCCTTGTGGGTGTAACCATAATTTAAGGGTGTTTTACAGATAATTATGCCAATTGAATTGAATATTGTGGACTCTGTGTCTCTACAGAGAGCTTGTTAGAAGTGTAGCCATTGGTAGCAGTGGGGGGTAGTTTCATTTCTTTGATATTCTGTTTTTAACTCCTAGCCTAGTGGGTTTGTCTTGCCATATAAGTGTTACATCTTCTGTTATTTCTGCTAAAATATATGAGCTTTGGTCTACCAGTGATCAACTGGACGTATAAGCAAATTTAAGTACACTTTTTATCTGCACTTTTTCATATAGTACTGCATTTTCTTTTCTTTTCACTGAATATTAATTGAATTGAATATTGTGGACTCTTGCGTCTCTACAGTTAGTTCCCCACCCTCTCTCCCCTGTTCATTTTTTTGGCCATTTGGTTAGTTTTTCCATCTCTTTCAACTTTCTGGTTTAAAAGCCCGCATTTGCATTTGTTCCTCACCTTTCCTGTAACTAATCTAGTCCAGGTACAGATTTGCTCTATCCAGGACTGTTTGTAAGCTTCTGAGCCAGTGCCAAAGTCTGCTCTTCAATTTTGCCCCTAGATCTGGTAGTTCTCTCATCTCCTGCACTTTTACTAGCTTGTTAGTTTAGCACTTTACCAGACTTCTTGTAGCAATTATTGTAGTATACAAGTGCTACCAGCACTAATGTTCTACAAGGAAACAGCCTCAATACTTATTAATGCCCACCCCTCCAAGCATGTCTAAAGGTCAGTTCCCTGTGCTTTCTCATGTTAACTTGGTGAACATGGGCATCCTGAGGCAATGTGGCAACTGCCTCATACACTGACAACCCTCTCCTCTTACCCCCCAACACTCAGACTTGAGAGATGCACTTGTATATCCAAACTGGAAGCTACGCAGTCTCCAGCCAAGACTGAAATAGCTGGTCAAGAGGAGACAATAGAACTAAGATGCTCTCCTAAAAAAAAAAAAAAAAAAAGGAAGCCAAACTGGTGGTCCCCTGCCATAAACGAACTCTAAAACAGGAGGAGGAAATTGATGCATAATAAGGTGAAGTCCCAAGACTGGAAAAACTCCCTTATCAGCCTCAACAAAAGGTTGAGATCCCTCATCAAATCCTCTAAAGCTAGCTATAAAAACAATTGCAGCAGATAGTAAAGACAGCCACAAGGCCTTCTATAGTTATGTAAAGAATCTCCATGGCATTACCCAGATTTGCTCTGAGTTACTGCACAATGGTATCTCCTATACCGAGCCAGCAGATATTGTAAATATACTGGCGGACAGATTCAGTGCGAACTTTACCCCTCTCTCCCCCGCAAAGGACCAATCACTGCTGCACAGGTTAAAACAACACTGTCCAAGGCCACAAATACAGCTTCTATGGGACCTGACAGTATCCCTGGCTGTGTTCTACATGAACTACAGAGTGAACTGGCACCTCACCTGTGTGCCCTGTTCAGTCACAGCCTCACCTCAGGCTTTGTCGCTACCGAATGGCGCACTGCTACAGTCATCCCTCTCCACAAAGGAGGAGCGACTATAAACCCTGGGAACTATTGCCTCATTAGCCTGACTAGTCTGATATGCAAAGCTATGGAGCGCATCATCCTGGACCTAATAAACAAGGATATAGGGAATCTCCAAACTCTGGATCCTACACAGTTTGGTTTTGTGAAGGGTAGATCATGCCTGCTCAGCTTGGTCGACTTCTTTGAGTCAGTCACCAGAGCTGTGGATGAAGGTAAGGTGGTTCATACAGCCTACCTTGATCTGTTCAGGGCCTTTGATACCATTCCCCACTCAGGAATCATAGAAAACCTTACTAAGCTAGGTATCAACCCGTATATCTCTAGGTGGGTTGCAAACTGGCTCACAGAACCCACAGTGTGAAACTTGCTGAATCCAAGTCATACTGCTGACCAGTCACGAGTGCAGTCTCACGGGGTTCAGTCTTGGGTCCTCTCCTGTTTGGTATCTACTTCTCTGAAGTCCAGGCCAACACAAAGGGACTCTGCCTGACAAAGTTCGCAGATGATTGCAAGTTGAGAGCTATTTACTCCCCAAGTGATGTTGACAGCCTACAGAAAGGCCTCAGTGAGACCAGTGACTGGTGTCAGAACCATGGCCATAAGATCGATGGTAAAAAATGCGTCTTCACCCCCTTTGAGAAAAGTCCGTTTCCCTTGAATTACCACATTGATGGTAGTCCACTGAACACAGAAGGCATATAAGAGATCTGGGAAAACAGGCTGACAGCAGCCTCTCTTTTGATCATCACGTTGCCACTGTGGTCAGAAAGTCCTATGTGGCACATCTCATTACTAAGGGTTTTGCATCCAGGAAGAAAGGGGTCATTGTCTTCCTCTGCTCTTCCCTCATTAGGGCAGTCATAGAGTACAATGCCCCATTTGGCATGTACCTCACTAGACTCCTGCAACAACTGGAGAGGCTGCAAAAAGTACCTCACAAACAGGATCCTAGGCCTTAAACACTTGGCCTATATGGACAGACCCCAAAAAAACTCCCAACTATTCTCTGTCTCATATTGCCTACTTAGAGGCAATCTCTGCTCATCTTACAAAGCCATGTCTGACCCAGCTCTCCGCACCACATGCTCCAAAGTTCTCAACCTCATTACCACAATCAACAGAACATGCTGGATGGACAGGTTCATAACCCAGAGACTGCCCATGCTATGGAATAGACTTCCCATACATGTCAAGCAGAGCACCTCACTGGCCCTCTTCAAGAGAAATCTTGATGAGTGGATGGGAAATAGAAAATAAGGTTGGGTGGCACGATGCCAGGGTAATCCTATGGGCTAGGCTTGTAAAAGCTCCAGGCCCATTAGCCTAGTACACACCTGTGAACCATGTGTCCAGAAAATTACATGGAAACTCAACAGCTTTTAAAGCTACAAGCTTTTCTGTGCAACAGTTTTTGCCTGTTTTGACAATTGATAGTTTTGGGACAGTTTTTCTAAAAATATGCAGGGTTGAAAGGCTGAAAACTGCATAAGACTTTGAAGAGGGAGTAGTAGTAAGGAGGTTCATAAGAATAGACTTTGTCTGTTTACTACGAGGACAGATTGAATTTGAATTTGTATCAGCTAACTCAGCACAGTTTGAGCATACCTTAAACTCGTTGGTTTCAACTTTCTTTTTGAGATAAGCCTAGCATATTATCTGTAAATATATGTATAAAGCTGTAAATATGTATTTTATTAAGTAATTTAACATTTGTTATCTGAGTAAGTGGAGTGGTCCAAGGGCCCTTCTCAGCCATGGGTGGGAGGTTGGCATAATGATTAAGGTGTTTACCTTGCAAACACAAGGTGCAGGGTTTGAGTCTCACGTGGGGTAATTGGCTGGCTAGGCTTAAAATGGCCACAAGGGCAGTTAGCCTAGTAATAATCTATGAACCTATGACCTGGGCCAAATAGGTAAATACACAGTGCAGACACAAAACCACAGTTGAGCTGTACAGAGTATAGTATTGCACAAGGATACCGAGTTGCATAGTACAGTAGCATATACATATAATATAACGCAAGTAAAGCAACATTTGCATTAATACAAGTTTTTGTAGTTAAAGGCATACAGAACAAACCAAATTAAATCAGAAGTTCTTGCAGTGGCAAATGTACAGGAGATGAGTTCTAAGTAAGGATTTATTGACATGTATAGGGAGGAGGAAAAATTGACGAGTCTCTGCATTAAGAATTCCAGGATAATTAAAAGCATGTTTTCAATATTGAGTAATGATGCTAGGTGAAGTTAGACATAGGCATTGACCTCTGTCGTTGAAGTTACATGGGACTTCTTGAACAATGTAAGAAGATCACTTTGCTTGAGTTCATGGTAGCTTTATTGGATGTTAATGATTACCTAGTGGTTATTGAAAAGAGCAGGGGCATTTCTCTCATATCCTTGGGTCATTTCACATTTATATAAACATCACCTGAAGTTTCCCCTGAATGTTGTCCATGAGCCTAGTGGTACTAATCCAGTTAACAAAAGTAAAACAAGTTTGTCGCTAGACCCACACCACTTTGGCTTTATTAAAGGGAAATCCGGATTACTTAGTTTAACGAATAGCTGTGAGAACTTACAGATGTAGACAGTGGTTGTTTTGTTCACAAAAGTTGTTTGGATCTGGCCAAAGTATGACATTATACCCCATGATAGCATCATTAACAGGCTAAGAGCCTTAAAAGTAGATCCATACGTGGTGAGGTGGCTAGCTGGCTAATCCCACATAGTTACAATGACATGTACATCCTTCTGTAGTGTGATTTATAACTAGCGGTATGCCTCAAGGGATCCCTGTTATAACATCAACATTACGGAACTTCAAGCTACATATTGTCAAGACTATATGATTGATGCTCATTAACATCAAAAATTAAAAAAAGCAAAAAAAAAATCTGTTTTTGTGGGGGGGGGTTGCAAGTCCCTTATACCCTCCATTTGGGGGGGGGGGGCTGCGCACCCGAACCCTCTGCAAATTATATAGACCAACTTGGAGATCGTTCTGCAGTCGAAAAAGTTGATCTACTGAAAGGAACAGTCTCTGGGATCCCTATTTTGATTATTCTTTTTGGCATCTGTTTCTTGGGTACTTTTCCATTAAACCCCCTACCACTTCGTGCTGCTGTGTTTTGGAGAACAGGGAGTGCAACAATTGGAGTTGACTTCGCCCTGAAAGTTAAAGTAGGATAGTAATACACTGGTTCAGTTACAGCTGTGGGATGTCGCAGGAATGTAGACAAGGTGTAGGTCCAGTTCAGTAGTTATTGCCGCCTAAGTCAAGCAGTTGGTAATATAGTTATTCTGTACAGCTGGAACTCAGTGGCATCTCTGAAAACTTTGACATGTCTGTCTAAATTTTCAGTACAACTTTTGTCATTCAGTATACTTCTAGGCTTTCTTTGAAAGTGCTGTCATATACCTATATACCTTTTTATATTTGAAAACAGTGCTGCATTGTGGCTTTTTGAACTTTGTAGAAAATAATTACAACAGTTAGCCATGTACAACAGTGAACTGTTGACATCTTCTTTCAAATAAGAATTAAGGTGATTGCTCACTTGTATTTTGGGGGAAATGTGCTTTGGGTGTACTTAATCAGGTATTATGCACGATGAGAAGTGCCAAAGCAGTCCAGTAACTGCATTGTGATTTACGTTTAGTCTTCTACCCCTTCACGCTGTTTTTCTTTTTTTACAGAAAGTGCTAGGATTTGCTCATTAGACAGGTTGAAGTTATCTGGCATCAAAAATGCCCCGTGCTATGGTACTTTTTGTGTATTTTGAAATCATTTTGATGCTCAGCTGAGTAATGTAGTGATATCAGTCTCATATTGCGACCATGTCTGTGCGGAATAAGGTATGGTCATTTGTTGTGGCTAGCAAGACCAAGATGGTAAGTTGCAATACAAGTTGTGGAATGTAGTGTTTTTGTGAAATGTCCGTACATTTATTTTATTTATTTATTATTTTACATTTGTTGACCGGGCTAGTCTAACTGGATATATGTCCATTTTCAGTAGAGGCCCGGTGAGAAAAGCTCCAAGATACAAAAAAGAAAGGAGAGATAAGCTCCAAGACAGATATAATAAACAATATAAAAGGTTACAACAGTTAAACTTAAAACATCAGTTGGTAATATAAAGTACAGTACTCATAATAAGCATAACTCAAATAGTAAATGGTAAATATACAAAAAGATGCTACTATTTACATATATAAATATATTTTAGTTGTCATGACATAGCCTTTGGTTTCTTAAGGGTAAGTCTGTAAAGGTGAGGAGAATGCATTAGTGTGAGGGAGGGAAGTTAGTCAGGGTTAGTACCTGTGGGTATGGAAGAATAGTTTTAGCTTCTGTTTAAAAAGAGTTAATGAAGACAGAGAAATGAGTTCAGTGGGTAAAAGATTCCAGTGCTTTCCAACAGCATTAGAGAAGAGGGAGTCTCCTGCCAGGTTGTTGGTTTTGCAAGTACTGATAAGCATTTTGTTAGAGCGTAAATTCTTAAGATTGTTGTAAGGGGTAATAATGCTAGTGAGTATTGGAGTGTTGATGGGCTGGTAAAGAGTTTTATGGGCTATAGTAAGCTGGTAAAAAAGAACTTGGTTTGGAAATTCAAGCCATCTCAGTTACCTTAGATTAAGACAGTGATGTGTTCTAAAAAGAGAGGCAGTTGCAAATCTGGCAATATTATTGTAGGATATTGCCAGTTTATTTAGGTTGTTCTTAGAAAGGTTAGTATAGATAGGTGAAGCATAGAGTAGAGTGGAGATTAAGTGAGTTCTGGCTATAGCGGTCCTGGCCACTGAAGTAAGAAAGGGTTTGATTCTATACAGGGATCCTAATTTTTTGTTTGTTTTAACTGTGTTGTTTATATGAATATCGAAGTTAAGGTTGCTATCCATTGTTATACCTAGAAGTTTGGTGGTAGGTTCAGGAGATATGAGAGTGCCATTATTAGATGTGAGAGAGAAATTTATTAGGGTAGACTTTCGGGTTGGTGGACTTTCGGGTTGGTGTGAACAGTAAAAGTTTAGGTTTTTGGGGTTTTAGGAGGAGGCACTGGTTTAAAATCCTTGTTCTACAGTATTGAATGCATTTTGGGTAAGGGATTGTAGTTTAGTTGGAGAAGTGGCTGGGAGGGCAGCCTAATGATTAAGATGTTTGCCTTACAAACACAAGGTGCAGGGTTTGAGTCTCACAAGGGATAATTGGCTAGGCTTATAATGGCTCACAAGGGCAGTTAGCTTAGTACTAATCTATGAATCTATCTATGAACAGATTATTGTAGAGTCATCTGTGTATTGAATGCAGGTGGTATGAGAAATTGAAGAGTGAAGGTCATTGATAAAGATGGAAAATAGGAGTGGGTCTAATATAGAGCCCTGAGGAACATCAAGAGAAATGGGAAGGTGGTTAGATAGTTTATTGTCCCATAGCACAGCTTGCCCGTTTATTGTCTAAGTAAGATTTGAACCAATTTATCGTTAGGAGTTCAAGTGAAAGGGATTTCAGTATATTTATGAGGAGCTGGTGATTGACCATATCAAAAGCTTTGGATAAATAAATAAAGACTGCAGAGGAAAGAGTAGTGTTGTTCTGGTTTTTGTTAATGCAGTCTGTGAAGGATAGGAGGGCAGTGGTGGTACTATGGAATGGTCTGAATCCATGTTGACAGTTGGCAAGTAACTTATTTTGGAGTAGGTGGTTAAGTAGTTGCGTATGGATACATTTCTCCATTATTTTTGCTAGGGGAGATAGTAGGGCTATAGGACGGTAGTTAGAAAAATCATAAGAGTTCCCACCTTTATGTAGTGGGATGATATGAGAAATTTTCCAGATGGATGGGATGGTACCGTCACTTATGGTACGGTTAATAAGAATGGAGATGGGATAGGCT
This sequence comes from Protopterus annectens, assembly GCF_019279795.1. Taxonomy (NCBI): domain Eukaryota; kingdom Metazoa; phylum Chordata; order Ceratodontiformes; family Protopteridae; genus Protopterus; species Protopterus annectens. The sequence goes on along the minus strand of NC_056739.1, from coordinate 1,020,799,167 downwards.
AATGCTTTAGCCCCTCTTTGAAGGTATTCTACTGGGAGTTGGTCGGCTGAGGGGGTGATGGGTTTTAGTTTTTGGAGAAGGGAGCAGATAAAGGAAGTAGAGACTGGTTGTTTTGTGGGTTTTTTTTTTTGGTAAGTTTGCTGTATTTGGTAATAAGTCTTTTTTGTCTAAGAGGATGGCGTTTTTTGCAAGATTTAGATGTCTAAAGGTTTGGTGATCTGTAGGATCCTTAGTATTACGCCATTTGGCCCAAGTTTTGTTTCTCTGAAGAATTGTTTGCCTAGTGGTCTTTGAGAGCCAGGGAACAGGCTTAGTTTTTTTCTAACAGAGCGAATTAGGGCATGTTGGTCAAGGATGGCTAAGAATGTGGAATTAAAATTCCACAGCTTCGTTAAGTGGGAGTGATTTACGTGGAGACCAATTACAGTGTCTAAGTTCTGTTAGGAAGAGTTCAGGGTTAAAACACTTTTTGGTGCGTATTGTCCTGAAAGTGTTTGGAAAAGTTAGGTTGGTTTTATGCCTGATAATACAAGTTAGTGAGTGGTCACTTAGGTCATCTGGGAGGGTACCAACTCTGTATGTTTTGTAAGGAGTATTAGTCAGAATCCAGTCTAAGGTACTTTCTTTGTTATTAGGTTTATTAATTCTAGTAGGGGAGTTAATATATTGTGAAAAGCCTTATAGGTTAATGTGGGTAGTAGGGTGTACATTACAACAGGAGTTCCAGTCTATATTAAAGTCTCCTAGGACTATAGTTTCTTGTGGGATATTAATAGAGAGCCAGTTAAGGATATTTTCAATGGTATTAACATTATGTCCTGGGGGAAGGTAGATACAAATGAGGTATATGGATTTACATGAGTTAACCTGCAATTTAGAAATGAGGATTTCCACGTTATTGTCAGAAGGTGGTTTAAGGTTTGCAGTGCTATTTGTCACACATTACAAGTAGTGGTACTGTGTCCTGTATGTTACATATAACGTATTAATTACTACCTGTGGTTTTAAAACTGGTAATAAGAGTGATGAGGAAGGACATGTCAAGCTTTTTTGTAAGCGAACATGACACAGCATTACATTGGAAGAAACTGAAATAGTTGTTAGTAAAACCCTTGCGTTTTAAATTACATTGCTTTGGAAAGATTTCTCCTGTGTAGCAGGTGCTGGGGAGCTGTAATTGATATTTCTCCCATATTGTTTTATTTATGGCACTTTTAACGTTGTATGAAGTAGGCCTATGTTTAAGTCTTTCTGCTTTTCAGCGTGACTATTAAGTATCACGTTTTAATTTAACAATGGTCATTTTAAGTTCTTAGTAAGCATACCACACTTTATTTGTGCCCCACTGTGAACACAATTATGAACAGGAAACCAAACAAAAGTGACAACTGGTATGGGTGAAATACGCCAAAACAAAACCAGCGGCAAGTAGTAGGAGTGTAATGGAAAAGTACCGTTTCTTGAGTCATTAGAGCAGGAATCGGGACATCTGGATAATTTAGGTTTATAGACAACTAGAGACAGGGCTTTTATGGTAAATTCTCTCCCATATATCCATTCTTTACAAGAGGAACTAACCCATGTAAACAACTGGTGTAAAGAAAAAGGGCTAAAATTAAATGTAAAAAAAAGTTTTTTTTTTTAATCTCCCTCAGGTTGCAGTATATATCCAGTGCTCCACACCAAAATAATAATGTAATCGGGGATCTTGGAGTGTGGGTTGATAAATCCCTCTTCTTTGATCATCATGTAGCAGCAGTTGTTGGAAAATCTTTGTGTGTTGACAAATGATGACTTTTTTTTTTTTTTTACATGGATGATATGCATTTAGATAACATCCCTGTGTATGTAACTGTAAGTATAAAGCAACCTTCTGGCTAATATTTTCTATTCAGCAGGAAAGGCCCCAGAGGTTCCTAACTAAGAAAATTGTCAACCTAAAGTCCCTGAGCTACATGGAAGGGCTTGAACTGTTGTCCCTTGACTTGTTTTTTTATAGGCTGTTGTGAGATTATCTATGTCTTGAGTTCTGTGCTATTGAAGACCCCATTCTGTTTGATTTCTTGTATGTTTGCAAGACCGTTAACTCCACCAATATCAGAAGTAGGGATTAAAATCTGTACTAGCACACAAAACGCATTGCAGAGACCAGTGTGTTACCCAGTGCCTGCCCCACCTCTGGAACAGATTTTCCCTGCAACTTGAACAAAATTGACACCTTAGCATTCTTACGATTTAAACGTGGGTGATTGGATGGTTATTAAGTTTTCTCTGGTACCAGCCTGTTTTGCCCTTCTTGGGAAAAGGGTGTACAGTATACGAGTTAGCACTGGCAAAGGAGTAATCTTGTGACCGAATTGGCTTCTATTTCCTGTGATCCACAGATGAGCAAAAATATTGAAATAACTAGCAGTAGTAACATATTAGAAAACATTTTAGAAGTACAATTCCCTGTGTGCCAAAGATTTAATTTGTATGAAACTGTGGATGACTGTGCCAGTAATTAAAATTTCCTCCTGTTATGATGGTTCGTCAGAACGGTTAATCATAATAGCATTTCTTCAACAATTCTGAGGTGAATTTTGTCACACACAAACACGCACACTGTTGTGTACCATTAGTTTAGTTAATCTAGCAGCCTTTTTTCTGTGAAATGTTTTTTTATATATATATGTACTCCGTAACTTGGTACTTGAAGAGCAAATTTCCCTTTTATGATGATGAAAATATTCATTGAACAATCCCCTGGCTTTATTTTTTTCAGCTATCCATTTTATTTCTTGTTCCTTGCTTTCTGTCTTGGCTTCTTTTTGATATGTGCTCCGTTTTTTTGTTTTGACTTTTTTTCCTTTCATTCCTTTCGGCATTTGCTCTCTTTAGGTGATACTGCTGTCCATTTATATTTCTTTATTATCTGAGCTGATATCAGGGATGCTTCTCTCTGGCTCTACATTTGGAGACCGCTTTCTTCTACTCTAGTTCAGCATATTTAGTTTGGAAGTTGGTGTGGCACGTGTATCTTACTCTAGCCCATGCTGTGATGTTAAACGCCATACTAGCAGTAACTTGCCAGTTCTTATGTGCTGCTCACAGTTTGATCGTGATTGTGAGTTGAATCAGTTTCCATAGTCAATGCCTGAAGTAGTCAAATCATTTGAGTATTGATGTTCATGTAATAAATTAATACTTGACCTGACACTAGGTAAAAATGTGAAGCACTGTCATAAGTGCTTATAGTTCACTCTTGCCATCTGCTTATGCTGGAGGAAGAAAACTCGAGTTTGCTTGCTACTGGGAGGGTGAAGGTGGCTATAAGTCCCAGGAGCAGGATCTTTGGAAGGACTGACATTATTCTGACACACATCATATATATTTGTATATGTGTTTGTATGTATGAATACGCACACTATATGTGTGCACACTCATACACAATGTATATGTATCCAGATATGTTTCCTGTATATCTGTGAGTATGTGTGTGTGTGTGTGTGTGTGTGTGTGTGTGTGTGTGTGTGTGTGTGTGTGTGTGTGTGTATATATATATATATATATATATATATATATATATATATATATATGCATAACATATCACAGTAGTTGTTGCTAATTAAATGTGCAGGTGACAGTTTGTTCACATAAATGTAAATGATTTATGCAGAAATATTATAGTGAGGTTATTATAACATAGCATTAGTTTCTTTAAGAGTAGAGAGAAAACTTTCCTGTGTCAGCCAGAGCAGGTTTACTTAATGAAACGATTACAGGCATTCAGTAAAAGGAGGGCTGGAGAAAGGCCCTGCAAAGTTGTCTGCTTCTTCATGTACAGGGATTCCCTGGCTCATGCTGAACAGACTCCTAATTAAGTAGATCTTCTCAGCTTACTGTTTATTGATAGCTCTGACTTTGATATGTGACCTGTAACTAGATTTTCAATAGCTTTATCATGGATTTGCTTGACTCCTTTATCCAACTTTGTGTCCTTGTGTGTCTTAGAAAACTTTCTAGAATTGTATTGACTGCCCCTCCCCCCCCCCACAAATCTCTTCAAAATATGTGGGGAAAACTGTTGCGTGTTGTAATGCAGAAGCAGCTTAAACTATTCCTTACACAGTGCTGCTTCAACAGTGGTGATCAAGCAGCTGTTTGTCTTCTGCAAGGGGAAGGCTGTTGTCTTTTTGACAGTACATCCTTTTAGATGGTTGGGTAGCCGCATTCATCTTGTTAGGTAGTTGCCTTGCACGATTACATTAAAATGTCAATGCACTTGCTTTATGTAAAGATTATAACTGGCAAAAAATTCCCACCTTTAAATATTACAGACTTGATTTTCAGTCCCAGAGTAGGTTAGGTTAGGTTTTATTTGTTTTCCCATCTTGCCTGTCTTCATGTATTTAAGAACTGGTTCATGCAAAGACGATTAAACAGACTTTTTAGTAATTTATTATTATTAGTGTTGTTAGCATTAATAAATGGAAACCCGCTCTGCCTGTAACAATATTTTAATTAGATTAATTGCTTTCAAAATTAGGGAAAAGTTCTTTACACCTTTGAACAAATGTTTTAATTTACCACAAATTAATTCCAACAGAGCTTTTCAAAGCTTGTGTACATCTCTTAATACACACTATATGACTAGTTCCAAAGGGCATCCACTGATTATTAGATACCTCTGTACGTGCTGTCTGGTGAATTATGATTGATGTAGCACTTTTAACTGATTTGGTTCCCTCCTATATTAAAGGACTGCTTGTTCCTTTTCTGCTGTTTTAGATTCCTTCACTCACCAGGCAAGGGACTGCTACTAGTTTCAGGTTTTAGTCTGGTGCACTTGGGCAGAGATGCGTTCTTATTGTGCCTCTTCTGTCTGGAATTCACTGCCTGTTTTGGCTGCCAGAACAGTAGCTCAAGACGTCCCCTAAAGCCTAATTTCTTTGCAGGCCAAATTTAACTACTCAACCCTTTTCCATATGTGTTACCTTAAAGTGTATTATTTTGTAAAACAAGTTAGCTTGTTGTTACTACCAATAATTTATTTTAGCAGTGATCCACAAGTGGGTTTGGATAGCACTAGGCTTACTCAAAAGTTTGCATGATTTGATCATCACAACAAGGCAAAACACAAGTGTTAATGTTAGATCTGCCCATAGCTGACTGTTTTATCTCCACAAGAGTACATTTTTGATTTAGTTAAGGTCATTATCTTAAATGTTTTAGCTTTCAAATAAATGGCATTCTGTGTCATCACATTGTCTGGCAGTCTGTCCTTTACCTAATTCAGTGGTAGAGGATGACTAATGTACTGCATATACATGGGGTATGAGCTTGCTGATGTTTGCATGGTGTGTTATATTTATTGCAGTTTATGCCACTGTTTTTGTGTTTTACATTTCAGGAATGTGCAAACATCCTACTATTAATGTGAGGATGCTTGCCGACTCCTGACTTCCCAGTGGTGAGTTTGAAGTTCTGTTTTTAATCTTTTGTGACTTCACATTTTTCTTTGATTGTTATGTTTGTCTTTGTGGAGTGTGGATGTTTGTTTTCCGCCCTGTTAATGCATACATTTGTTTCTACACTTGCAGAGGACAAGATAGTTGTAACTTTTTGTTTTATTAGTTACAGGTGCCCATTCTTGCTGCTGTAGGTGATGCAGGAATTGCAGCAGCCATGCAGATTGCGCTGCCCAGTCAGTGTGCATGTTTCTGACTAATAATTAGTTTACGTTATATCTTTATTGATCTCTTACTGTTTATTTGTTCACTTTGTTTGTTATATGTCACGGACATATTTTTTTTTACATATAATAACTGGGAAGATGTGCTGGTCGCCACACCTTTTCAAGTCACGGTCCATGCCCATAAGGGCAACAGTTTACTCAAATAGTTAAAATGCAGACCTAAACCAAGTGTTTTATATAGACAGATATTTACAATGCAGATGGATCAAGACAATTGCAGATTTACAAGCAATATTTTTAATGCACAGAACTTGACAGTGGCATCTTCATTCTTAAGTTATTCTTAAGTTTACAGTGTGCAGTGGCAAATGCTTTATTCTTTGCAGTTATCTGTACAAAAATTCAAGATTATCATCCTCGTCAAACCCCCCCCCCCCACCTTTTTTTTTTTTTTTTTAATTTTTACAATGGATTGGGGTGTTGCATCACAGCTGTTTGAATCTTTCTCAATTCAGTGCCACTGTCTTACCTTTAGCCACTGAATATTTCCATCAAAGGGTACTTCCAGTGTGGCCACCAGTTGTGAATTAGTCATTCTGATCTTTGCTTTGTCAGCTCTTACATTACCAGTTTTTTGTGTAAATGTTTTAGTGTGGCATAAAATGTGATAATATATGTTTGGACAGTTACTGAGCATTTCTTTCACTGCAGCACCAAACTGGGGCTGCTTTGAGGTTCTCACACTCCCTGGCAGTGCTTAGGGTACTAGTGAGGATGATACCGTTTGTTACCTCTACAAAACCCTCTTCCAAGGAAGACAAGGTGCTGCCAGATTACTACCCTTAGTTTTTGACTCCTGTAATACTCTTTCACCAAATATGATTAATTTAATGAGTTACTAATCTCACTGTGTGGTTGGGGGGATGCTTTTACAGCTGTCAGGACCCACACCCACCATCCATCTTGCCCATTTGTGGGCAACAGCAGTATGTAGCTGCTTCTGTTCAGTTTTCAGCATATGATATTTACATTTGTCTGAGCTATGTATTGCAATTCTACCGTACGTTTTCATTGATGGCAGTGAATGCTGAGCGCACTTTTTTTTCTCACTCCTGAAGAATTAAAGGGTTGAGCAGACATTAGCATTATATTTAAAATGATACAGGATGACCATCTGTGGGATTTGAATCCCAAGACTGATGCAGGGATATTTGAATACATATGGCAACATTTCAGACCACTGAAGACGAGAACAGCAGTTTGTTTTTGCTACAGTAGTCTCAGTCCGCCTTCCTTTCAGTTTGTAATACTGTCTGCTACTTTGTTTTGAATTTGTAAACCATAGTAGAGCACTTTTCCCACTGGACCTATTTCTGTCTCAGCCTGGGGGTTAAAACAATATATACATGACATTATGTACAAAGTGAAAGAGACCGTGCACTGCAAGTATATGTATTGTAAACAAAGTGACTATTGGAGCTGGCTTGATGATGTTGTATACCGAGTGACTGGCAAAACTCAATATATACATGCATTAACTAGTGGATATCTGAGTTTGCACGCTGAAAGAATCACAATAAAAAGAAAGAGCAAGCTTAGTAGAGGGAAGTGGGTTAGGAAAAGAAGTTACATGACCAGAGAGCAAGTGAGCAGTTGCATTTTTCTAGAGTCTTACAATGTGCTTTTAGTTTTGATTAGAAAATGGAGTAAGAGGAATGATCTTCAAGCAAAGAATGAGATATTCTCAGTTTAAGACCAAGGATTGAGAAAGCATGGTCTGTGCTGTGATGCTTAGTTTGTGGAGGGGGTGGGGGGGACTAAATGCTTTAGACTTCTAAAGTTGTATGTTTGGTATATCTTGAGTAGTCTGGAGGGTGGTGGTGGTGGGTCTCATTCTTGATTGGTTTAAACAACTGAAAGGTGAATAGAAAGTCGCCATGTTGTGTCGCAATTATCCAATTTTTCAATAGTTTAACAGTAGTGGTCATTTCTTGGGGAAAGAGTGATTGATTAATTTGTATATGGCATTTGAGATGGTTTAAATCATTTGAGATGGTTTGAATGGTGGATGCATTTCTTTTAGAAATGTTGACTTCCCATTTATTGGAATCGCAACGCAATTCCAAGTGATGGACTGTGATGTAGTACGTTGCTGTTAGAGACTTGTAGTTGTGTAATTCTTTGAGTTGTTAGTTTTATGTGGTATTTTCTCTTGTTTGTTAATGTTTTGTTCTTATTGCTCATTATTTATCACGCTTTGGCTGGTTACCATTATGTTTATTAGTATTCTTGCCCAGAGACTTGAGAGTTCCTTCACAGCTGCTGTCATACTTGATGACAGATCACTGCTGCTGAAATTTAAAACAAAATGTCTTAAAACTATAGACTGTTCCAGAGAATGCCATTTGCTTATTGTTAGGAAGTGGCTTACTAATGATTATATGGCTGCTTTCCATAAACTTTGTCATTGTGATGTTTACCTGCATTATTTCACACCTTGTTCTGGAGTTTTATCATTTTAGAGCTTTATATGTGTGCATGCCTGTTTTCCAGTATTCCTTGTTAGTCCTTAATGAACCTGGAACCATTGTATTTTGCTTAGCCTGTCCTAGTGATACTTGAAATATATGTGAAAGCGGTATACCTGAAAGAGATTCATGGAAATCCATGTTCAACCTTGGGTAACAAAGAAACTAAATATTGAATACATAAACAAATTTAGCAAATGATTTATAGAACAGCACTATGAAAAGTATTGCTGTGGCCTGAACATTTGGTAAAAAATGACTCCCATGATACTTTAGTTTTAGTACTGTGACTTGTGACCTTTATTTTTATTTATGTCTTTGGAAATGTTTTATGGCCTTGTGTATGATGTGTTTTTAGAATTGTTGCCAAACATCTGAACCATTTTAGCACATGTATTGTAGGCCTGCTTACCAGTGCTTTTCTCAGAAACAAACCCATGTGTTCTGGCTTGCTCCTTTGCATGCAGCTTTACATGACTCACATTCTTGTGTAGGGCACAGTAATAACTAAGATTCCTACATTTATTACCCATTCTTGTGTCATAAACATACAAAGAGAACACATGGTAAGAAAATGATGCAAGTCCAAACGTGACCTGAAGTTGATTTGTGTATTGTTTGAAGTCAGAAGTGCATTTATCTCTGATTGTTCTTATTCTGTTCTTCAAACATAAGTACTGGGGGAAAAATAGGATTTCTTACTTCTAATCTTTTTTTTTTCTTTCTGCCATTTAGTCTTGACGGATTAAAAGAAAATTGCACTCTAAGTATAACTTTTTCCTCATCCGGGAGAGTATTTTCCTCTCTTCAAAAAATATCCCTGTACTGCCTCATATGAATTAAAATGTGAAATGTGATTTGTCTATTTCTCCTTTGTGTAGCAGTTCTGTACTGTTTAGCTTCCTCATTACTTAACTTCCTGGGTTTTTATGAAATTACTGTACATTTTGTTGCAGACGTTTGTCTCCTGGGATTTAACATAATTTTTACTGTCATACCTCATGTTCCTTAACAGTCAAGATGTGCATTTCAGCCCTTGATAACCACAACTTTCCAATACACTTCTCCTCCTGATGTTGCTTTTTATTTTTGTGCTAATTTTTAATAAATATTTTATAATCTTTTTCTCAAAGGCAAGGCTTGAAAATTGACCTTCACTCATGCTAATGTTGCCACATTGAAAGTGTGGGGATTTGTCACCAGTGCACTTGTCCTTCATTAAAACCTATGGATACAACATTCGCTGTGCCTGTGGAGACATCAGCAAAGGATAAATTGACCTCTATCTGTTTAAAATATCACAATTCTTTGAGTGGATTAATTAATAAATAGAGAAAATAAAAGTGGAATCGTGTTTGTTTTGCTGCTATAGGTTCCACATCCTGTGGTACACAAGATAAGTCCCACACCAGTCAGAAACGCTTCAAGAATTTTGGGGGGGGGGGGCAAAAACAAAGGTCTTGTGCAGCTTAAGGGGGAGTGCTGGATTCCGGAGTATGTCTTCCTTTGAATGAGACATTAAAACTGGAGCCCCATCTGCTTGAGTTGGTGGCAGCACGAGTGGATGTAAAAGATCCCATGGCACCCCTCAAAAAGTAGCAGAGGTTTCCTGATGCCTTGGCCAATTTTCCCATAGTAGAATAAATACCACCTCAATTCTCCCCTGAAAAGATGGTACTCTCTTATTGGAACTAACCTGGTCAGCAAAGAATAGATAAACTAATCATAACCCTTTCTTCTTTATTTATACATTGTGGCCATAAACCTCTTAAAATCTAGTAAATGTCAGTACTTTTTTACTTGCATCTGCTGACTACAAGCTATTTCACTGCCAGCTCGCTTATGTTCCTGTTCCTGTTCCCTGAACCCGTACACCTCCCCAGTTTGACCTGTATTGGGAGGGTCTTCAAGGAGGGTCTTCAAGGAGATCCCATGCACATTGTGTTTCCTCATTCCCCCCCATGTAAGTTTAAAGTCACTAGATAGAGTGGTCCAGGGCCAGTTGAGGGGCCATTACACTGTGGCTTGTAATTTTTTTTTTTAAGACCCTACCCTTCCCAGTATGACGTTACTATCAACGTAGGTTGGGAGGATAATGAAGTTTGGCCTTGATCATGCGTCTGTCCTGGGTTCTTGAGCAGCCATAGTTTCCCTCATCTGCCAGAAGTTCCTGCTCAGCAGTCTGTCTGAGCTGTGACCTCCAGCAGGGCTTCCATGGGCATTGTACCCATACCAGCATTTTCCTCCCCCTCAGAAATGACATGCCATCTTTCATGACTGCTCTGGTTGCCTAGGTCATAGTCAGATCTTCAGCTCTGTACACCACTGGAGCTGGTACTAGAATTGCAGCAGTTTTTCTGCATAGTGTCCATCACAGTTGAGAAAGCTTCTGAGGATAGCAGTATCTGGCAGTATTAGTTGATGAAAAGTCGGAGAAGTCGCTCCGGATTCATTTCTTAATTATGGGTAATGGATATCATAATGGACAGTTGCCAGAGGTACTGATGACATGGCTTTCACTTTACTTTTATGTTTTAAAAAATATTACCTTTGGACACTAATGATATCTTATCATCATGGACAATGACCCGAGCTACTGATGATGACCTACATTAAAGTATCTTATTTTATTTTTAAAAACCGTCCCTACTTATGGCGCCGTTTAGGGTAATTGTTGTGTTAGTAACTTTAAGTAATTACTACATGACTTGTCATAAAAATGAATGTGAATTAGAATTCAGAAGTGAGACATAATGCTATTCTTTTGTCTGCCCCCCCACACACACACACAATAACAGACCTTGCTAGGCAGTCTGTTTCCAGTTAGTGTGAGATGAAGACTTGAGATCCATTGCGTTGTGCAATGGAGATTGGTGCTTAAATGTAGATGTCTTGAAATTTTTGATTAGAAACCTGAAGTGAATCAGATGTTCCATTCTTTATAACTGTTTTCCCCCTTGTCAGTATTTCCGGTTTTACAAATACTGTCAATTTCTCTTGGTAATGGTATAACTTTACTCACACCACTGATCTTTGAGTTTATGATTGAAGTAAAGAGTGTGGACTTTAAATTATAGCAGCAGGTGAAATATATTGCTGTGGTGGTGGTTTCTTTGATTTTTGGATCTGATGTCAGAAGTGAGTGCCAGAAAATGCTGACTTTTTTGGTAGCAGTCCATGTGTAAAGCAAAGGGCAGTTATATGACCGCTGTTAAATGATATGTCTTGTTGGGGATGATATTTTTAAGGCATAACAATAAACCAAACATACTAGTCATCAGCGACTCAGTTGAGACACGATATCACCCTCACCAAGCTCGACAAGGAGAAGGTCACAGTCCGTTGTCTGTCAGGTGCCAGAATCCACCACATCACACACGCATGCACTTGAGTCTCTCCACAACAGGTACCAGTATGACTCTGTCATTGTCCATGTTGGTGTGAATGACTTGAGATGTACCTCCCTGGACCCTGTGGAGAGAGACATGATTGAGCTCTCAGATGACCCTGGCCCTAAGCAGCATCCCACCTTCATCAAGAATGATGCCGCAATACCAACAAAAAATAATTAACTTCAACAATTGGCTTAGTTTCTGGTGTCATTCCAAGGGTTTCCAGTATCTGTCTGCTGACAGATGACATGGTTGACAGGCCTCAATGCTTTGCCAGAGATGACCTCCACCTGTCACTCCTGGGATTCTGGACTTTTGCCAAGGCTCTTGCTTCCCCTATTGTGCCTTTTTTTAGGCAGTGTCCCAAAGACCAATCTTCCAACATAAAAGATCTGTCAAAAAGCAAATTGAAGGTCATATTGCTTAATGGTAGGAGCCTTGACCTGAAAATGCACTCACTGGAGGCTCTCCTCACCCTGGGAGATGCCTACATCTGTGCTGTCATGGAAACTTGGTTAAGCCTGCGGAGTACACCCCTGCCTTTCCAGGCTATACCTCATTCCACACACCAAAATGAGGTCAGGACTACTAAGGGTGGTGGACTCTCTGTATTCATTAAAGACAAGCACACTTCCAGACTGGTTTGCCAACATGACACACTAGAACTACTCCAGGTGCAACTGACAGTTGGCAAGATACCCACCCAAGTTATAGACAACTATAGACCCTTTCCATGACTCAGGCCACCCACTCCTCCTAACTGGACCTACTTCACTCTATCAAGGTATCCCCTAACATCCTGATCCTTGGTGATGTCAACTACCCCACCATAGATTGGATGAACTATTCCTGCACTAATGCACTCGCCCAACGATTCCTTGACTTCCATTAGTTCTAATGAACTAGACCAGTTTGTCTCAACCCCCCCCCCCCGGGGAGATAGCATTCTGGACTTGGTTCTAACCAACATGCTGTGTGTATGTCGAAAGGGGGACAGGAAAGGCAGTTCCGTGATCATTGTTATAAAGACATTAATATAGTTTGTCATTGGAACAGTGAGAAACCTATCGCTGCATCTCTTACATCATTCTATTTTTTCAGTCAGACACAAGTGTGTCTTTTTTGGAGGTAGGCAGTGTGTGTGTTGTTGGATCTTTCAGCTTTTCCCAGTTAGGGGTCCACAGCGGAACTCCGGTCCGCTAATGATTGGCAGTGAATTTTTTTACGTGCCGAGTTGCCAGCCCTGACGCACAACCTTCAACGAAGGTACGCCCATTCACGCATGTCTCCACACAAGACGCTTTAGCTGAGAATCGAACAGGACAACGTCTTACTGTGAGGCGACAACGCTACCGCAGCACCACCACCATGAAAGCAAAAAAGGGTAGTTATGAGATGTCTGAATAGTAAGTGGAATGAGATCACTGTTAAGTGACATGGTTTATTGAGGGATAGTCTGTGTCAGATTAGTTTGGCCACTGTATTTATATGACTTCACAGTTAAAGGAGGTGCACCCTGTCAGAAGGTACATATTCCACTGTGACAGTATGTTTCAAATGAGGTGAAACTAGTGTTTGTGGCATTTTATTCTTGGTCATACATTGAAGACTTTGGCCATGCTTTTAAGTTGTTACCTTATTATAATTTCAAAACATTCCTAATGAAAATATTGTTTACACTTGTACATACTTTCATAGTTTGAGAATTGTTTGTCCATAAACCTGTCATTGTCAAGCATTTGAAATGTTAACACAGATAAAGGGGGAAGAAAAGGCATCACTGGGAATTATGACTTGTCAAATACGTCCCATTAGCTGTTCCATTATCTCTGCACTTACAACTCAGTTTAACAACAACTCAATTTAACAACATTTTATAACCATGTGACTTAAACTGTAATTCATCTTACCACACCCTAACTGCTGTTAACCAACCACACCTATTCTAATATCCCTCTTTCATCTTACTGGTCTGTATTAGCTTTCTTAGCCTAGCAACCTTTACCCATAGCTCTGCTCCATCTGCTTCTCCTACTTAAACTCTTTTCTTTCTTTTCTGTTTCAGTTATGTAACTGTACATATATTTGGTTTGTTAGATGATCTATGTATATACCATTTATCAGACTTTCTATGCTTACTTATAAATGTAAATCATTGTTATTTGTTAACTATACATTGTTTTGTTGCATGATGATATAACCCAGGCTGATCCTGTAATTTGTCATTGTTTGGTCGGTGTTCTACCCTGGTAAACAAATTTAAATAAATCATTCTTATGGTATAGATAATACCTCACTTCAAAATTAATCTGTTGTGAGACATTTTGGTTCGATTCTCAGAGCGTCTTCTGTGTGGCGACATGCGTGAATGGGCGTTCCTTCATTGAAGGTTGTGTGTTAGGCCTGGCAAGCCAGCACATAAAAATCTACTGCCAATCATTAGCGGATCGGAGTTCCGCTGTGGTGACCCCTAACCGGGGAAAAAGCCAAAAGACAAAAACAAGTGGATAATCCTCTGCTTTAACCATTCTAAAACAACAGTAGTGCAGCTGATTGCAAAGGATATTTCGTTGAGTCCCAAAGAAGACCTTACACCTCTATATTCCACACGTAATACTCCTATCATTGAATATAGTACCCCCCCTTGGTATGCATCTTCATAGACATGTCAAGCGATTGGAAAGACCTAAGAGGTTCCTAATTTTGAAGTTTAGCGGTTTAAAAGACTTGAGTTATCAGATGAAGACTGAAAGCCCTGCCCTGTATTCTTTGTCCTGTAGATTCTTAGAGGTGACCTGTGCCTTGCCTTTTGCCTCACTAGAGATCTAGTACTCCAGAACCTGTTCTCTAGCCACAAATCAAACAGACCCATAAACACTAGAAACCACGTCTGAATCTCATTCTACAAATAAAATTGCAATAGAGCGAGAGGGGGGAGAGCCATCGCTCAATGCTCACTTCTTATCTAGAACAAACTTCCACTCCAACACACTTTTTCCTTCAAAATAGAGTTAGAAAATTGGATTGGTATGCATAAATTCACTAGTAGCATGACTGGCACGTTCCTTGATGGAGGGACAGAGTTGGGAAAGACGTGCAGCAGTGATAAAGGATAACTAGGGAAACGCATTCACAAGTGAGGAGTGTGTGTTCAGCAGATGGAAAGAGTACTTTGATGGGCTGATGAATGAAGAGCATGAGAGAGAGAGAGAGAGAAGGTTGGATGATGTGGGGATAGTGCATCAGGAAGTGCAATGGATTAGTAAGGAGGAAGTAAGGACAGCTGTGAAGAGGATGAAGAATGGAAAGACTGTTGGTCCAGATGACCTATCTGTGGAAGCATGGAGGTGTTTAGGAGAGATGGCAGTGGGGTGTTTAACGAAATCTTGGAAAGTGAAAGGATGACAGAGAAGTGAAGTGTATTGGTACAGAGTTTTAAGAATAAGCGTGATATGTAGAGCTGAGGTAACTACAGAGGGATAAAATTGATCAGCCACAGCATGAAGTTATGGGAGAGTAGTGGAAGCTAGGTTTAGAAGGGAGGTGATGATTACTGATCAGCAGTATGGTTTCATACCAGGAAAGAGCACTATAGATGTAATGTTTGCTCTGAGGGTGTTGATGGAGAAGTACAGAGGGCCAGAATGAGTTGTATTCTGTCTTTGTGGACTTAGAGAAAGCATATGACAGGGTGCCTAAAGAGAATTTGTGGTATTGTATGAGAATGTTGGGAGTAGCAGAGAAGTATGCAAGAGTGGTACAGGATATTTATGAGGGCAGTGTGACAGTGGTGAGCTTTGCGGAAGGAGTGACAGATGCATTCAAGGTGGAGATGGGATTATATCCAGGACTGGCTCTGACCCCTTTCTTATTTGCAGTGGTGATGGACAGGTTGGCATATGAGATCAGACAGGAGTCCCCGTGGACTGTGTTTGTGAACAACATTGTGATTTGTAGTGAGAGTAGGAAATAGGTTGAGAAGACCTTGGAGAGTTGGAGATTTGCTGTAGAGAGGAGAGGAATGAAGGTCAGCAGGACTAAACCAGAATGTATGTGTGTGAATGAGAGGGAGGGCAGAGGAATGGTGAAAGATGTAGGGAGTAGAGTTTAATATGTATGAGTTTAAATACTTGGGATGAACAGTTCAGAGTAACGGTGAGAGTGGAAGGGAGGTGGAAGAGGGGAGTGCAGGCAGGGTGGAGAAATGTCGAGAATGATTTGTGACAGACTGGTACCAGTTAGAGGGATAGGGAAGGTCTACAAGATGGTAGTGAGACCAACTATGTTATATGGGTTGGAGATGGTGGCACTGATGAAAAGACACCAGTCAGAGCTGGAGGTGGCAGAGTTAAGGATGTTAAGATTTGCACTGGGTGTGACGAGGATGGACAGGATTAGAAATGAGTATGTTAGTGTCAGCCCATGTTGGACGGTTTGGAGACCAAGACAGAGAGGCGAGATTGCTTTTGTTTGGACGTGCTGAGGAGGGATGCTGGGTATACTGGGAGAAGGTTAAAGATGTTAGGATGGAGCTGCCAGGTAATAGGAAAAGAGGAAGGCCTACGATAAAGTTTATGGATGTGATGAGAGGGGAGATGCAGGTGGTTGGTCTGACAGAGCAAGATGCAGAGGACAAGAAGAAATGGAAACAAGTAATCGGCTGTGGCAACCCCTAACTGGAGCAGGAAAAAGATGATATGCATGCCAACCCTGAAATCACCATACCAATCAACTTGGAATTGGTGTATAAAAGTTTCTCTCTTTTTTTTTTTTTTTTTTATTTGGACATTGTCTCTATATTTCAGAACTTACTTACATGGATCCTGACTTTTCATATGGTTGTCAGGCAAAGCCACTTCCTTAGCAAACTCACTCAGTCAATGCTTCTTGATGCACTGAGTGGTCTGTAGTAGGTCCATTATTGGAGGAAGCTGTGCTGTGATCTTTTTGCATCCTCGTCTAGTATGAAATCCAGCATCTTCTTTCACTGTATTCCTTTGTTTGGAAGATATCCCAGAGAAGCACACTCCACCCATTTCTTCTTGTTCCCAAGTTTCCTCAGAAGGCCAAGTTGCACAAATCCAAAGTAATTCTGATATCTTATTTTTGGCCCCATTAGGTGTGGTTTCCCCCTGCTGTAACCTCATCCTTTTGAGCAGTCTGTCCATCTGGGGTTATCCAGGAGCCTCCTGGTTTTAACCATTGGCAAACCTCATCTAGTCTTTTAATCTGTACAATTAATGCCATGGTTTTTCCAGTTTTGTTAATGGTCAGGGATTAACTTACCTAGAAAGGGTGGCCTAGATACTTCTGTACAGAGGACCGATGTTTATAAAACATTTTGAAGTTTTCTTTTTTTAACTCATCGAAATTAATTTCTCCTTCTGGGCTTTTATTTTGTGTTAGAAAAGTTGATACTGTTGACCTTTGAGCCAGTTGCTTTAATGTACTTTCTATCTTCACAAATTAGTTTTCTTGTGTATTGCTTCTTCTAGATAAATTTCAGAGTTCCGGGCTTTGTGTATGAATTCTCCTTGCACTGACGTGCATAAAGATAGATTGTCCTTGAGAACTAATCCTCGTTTATGCTTAAATTAGCAGTATAGGATACCTAGAACAATGCAGTTAACCTGCCTCAGTTTTTTCCCGTTATTCAAGTAAAGACGTTTATTGTTGTATAGTATGGGTGTTCTCAAGCATTTTAGGTTTTATTTTAATAGAACATCAGAAAACCTGCTCAGCCGTTTATATTTTTTCCAGAAAGAAGTTTGATGGCAGTCTTAAACGTGACCTTATCAGAATAGTTTTATTAATACATTGAGTTTTATCATCATGCTGTAGCTAAATCTCACTCTCTTTTCTTAAAGTTATCATCCTTGAATGGTGATTATGTATGTGGGAGCTGAAAATTTTTTTTGCAATACAGTGTAAGCTGGATACGCTCTCTCTGTGCAAGTAATCCTTCAGTGCTGTCATATTAGAGGTATTCATCCATGAGAAGACTCTCTCAAAAGGGCAAGCTTCAAACGATGTTCTAGAGGCGAGAAAGTTGGAGCCCCAATCTCGTATGGAAAAAGTATGTACTTGCCTTTAACAGTTGCACTGGATAAGCACTTCTGTTTTCATCACCATACCAGCTCTCCTTCTCCCTGTCTCAGTCTTGACAGGGCTTGGAAGTTTGTTTGTTTTTTTTATTCACTGCACATAGATATTTGTTAGGTGAAGTGAATTTCTGTTTTGTCTTTTGCAGGCTTTCACAGCTGCAAAAGTTCCTAATTTGAATAGCATTCTGGGTAAATGGGAGCAATGTTGGTAGACTGGAAAAGTTGTAGATGCCATGCTGAATAAATCCTGCTGGTCCTAGTCCTTGAGGTAATGAAGATGCTACCAGTCCAGAGTTGGTGTTGCAGCACTTATGTAACTTTTATTTCCTAATAACATTTGCTTCAGCAAAGGGTCTGCGTGGTCAAAAAAGTCGTCTGTTAAGTAACAAAATAGTTAACCTCTCACCAGACAAAACGAGAATTGGCAGTGGAAAGTCAGGGCGACCATTTGAAATCTGAAATGGCCATTTCTCAGAATGTTCCCTTTCCTCCTAGGTATGGCATTCTGAGTTATTATATAGGCAAGTGATTTTTGCAGGAGGCCAAGCTTCCCTACACCCCAGAAGTTTTAAAGAAGAAGATCAATCTTAGATATTCACTATTTTCCTAATATTTCTTTTTTTCCTCCCATATGTTGGCACTTGGCATTTCTAGTGCTGATATTGCACTAGGGGGACAGAAGTTCCAGTGCATGCGAAAAGATCAAAACTTTTTCAGCGTTATTATCTTGACAACAGACTGCAGATACCATCACTATACAGCAGTAACTAAAAAGCAAAGATGTTTGACCACCAATAGTATTCAGATGGCAGAGTTCTGTAAGTCCAGATAGTTGCCTTTGACACCTGTCAAAACTTAAGCACAGCAGTTGTTTTGAGAACATTGAGTCCACAATGTTTCCAAACAGTAGCATTTAAATATTTATTTGCTTGTTGCTACTTATCAGGAAAGTTTGTCTGGTCCTTTTCAGTTCACTTAGTTTATAATATGTAAACATGCAGTGTAGCCAAACATACAATATTACTAAATGAATGATGATTGGTATTGGTATACTTAACACCATCATATTGGGAGATTTCAACTACCCTAATATAGACTGGGTGCGTTATTCTAGCCCTAACACCCTAGCCCAAAGGTTCCTGGAATTCATAAATTCAAATGCAATGGAACAGCTAGTCACCTCTCCCACAAGGGGAGATGATATACTAGACCTGATCATCACAAACATGGGGACAAAATGCTCCACACCGGAAGTATACCCCTCACTAGTGAGATCTGACCACAAACTAATCACCCTGGATATACATATCCCACCTCCACCCCCAACACAAAAGACTACAGTGAAAAACGTCTCAAAAGCCGACTTTACACTTCTTAAGACTGAGATGGTATCCTTTAAGCCCACTGGGCCAGTGGAAACCACATTCCACAATGCTGAATCCTTCACAAATGCTTTCTACGGACATCTCCAAGAATGCATGGATCACGCAATCCCGAATAAAACCAAAACCCTCTCCACCAAGGGCAGGCGTCCTGTCTGGTGGACCCCAGCCATAAACAAATTATATAACAAAAGAAGGAAGCTACTGCACGACAGAGCAAAATCCCATTAAGAGAAGGCATCTCTGATCAGCACTAGTAGAAAGCTACGTTCTCTCATAAAAACATCCAAGGCCATCTTTGATAGAAAAATCGCTATGGACACTAAAGATAACCACAAGGCCGCCTTCTGCTATGTTAGAAACCTGGGCGGAAACCCTCAGATATGCTCAGAGTTGGTTCACAATGACAAAAAATACACTGAACCCACAGATATTGCCAACATTCTGGCAGACAGGTTCAATGCAAATTTCTCCCCTCCCTCACCCCCAGAAGAAGAAATACTTATCCGAGCTGAATGTAACCTCCCTGTCATCTCAGATGTCCAGGTGAGAACCGCCCTCAGCAAAGCTAAAAACACAGCGTCAATGGGACCTGACGGTATCCCGGGTTGCGTGCTACGTGAACTCCAAGAGGAGCTAAACCCGCACATAAAAATGCTGTTTAACCTTAGCCTTACGACAGGATATGTACCTGAACACTGGCGTACAGCAACAGTGGTCCCACTCCACAAAGGAGGCACCTCTACAGACCCTGGTAACTACCGCCCCATAAGCTTAACCAGCCTGGTCTGCAAAGCTATGGAAAGAATCATTATGGAACTCATAAACAGAGACATTGGGGACCTACAGACACTTGATCCCACCCAGTTCGGCTTTGTAAAGGGCAGCTCCTGCCTTTTGAACCTGGTTGACTTTTTCGAAACAGTCACTAGAGCATTGACGAGGGCAAAGCAGTCCATACAGCCTACCTGGACTTGGCTAAAGCCTTTGACACAATACCCCACTCAGGCATCATAGACAAGCTAAACAGCTTAAATGTAAATCCATATTTCACAAGATGGGTTGCAAACTGGCTAAAGGATAGAACCCATAAAGTCAAAATCGCTGGAGCCATGTCAGACTCAAAGCCAGTCACAAGTGGTGTCCCACAGGGCTCTGTCCTGGGACCCCTCTTGTTCGGCATTTATTTCTCAGATGTGAAAGCAAACATGGGAGGGTTGTGGCTGACGAGTTCTTCGCAGATGACTGCAAACTAGGCACCATAGTCGATACACCAGCTGACACATACATCCTACAGAAAGGCCTCACTGAAACGGACAACTGGTGCTGGAGTCATGGCCTTAAACTAAATGCCAAAAAATGTATAGTCATCCCCTTTGGGAAAACAAAGTACCCACAAATTATCACATAGACAGTAACCCACTGAGTACGGAAAAAGTAATCGGAGACCTGGGGACCCAAGTCGATAGTGATCTCTCATTTGACACCCACGTTGCCAAAGTGGTTAGAAATACTTTCTACCTTGCCCACCTTATCATGAAGGGATTCACATCCAGATCAAATGAGGTCATTGTACCCCTTTACTCCTCCCTTATCAGGCCCATGATTGAGTACAATGCCCCATTTGGTATGTACCTCACCCAGCACTTGCAACAGCGGGAGAGACCCCAAAAGTACCTCACCAAGAGGATCAAGGGTCTCCAACATATGTCATATGCTGCCAGACTAAAGAAACTCCAGCTCTATTCAGTAGCATACCGCCTACTCAGAGGTGATCTGTGCCTGACTTACAAGGCCATGTCCAATCAGGAATTGATGGACATGCTCCATCTCAAAAAATCCAAATCCATCAGAACCACGAGAGTTAAAGATTTAAACCTCAGCACAAATATGAATAGGACATGCTGGAGGGACAGATTCATAACTCAGAGGCTTCCCATACTCTGGAACAGAATCCCAGTTCATGTTAGGCAGAGCCACTCACTGACTCTTCAAGAGAAATCTTGACAAGTGGATGGGAGATTGTAGGTTTACCCCGGGGGTCATCTCTGTGTCACTACTAGACAGAGGCACAGTATTCTAAATCTATTCTGTACACTTTTGTACCATTACATGGGGTGGCGAAAGCCACATCACTATGGCTAGGCTTATAAATGCCCCAGGGCAGATAGCCTAGTACTAAACTATGAAACTATAAGGCAGCAGAATAACAGTATGCTACACTGGCACAACGTAATAGATTGTAGTTTGCATGAAATGGCAAAATATTTTACATTATTTGAAATGTTAAAATTTGAGTGACAGTGTAGTAGATCAGATATGGACTCTTTCTGCAAGTAATATACCAATAGACAGTCATAGCTGAGAAGTAGTTTAGGTATGAAACAAATTAATTGCAGAATATGTTACCAATATGAATGTGAGTAGTAAATATCTTCAGTAGAAAAAGAATACTTTGGAGAACTAGGATGGGGGACTATATGCACTAGAAGCACTTTGTACACTAGCTGTGATTTAGTCATAGACTTGATGTGCTTAAAAAGGAACTGAACACGTCTTGAGGTAAAGACTTAGTATTAAGTGATTTGAAGTGTGCATTAGGTTACCCAGTAGATGAGCAGGAACAGATCCATGAGTTTTCAGGACCTGTTTCAGTCAACGATAATCTTCACACAGATTAAGTCTCAGTGGCAGTGGGATTGAATTTTAGATTTTAGTGAAAATTTAAGTATTGGGCATTAGCTGAGTTTTGTGACCAGTGTGTGTGTGTGTGTGTGTGTGTGTGTGTGTGTGTGTGTGTGTGTGTGTGTTGTGAACACAGACACTGGTACATTTGTGCCTGGAAAGAACTACACTAGAATTTTTCAAAAAAAAAAAAAATGTTTTAGACAATTGAAAATAAATGATGTACTTCTGTTCTTGGTACAAGTAGCTCTTTAAGCACTCATCAGCAACTTCATTCCTGATTAAAGCATGAGTAATTGCGAGACCTATGTTGGTCCAGAAAAAGTATTGCATCATGTCTATGTTCTTGATGTTTTTTTTTTCCATCTTGTATGTTGTGAGGAATAGTTTGTTTTGAGTGAATGGTAGTGGCTGGCGAGCATTGCTGAATGATCACTTTTTAGAGTGGGCATATTTCCTGGTTTGTAGACTGTTGTAAGTTACCATGGGTTGAGAGTAAGTCAGGATGTTCAGTAGTTCAAGCCAGGTGAAATGTTCAAGGCCTGTTCAATGGTGGGGCCTCTGTGGTGGCTTAGCAACAGCATTTACTACGTTATTGTAGCATTGTTGTAGTTTGCTTTTCTGAGTTGCCAGAAGATGAGTAAAATAAGAGATGAGAGGAGTAGAGAAGGGATGGCTGCAGTTGTGTATGGGCTGAAGATTTTTCTACTATCTATGGCAACGATTTTTCAACCTTTTTCATCTGTAAAGTAGTTTTGGCTCTTTTTCCCACAAACTAGTTATAAAAATCTTGCGGCAGACCAGAAAATATATTAAACATGCCTGCCAAAATTAGGCATTTGTGTATAGCTGAACATTTTTGTCAGGCATAGAAAAAGCATGTAACCAACATGAAGAGCTACTGCAGTGAATGCTAGAATTTAAGTTTATTTTTGTATTACTATATTATCTTTTTTATATATCTTTGATGTAAAATAGGTCTTCCGTCTAAGGCTTCAACCTTGCTGTACAGTATGTAAACAGTATTGGAGGAAGCATTTCACAACCAAAATATAACACTTAAAAATGTATAGAGGTATTTGTTTTTCTGGTCCCTTAGTCCTAAATGCTTGGTTTGTTGCCAGTCACTGGAGATTGAATTTACTAAATAATGACATACATTTGAGTTTTAGAGTTATATTTCCTTCAGAAAATCGATGCAAACACATTATTTTACTTGAACAAGTTTGTAATTTTATAAGAGCAATAATTTAAAATATATTCCTATTCTTGAACCTTTGTTTCCCCCTTTATTTTAGGCTTTATCCAGATTTCTTCAGCTGAAAGGCTCAGAAGTATGCAAACCTCTTCACTGCTTTTGCCACTGGTTGATCTCTCACTCTCTCTGTCTCTCTCACTCTGTGTGTGTCTATCTCTCTCTCTCTCTCTCTCTCTCTCTCACACACACACACACACACACACACACACACACACACACACACACACACACACACACACACACCAATGAGCTAAGAGGAGAGGTACACAGACCATACCTCTCAACTGTGCAGATTTTTGCCTCATATTTTTGGTCTTTTTTTATAAAATTATGGTTTTCTGGCAAATCATTGAGGGTTGTAGTCCGAAACTAATGACAGTCATTTCAGTTAGACTTACTACAGTGGAGAAATTGATGCTAATGTAAAACTTATTCTAGCTACTTTGTTTGTTAGAGCAATATCTAAAGTGTGTCCCTATTTTTGGTCCATTGTCTAGATTTCTTGCTGTAAGAGGTTGAGAGGTATGCGCAAACCTCTTAACTGCTGCCAGGGGATCGCTTGCTCGTTCTCACTCTTCACTCTCTCTCTCACAGTCTCTTCTGCTTTCGTACATGTATTCACTCACACAAGATCACTGTCACTAATTTTAGCTCTAAGTGCATTCTCTTTAGCTCGAGTGGAAATGATTTATTCATAGAATCTTGTGGCATGCCGGTTGAAAACCCCTGAATTCTTTGAAGTAGTTTTGCCTTTGAAGAGTGTTCCAAGTTTTTTTTTTTTTCATCTGCTGCATTTGCAAGTCAGATTTCAAGTTGTCATATATTGCTTCTGTTTTATACCATTAAAAGAAGTGATTGAGACGTTTTTCATCTGCAAGTATGATTTGGGAAAACAGATTATTTATTTATTTTTTCAGCAGTAATTGAGAGAGTTATCAAGCTAGTATTTGGTGAATGTAGAGGATTTTGGAGTTAGAGCTGTGTTAAATTTGGGGTGGAACATTTGAGTGAATTGTTTGTGTATTGGATAAGGGTTGCATGTTTGAATACAGTGTGTAGGTTGCTGATGAAGATGTTAAAGTAATCAACCAAAAATGGAGTCTGTTGGTACTCCAACATCAACAGGAAGGAAGGAGGAGTGTTCTGATTGCCACATAGTGACTGAAACCTGGCAGAAAGATGGCTGAAAAACTACAGAAGGGTAGAGTGAGAGAAGCCTAATGTGGAATGGTTATGTAGTAATTTGTAATGTGAGCTTTTGACAGGTGTAGAAATGGCAGAATTCTTTATGCTAGAAGAGCTAAAAAAGCACAGTAGTGAACTGCTGTATGGGGGGATAAAGCCCTGACTACAGCCCAAATTACCTAAGTTTGATTAGTTGCACAGGTGTCTGAGGTGCTGACAGAGAAAGGTGGGCATACTTGTCTCGGGGTGGGGTACATGCACAGGAACATGAAGACTGAGTTCCCTGGTAAAGGCTGGGGAACCAACTGCAGAGTGTTTTGTTTGTTTTACTGAAGGATTGGCAAGTTGGCTTACAGATGTCCGCTACCTGCAGAAATGAGGATCTGCTTGATGCTGTCTGTTCATTGCGAGGACACGTGCGTACACACACACACACACACACACACACACACAGTTAAATGTGTGTTCTAGGAGGGGGAAATGGGTAGGAAAGTGTTTAAAAGAAGGGAAAAAAACCTGGTAACAATTTGGTGTGGAATGCTTCAGTTTCCTCGTTAGCCCCAACAGTAATTGGAATTAACCCAGGGTAGGTAGACCTGACAAATGAGGTGATGCACTGGGATCTGTTGGCAGTCGGTTGTATGGGTGAAAAAACAATAAAAAAAAATATATACAGTACAAGTGTATATCCAGACTTCCAAAACTGATTAAGAATGCAATCATAGTGACTTCAATCTGATTGAAGTCAGTTACTGAATAATCTTAAAATGATGTTAAATTTAGTGAAATAAGTAGCAGTTATCAACAGATTGCAGTTATAAAGGCAGTGAAACCTTCCACTAGGGGTCATTAAAAATCAAATGATATAATCGCTAATCAGCAATTAGGCAGAGTAGACTGCAATGCAGATACACTGTTAAAACTGACCAAATTTAAAAGTGATCTTAATTTTAATCCAGTGACAAAAGTCCTAGACCTCCGGTAAAAGGAATAATCAATGTTTTCAGTGTAGTCCCAATTAGAATAAAAGTCCAACCCGAAATTCCCAAAACAAAATGTGCAGGCAGTGCACTCTGTTGTTGAAACAAGCCGGAATAAATCCTAAAAATGAATCCGTGTGACGTATCTATTTTGTTGAAAATTAAAAGTAGAAAATTGGAAGAAATTAAAAGCTGTTGCCAGCTCTGCAGCATCCATTAACAATCTAATGGGGTCAGCAAAAAGCAGTCAAAAAGATGCAAAATGTTCATTGATAAGCCAGGAAGCAAGTGGGATCCACAGTTGGCCAACACTATGAAACTTGACAGTCTGTGCATTCTCCTTTGGCAAACTGGGTATCGGACAACAGAGAGAGAAATTTATTTGCAGTGTGCACAGTCCATTGAAGATCCGGAAAGCTAGATAATGGGAGAGCAGATCATGATGCAATGAATGTTCTTTTTCTTTTATTAGCAGACAGTGTGATTTTAATTTACAGTGGGCACTGTGAAGAAAGTGGATGCCAGAAAGTAGAACTAAGTACGGTAGGATGCCTAGCTAGATCTCGACTCCACAGTTGACCACTGCTGAATGTTCCATTTACCCATGCCATAGTGCTTGAAATAAATAAGCTTTGAAGCTTTTAGTAGGAGTTCTTGAAAGTCATTTGGTAGGCAGGCAGTCAAATATTTTCCATGAGTTAACTAGATATTTGAAACAGGATTCTTAATGGAACAAAGAAATCACTGGTAGGAGCTTAGTGGGGATGCTGCTGACTGCATCAGAGCCTTTCTAGAAAAGTTAGTGGCAGACCCAGCTGTGGTATCCATAGATGCAACAAGGGACACTCAAATTAGCACCAAGGCTCAACATCTGGCCTAGAGATAAGGAAGTTAAGACTGAAAAATTTGGCAAGAAAACTTATGCCTTCTCCCCTCTAGGGATCCGAGCTCTAAACTGCTAGATATGATAGAATGTTTTGTTTATTTACTTACATAATTTGTTAACCAGGATTAATGAAACAAACAGAAGATCTAGCAAGTGAACCAACAAATGAAACTTGGAGAGACTTACTCTGACCATCCTGATAATAGGCAACCAAGCTGCTAAATGTGGCTTTGATGCCAGAGATGCCTGTGCTGGGGAGGTTGCCATAGGCAATGTGCTTTGTGAATATGCCTGCCTGAGGGCCCAGTCTCTACCTGAAGATGTTTAAAGGGCATTTGTTAAATGCCCTCTTGGGTAAAGAATTTTTTGGGTCCCCACCCAAAACAAATTACAAAAACATGGAAGGGGAAGACTCCGTATTCTATAATACATTTTGAATATCCCTGTTGCTAACAATACAGCAGTACTTGTCCAACTAGAAAGTTGTTCTTTCAACACAGGCAATAAGATGCAAAACAGTTTAGTCAGCTTGGTGGTACAGTCCAGGCCAAGCAAGATAGGGACAAGAGAAATAAGTTCTGTTCCTCCCTGGAGGAAAATACTCTACTAAATGTGCTGTCTCTTCTTTCTCTCATCCTCCTTTTGACATTTTGTGTTGAAGTCCACCCTATTGATAGAAACTGTTTTGCCTGGCCTCAGCTCTCTGAGAGAAGAGTGGGAGCTTACTTCTGCTTACAAAATCCCCTTTCTTTAGGTATTGTATTCCACCATTAAGTCAGTCTGACTAACTGTGACAATTTTGGAGCAGTTATTACTTTGTGGAGCTATAGGAAGTATCCCCCAAGCAGTAACATGTAGGAGAGTTTTACTCAGCAGTGTTTCTAGTGTCAAAGTAAGCTGGCCGATGGAGGCTTGCTTACCTGTCCTAGACCTAAAGCAATTGGAATACTGATTTTGCAGGTTTCCTTTTTTGACCACAGTAATGGTGATCCTGAAGTATGAAGGACCTTTACTTATACTTTCTCAATTACATAAAGCAGTCATGCTTTATGTCCAGCAACACTACCAATTCATTTTCTTGCCATTTCATCTGTCTGCTGCACTCAAAGTTCACTGGATGCATACTCAGATTTTTTTGCCCACCTCCTATCCAGGAGGGATTCATCATTTACTGCTCCTTGATCATGTCTTCTCAAAGGAAGAGTTGTGCAGGTCACCTCTTCTACCAGACTCTGACTGCTTGAACTTAATTGTAGAGCATGTAGATGTTTGGTGGATACTCGCCAAGACATGCTTAGGTTGGTGTTAAGCACGCAGGCAGTCTTATACTGCAAGAGAAAGTTTTCCTCTTGAAGGAGCCTTTTGTTCAGCTAACCCAGAAGTCAGACAGTCTGTCTCAAACGTGGCCTGAGAACCAAGCCCTGGGGGAAGGGACAGAACAGTGGTTCAAAGCTTTTTGGAAGACAATGTGCTACCTATTTTAACTTGCTGGGTTCTGACTGTTTGCCCCTTTGCTATGCCGTTGGTGAAATGGGGGTTTAGTTTGACTAGATTTTGATGCATTAGTGCGGAATGCTGTCTAAGGCCTTGGCAAGGTTGGTTTATACTGCGTGTACAGATTTGCCCTTGTCTCAAGCCTCCGTGACTTTTTCAAAATAGTCAGCCATATTTAGCAAGCAAGACGTACCCTTCAGAAATCCAAACTGATTAGGGTTAAGATGCTACTAGCTGTTAATGTATATGGGATATGGGGTCAGGAGTAATGTGTTCTGTTGTTTTATGAGGCTTATGGACCTATAATTCCCTCAATAAGTGGTGGAACTCCCTTGTTAAGTAGGATGACTGCAGCCATTTCCATGTTGAGAGGCTGAGAATAAAACAGATTGTGAAGTGGATCAGTGAGATAGTGCTTCATACTGGCAAGGAAGCACTCTAGAACATAATTAAGCTGCAAGGCGCTAGTGTTTTTCACCCCACTGAGTGCCATAAGGACTGAAGACTTGCTGAAGTGAGATCTTTGGTGATGAGGATTCTGGAGAGGGAGTCAAGGGTATGGAGACAGGGTGCAGATAGGGGGAGAAGTTTGCACTGAGTTTGTCTACTGATATCCGTTCTGTGTCCTCAGTGGTTGAGTAAATGGTGTCATTATGCATAAACTCTGTATATATATATATATATGTGTGTGTGTGTATATATATATATATATATATATATATATATATATATATATATATATATATATATATGCATATATATATATATATGCATATATATATATATATATATATATATATGCATATATATATATATATATAGATATATATATATATATATATATATATATATATATATATATATATATATATGCATATGCCAGACACACTTGTTATAGGTGACTCCATAGTCAGACACACTGACGTCCCACTCACCAGACTGAACAAGGAAAAGATCACAGTAAGCTGCCTGTCAGGCGCTAGAATCCGCCACATAACACAAGCACTCAGGTCACTCCACAGCAAGTACAAGTATGACTCGGTCATTGTCCATGCCGGTGTGAACGACCTGAGACGTACCTCCCTGGACTACATGAAAAGAGACATAGAGGAGCTCTCAGATTATGTAGCCCAGGCCGGTAAGACCCTGACCCTGAGCAGTATCCTACCCTCACCAAGAATGATGCCACAATACAGAGACAAAATGATCAGCTTTAATAATTGGCTTAATTACTGGTGTCATTCTAAGGGGATCCAATGTCTGTCTGCCTGGGATGACATGCTTGACAAGCCACGCTGCTTCGCAAGGGACGGCTTGCACCTGTCACCCCTGGGCTTCCGGATATTGGCAAAGGCTCTTGCCACCCCATAGTGCCTTTTTTAGGCAAGGCTCAAATGATAAACCTACCGCCCTAGAAAACAAAAATGGAGAAAAACTAAGGGTAATACTGCTCAATCCAACCAAGAAGCAGATGCCCGTGAAACCCTCGCACGGCCAAACAGTCAAAGTAGGCAATCAAAAAACGCCAGCGAGCATCAGCAGGATTCAAATCCAAAAAATTTATTGTATATAAATGTAGGGATGAAAAATCACCCTACACATAATCAAATCAAACCGGTTTCGGCTCCCAGGAGCCTTCTTCAGTGACATACAAAAATACAAATGAAAATCAGAGTATCAAAATGCATCCATATAAATACAAATGGGCTGTCCATTATAACCAATCACAGCACCACATAAATTATTGTTACAATTGATCATTAAGGCCAGGTGGAAACAAAGCTCCAAGTTTTATGATCCATTTTCTTTCCTTGGAGCTAAGTAATTCAAGCCAATGCTGTTTATTCAGACATCTCCCCTTGATACAGCTAAGTAATTCAAGCCAATGCTGTTTATTCAGACATCTCCCCTTGATACAATCGATAGTGGCAAATTTAAAAGAAGCTGAGGCATGTTTTAAGCAATGTTTATATAATGCATTATTAATACGTTTATTTTTTATATCACTCAAATGCTCACAAATTCTAAGCCGGAAAGGCCTAGAGGTCTTTCCGACATAGAAAGCAGAACAATTGCAGGTCACCAAATAGATGACCCACTCAGTATTACAATTGCCCCAAAAATTGATGTCAAAAACATCAGACGTGTTTTTGCTACTAAATTCATTGGTGCGTAGAACACGGACACAAAAAGAACAGTGTCCACAAGGCATACATCCAACAATAGGTTTACCCATAAGCGACAACTGAGTAGAAGTAGAAAAATCAGGACCAACTCTTTTGTAATGACTAAATTTGGAACCCATAGTCTGTCCCCTTCTGAATGAAAAGGAACATATATCAGGAAGTAAAAGATTAAGTTTATGATCAGCTTTAAGAACATTCCAATGTCTATGTATAATGTTTTTAAAACCCTGTGTGTTGCGTCCATATGTGGTCACCAAACGCAAGGGTTGTGGCTTCTTGTTGTTTTCCTTATCTCTATATGATAATAGATCATCCCTGTTGATATTAAACACAGATCTTTTGGCTGAATAGACTGTACCTGGACGATACCCCCTCCTAATGAATCTCTGTGTCAAATCCTCCTGGGCATCAGAAAAGGATTGCTGGCTAGAACAGATTCTCCTGGCTCTTAGAAATTGTGATTTGGGTATATTCTGGATGACATGTTGTGGGTGGAAGCTGGTAGCATGTAACAATGAATTAAATTCTGGGAATTTCCTGAACATCCTAGTTGACAAGGTATTATCCTCATTTCTATTGATTTCCACATCAAGAAATACCATCCTGGTCCTATGATAAGTCAACTTGAATTCTATCCCCCATATATTATCATTAAGATATCCAAGGAACTCCATTAGATAACATTCATCAGCCTTCCACACCAACCAACAGTCATCCAGATAACGACGCCAAATGTCCATCTCACACATATAGATATTATGACTATAATCATAGATGATAATTTCTTCTATATATGCCATAAAAAGATCTGCGTATATGGGTGCAAAAGATGCACCCATAGCAGTGCCTTTAGTTTGCCAATAACAAAGGTTATGAAAATAGAAAACGTTGCTGGACAAAACATGTTCTGTAAGGCATATAAGAAATGTGTTGAATCCAGGTTGATATAAACCTGATCTAGCCAGCCAGTAATCCAACGCTTGTAAGCCTGCCCAGTGTGGAATATTCGTATAGAGGGAAGTAATATCCAAGGTGCATAGAAGCCAATGTGGTTCAAGTTGAGAGTTATTGATAATGTCCAGGAATTGGGTGGTGTCTTGAATTCTAGCTCTAATAAAACCCAATACAGGTTTTAGATATTGGGTTAGATATTCAGACAATGGTTCAGTAAGTGACCCATGTCCGGAGACAATGGGTCGACCTGGTGGATTTGTGGGATGTTTGTGGATCTTCGGTAACATGTATATATATTGTTTACTAGGCGAGTCAACCATTAGTTGCTCTTTGGTATATTGGGTAATAATACCCTCCTCAACTGCCTCAGTTAGAAATTCACCAATTTTATGTTGAAAATGTGGTGAAGGATCCAAAAGCATCTGCCTGTAATATTGCACATCACCCAATTGTCTCATAACTTCACTATCATAAGCAACCTTGTCTAGTACAACCACCGCTCCACCTTTATCAGCCTGAACAATGACAAGGTCTTTATTGTTAATAAGCTCATTTAAACTTGACATTTCATCAACAGAAAATTGTTATGAAAAATAGGAAAATCCTTGAGATGACAATGTATGTCCTGCAGGACATTTTTTTGAAATACCCCCACTAGATGTGACATGGGTGGATTAAATGTCGATTTTTTAAACCTGAAATCATGACATGTATCACAAGAAATATCACGATTAGTATTATCAAAGAACAAATTCAAGTTCAACATTCGACAAAAGTTAATCACATCCTGAGCCAAGGATTGTTCAGAAACAAAAAACCCCCGGGGCAAAATTAAGCCCTTTATTCAATATGTTAAGTTGTGCATCAGTCAATTCAACCGATGAAATATTATGAACATTGGAATAAGAACTTAATATTGTGTCATGATCTTCAAAAGTGTCTCCAAACTTTGTTTGGATGTATCGTTTCTTATGTTTCTGCCCCCCTCGTCTGTATTTAAATTGGGAGGGTGTGAAGAGTTGTCCCTCTTTGCTTTAGGTGACCCATCTCTGGAATGTATATCAAATTCCCCTTCAGTATTAGAGGAAGTATCCTCACCAGAGGTACTGATTGAAAAACCAGTGTTTTTCTTAAGAATAGATTTGGGCCTTTTTCTTTTGGGTGTGGATGACCTATTGTCATGCTTGTTCTCATCTCTAGGTAATTTGAAAGAGACATTCTTCGATGTATCAAAGGGTTTACCCCTCTCATAGTCCCCCACATCCCTAAGAAATTTTTTGATTTTCCTATCTTTCAATGTGCTTTCCAATTTAGACAAATCTGTAGTAAGTTTTTTAATCTGTGTCAAAAATGAATCACAAACTTCAAATTTCTTAGCCTCCAAACAAATAGTTTCTAAATCTTTGACCCCTTGTTGCACCTTACGCTCATAAAAACTGGCCAAGGCATCCACAAATTTGGAAGAGGCCAACTGCTGAATATGACCCCAATCCTCAATGAGCTGGTCATCAATCTGAGAAACCAAAGGTTGTACCCTAACCCTAAGGCCCCGAGGGGTGATATGTTTTTGCTGGTATGCTTTGAATAGACGTAAGTGCCACACATTATTCCTAACCATTTTCATATTATTACCCATTCTATTAAAAAATATCTCACATTGTGCATCTAAATCAGATTCCAAAGCATTGGTAGTAGTTAACAAACCATGCTTATCTAGACCAAACACCGTTAAGTCATCCATATCCACCGATAAACCCTGTATGATAGGTGAAAGAGCCATATTTCTTACCTCAAAGTTAAACAAAACCAAACCAAATAGCAATAATAAATATCACCAAGTATGAGGTGTCCTGTGGAAGATGAGCCGATGTATAAAAAGACACACAGAAAATTTTTTTAATTATAACGTGTCTATCAAAAGGCCTAAGAGACTATGAGGAATGTCTAAACAGTCATAAATCCAAAACTTGAGGTTGTCCAAAAAAAGACCATTATACACCAAATAACAATGTGCAAGACACCATCAATTGTTACTGTGTATAAGTCTTTTGGATCAATACACCACTAGATAACCCAATACAGTATAGCAGCCAAACCAGTCAAACAACTACTTTCAAGTCGTCTTGCTGCGTATTGGTGTAGACATATCCCAAAAAAACATATGTAATGTATAGTATAATAAAATAATCTAAAGGTTCTGCTTTCTATGTCGGAAAGACCTCTAGGCCTTTCCGGCTTAGAATTTGTGAGCATTTGAGTGATATCAAAAATAAACGTATTAATAATGCATTATATAAACATTGCTTAAAACATGCCTCAGCTTCTTTTAAATTTGCCACTATTGATTGTATCAAGGGGAGATGTCTGAATAAACAGCATTGGCTTGAATTACTTAGCTCCAAGGAAAGAAAATGGATCATAAAACTTGGAGCTTTGTTTCCACCTGGCCGTAATGATCAATTGTAACAATAATTTATGTGGTGCTGTGATTGGTTATAATGGACAGCCCATTTGTATTTATATGGATGCATTTTGATACTCTGATTTTCATTTGTATTTTTGTATGTCACTGAAGAAGGCTCCTGGGAGCCGAAACTGGTTTGATTTGATTATGTGTAGGGTGATTTTTCATCCCTACATTTATATACAATAAATTTTTTGGATTTGAATCCTGCTGATGCTCGCTGGCGTTTTTTGATTGCCTACTTTGACTGTTTGGCCGTGCGAGGGTTTCACGGGCATCTGCTTCTTGGTTGGACTGTTGCTTGTTCAGCTGCTGGGAACCGTTGTTGGCGTTTTTCAGATCCTATTTAATTTTACTTTCATCGTTGTTTTTGATTTTATTATACTTTATCAGGGTATCGGAATGCATCTTTGCCTTTTTTGTTCAGGTTTGGATTTATTGTTGACATTACAGGCATTATTTTGTTTGTAATAAGTGAGCAGCCGTTTTTGGCCGTTTTGTTGCCTTTGGGTTACGTTTGGATCTTCACGCAACTGCACTTCCTGTGCGTTTTTGGTGAACTTTTTTCCCATGGATATTGGCAGAGTTTTTTGCATCAACGCCAGCCCTGAATGACTTTGTGTTTGCGTCTGGGCCAAACGAACTCATTTGTGCGTGCTGCACTACACTCTACCAGTTTTGTTTATGGTTATTTTACTGGACTATCGTCTTTTCCTTGATGTTTACATGTATATGGGGCATGTGTGGGTAAGTTGGCAGTTGGGCGCAATTACACTGATATAGTTATACTTTTTGTGACTATTGTGTACATATTGTGTAACGTTGGATATTATTCAGTTGATACTTACAGTTTGTGTGAACGCCATTCAAATTCTTTTTGATTTATTTGGCGTTAGACAAATGTCATCTTTGTGACCATCATTCATACGCTATTTGCGTATCCATTCTGTCTATGGTCTGTGTAGGCAAGCTGTGAGTTTTACTTATTAACTTTCTTCGGATTACATTGTGTATCAGCGTCTGATCGCACAGCTTGTTCAAGAGCTCAACTTTACAGGTTCATTCAGAATATATATTTGTTTTTGGTCAGTATTCATATGTTTAATTGTTATATTATATTGGATATTGTCAATGAAGCTTTTTATATATTGTCAAAACGAAATATAAATAATATCCATGATTTTTGGGGGCGCAGTTGCATGGCTACATATTGTTTTGCATATTTGAGCCCCTAATTATAGGTTATATGTTACACATACAAGTTAGCTTGTGCTAGTTGTGATGCTCTACTTGTATAGTACTTATTGTGTCATGATTTTCAAATGTGATTTCAGTATTCTTTTCTGATACCCAAGTCAGTGCCACAGCAGCATTATCATTTGTACTGTTTGCTGTTTGGTAAATATTTTTTGGTGATGAACGAGATTTTTTGGGTTCAGTTTTTCTTATGTTTGGTGTTTGGGTTATGATACTACTTTATAGTTCTTTACATTGATGTCCACATATGTTACATGCGATATGTATACCCAATGTGATTTAGGGGATATGTTTTAGTTCTTTGAAATAGGCACATTGTCATCCATTTCAGATATATATATTGACATTGTTGAGCCATAACTGCTTTGGTGCCAATTTCATTTTGTCATGATATATCTAGGGGTGTTCACCTGTGGAGATTTTGCTGATTGACACAATATATAAATTGTTGATTCTTGGTATTATTTTTAATGCCAGGGTGTTGGCCAAACTTTTCATGGTTTGGCAGTGTTTACAATCGGCCTTTGGATTATTTTATTATACTATACATTACATATGTTTTTTTGGGATATGTCTACACCAATACGCAGCAAGACGACTTGAAAGTAGTTGTTTGACTGGTTTGGCTGCTATATTGTATTGGGTTATCTAGTGGTGTATTGATCCAAAAGACTTATACACAGTAACAATTGATGGTGTCTTGCACATTGTTATTTGGTGTATAATGGTCTTTTTTTGGACAACCTCATGTTTTGGATTTATGACTGTTTAGACATTCCTCATAGTCTCTTAGGCCTTTTGATAGACACGTTATAATTAAAAAATTTTCTGTGTGTCTTTTTATACATCGGCTCATCTTCCACAGGACACCTCATACTTGGTGATATTTATTATTGCTATTTGGTTTGGTTTTGTTTAACTTTGAGGTAAGAAATATGGCTCTTTCACCTATCATACAGGGTTTATCGGCGGATATGGATGACTTAACGGTGTTTGGTCTAGATAAGCATGGTTTGTTAACTACTACCAATGCTTTGGAATCTGATTTAGATGCACAATGTGAGATATTTTTTAATAGAATGGGTAATAATATGAAAATGGTTAGGAATAATGTGTGGCACTTACGTCTATTCAAAGCATACCAGCAAAAACATATCACCCCTCGGGGCCTTAGGGTTAGGGTACAACCTTTGGTTTCTCAGATTGATGACCAGCTCATTGAGGATTGGGGTCATATTCAGCAGTTGGCCTCTTCCAAATTTGTGGATGCCTTGGCCAGTTTTTATGAGCGTAAGGTGCAACAAGGGGTCAAAGATTTAGAAACTATTTGTTTGGAGGCTAAGAAATTTGAAGTTTGTGATTCATTTTTGACACAGATTAAAAAACTTACTACAGATTTGTCTAAATTGGAAAGCACATTGAAAGATAGGAAAATCAAAAAATTTCTTAGGGATGTGGGGGACTATGAGAGGGGTAAACCCTTTGATACATCGAAGAATGTCTCTTTCAAATTACCTAGAGATGAGAACAAGCATGACAATAGGTCATCCACACCCAAAAGAAAAAGGCCCAAATCTATTCTTAAGAAAAACACTGTTTTTTCAATCAGTACCTCTGGTGAGGATACTTCCTCTAATACTGAAGGGGAATTTGATATACATTCCAGAGATGGGTCACCTAAAGCAAAGAGGGACAACTCTTCACACCCTCCCAATTTAAATACAGACGAGGGGGGCGGAAACATAAGAAACGATACATCCAAACAAAGTTTGGAGACACTTTTGAAGATCATGACACAACATTAAGTTCTTATTCCAATGTTCATAATATTTCATCGGTTGAATTGACTGATGCACAACTTAACGTACTGAATAAAGGGCTTAATTTTGTCCCGGGGTTTTTTGTTTCTGAACAATCCTTGGCTCAGGATGTGATTAACTTTTGTCGAATGTTGAACTTGAATTTGTTCTTTGATAATACTAATCGTGATATTTCTTGTGATACATGTCATGATTTCAGGTTTAAAAAATCGACATTTAATCCACCCATGTCACATCTAGTGGGGGTATTTCAAAAAAATGTCCTGCAGGACATACATTGTCATCTCAAGGATTTTCCTATTTTTCATAACAATTTGTCTGTTGATGAAATGTCAAGTTTAAATGAGCTTATTAACAATAAAGACCTTGTCATTGTTCAGGCTGATAAAGGTGGAGCGGTGGTTGTACTAGACAAGGTTGCTTATGATAGTGAAGTTATGAGACAATTGGGTGATGTGCAATATTACAGGCAGATGCTTTTGGATCCTTCACCACATTTTCAACATAAAATTGGTGAATTTCTAACTGAGGCAGTTGAGGAGGGTATTATTACCCAATATACCAAAGAGCAACTAATGGTTGACTCGCCTAGTAAACAATATATATACATGTTACCGAAGATCCACAAACATCCCACAAATCCACCAGGTCGACCCATTGTCTCCGGACATGGGTCACTTACTGAACCATTGTCTGAATATCTAACCCAATATCTAAAACCTGTATTGGGTTTTATTAGAGCTAGAATTCAAGACACCACCCAATTCCTGGACATTATCAATAACTCTCAACTTGAACCACATTGGCTTCTATGCACCTTGGATATTACTTCCCTCTATACGAATATTCCACACTGGGCAGGCTTACAAGCGTTGGATTACTGGCTGGCTAGATCAGGTTTATATCAACCTGGATTCAACACATTTCTTATATGCCTTACAGAACATGTTTTGTCCAGCAACGTTTTCTATTTTCATAACCTTTGTTATTGGCAAACTAAAGGCACTGCTATGGGTGCATCTTTTGCACCCATATACGCAGATCATTTTATGGCATATATAGAAGAAATTATCATCTATGATTATAGTTATAATATCTATATGTGTGAGATGGACATTTGGCGTCGTTATCTGGATGACTGTTGGTTGGTGTGGAAGGCTGATGAATGTTATCTAATGGAGTTCCTTGGATATCTTAATGATAATATATGGGGGATAGAATTCAAGTTGACTTATCATAGGACCAGGATGGTATTTCTTGATGTGGAAATCAATAGAAATGAGGATAATACCTTGTCAACTAGGATGTTCAGGAAATTCCCAGAATTTAATTCATTGTTACATGCTACCAGCTTCCACCCACAACATGTCATCCAGAATATACCCAAATCACAATTTCTAAGAGCCAGGAGAATCTGTTCTAGCCAGCAATCCTTTTCTGATGCCCAGGAGGATTTGACACAGAGATTCATTAGGAGGGGGTATCGTCCAGGTACAGTCTATTCAGCCAAAAGATCTGTGTTTAATATCAACAGGGATGATCTATTATCATATAGAGATAAGGAAAACAACAAGAAGCCACAACCCTTGCTTGGTGACCACATATGGACGCAACACACAGGGTTTTAAAAACATTATACATAGACATTGGAATGTTCTTAAAGCTGATCATAAACTTAATCTTTTACTTCCTGATATATGTTCCTTTTCATTCGGAAGGGGACAGACTATGGGTTCCAAATTTAGTCATTACAAAAGAGTTGGTCCTGATTTTTCTACTTCTACTCAGTTGTCGCTTATGGGTAAACCTATTGTTGGATGTATGCCTTGTGGACACTGTTCTTTTTGTGTTCGTGTTCTACGCACCAATGAATTTAGTAGCAAAAACACGTCTGATGTTTTTGACATCAATTTTTGGGGCAATTGTAATACTGAGTGGGTCATCTATTTGGTGACCTGCAATTGTTCTGCTTTCTATGTCGGAAAGACCTCTAGGCCTTTCCGGCTTAGAATTTGTGAGCATTTGAGTGATATCAAAAATAAACGTATTAATAATGCATTATATAAACATTGCTTAAAACATGCCTCAGCTTCTTTTAAATTTGCCACTATTGATTGTATCAAGGGGAGATGTCTGAATAAACAGCATTGGCTTGAATTACTTAGCTCCAAGGAAAGAAAATGGATCATAAAACTTGGAGCTTTGTTTCCACCTGGCCTTAATGATCAATTGTAACAATAATTTATGTGGTGCTGTGATTGGTTATAATGGACAGCCCATTTGTATTTATATGGATGCATTTTGATACTCTGATTTTCATTTGTATTTTTGTATGTCACTGAAGAAGGCTCCTGGGAGCCGAAACCGGTTTGATTTGATTATGTGTAGGGTGATTTTTCATCCCTACATTTATATACAATAAATTTTTTGGATTTGAATCCTGCTGATGCTCGCTGGCGTTTTTTAATACTGCTCAATGCCAGAAGTCTAAACCTCAAGATGCACGCCCTCGAAGCCCTCCTCAGTATGGAGAACATCGATGTCTGTGCTGTGACTGAAACCTGGTTCAAGGCTCCTGAGAGCACCCCAGCACTATCAGGTTATACCTCATATCATGCGTTCCAGCCCCAAAATCCGGACCGAACCACTAAAGGAGGGGGAGTATCCATATTCATAAAGGATACCCACACCTCCAGGTTAGTGGCAACGCACGAAGCATCGGAGACCATCCAGGTGCAATTAACCATAGGTAAAACTGCCCTACAGTTTGTAACATGCTACAGACCACCTTCTCAAACTCAGGAAACCCACACAGCCTTCCTGAAGACACTGGAGAGTATGAATGTCTCTCCAAACACCATCATATTGGGTGACTTCAACTACCCAAACATAGACTGGGAACATTACTCAAGCCCCAACACCCTAGCCCAAAGGATCCTGGAGTTCATAAACTCAAATGCTATGGAACAACTAGTCACCATTCCCACAAGAGGAGAAAATATACTAGACCTGATAATCACAAACATGGGGACAAAATGCTCCACACCGGAAGTATATCCCTCATTGGTGAGATCAGACCATAAGTTAATCTCACTGGAGATCCACATCCTTCCCCCACCCCTAGCAAAAAAGACCATAGTGAAGAACTTCTCAAAAGCAAACTTCACACTTCTTAAGACTGGAGTGGTATCCTTCAAGGCCCCCGAGCCAGTGGAAACCACAACCCACTTTGCTGAAACCCTTACAAATGCCTTCTACGAGCACCTCCAGGAATGTATGGATCAAGCAATCCCTAATAAAATCAAGACCCTTTCCACCAAAGGCAGGCGCCCGGTCTGGTGGACCCCAGCCATAAACAAACTCTACAACGAGGAGAAAGCTACTACATGACAGAGCAAAATCCCTAAAAGGGAAGGCATCTCTGATCAATACTAGCAAAAAACTACGATCACTCATAAAATCATCCAAGGCCAACTTTGAGAGAAAAATCGCTAATGACACACAAGACAATCATAAGGCCTTCTTTAGCTATGTTAGAAACCTGGGTGGAAACTCACAGATATGCTCAGAATTAGTCCAAAATGATAAAAAAAATCACTGAACCCACAGACATTGCCAACATACTGGCAGACAGGTTCAGTGCAAATTTCTCCCCTCCCTCCCCCCCAAAAGGAGAAATATCTATCCCACCAGAGTCTAGCCTCCCAAACATCTCAGATGCCCATGTGAGAGCTGCTCTCTCTAAAGCAAAAAACACAGCATCAATGGGACCGGACGGTGTCCCCGGCTGTGTGCTACACAAACTCAATGAGGAACTAAACCCACACATAAGGCTGCTGTTTAATCTTAGCCTTACTACAGGATACGTACCCAAAGAATGGCGTACGGCAACTGTGGTCCCACTCCACAAAGGCGGTGCTTCTACGGACCCTGGAAATTACCGCCCCATAAGCTTGACGAGCCTTGTCTGCAAAGCTATGGAGAGGATTATAATGGAACTCATAAATAAAGACATTGGGGACCTACAGACACTGGATCCTACCCAATTTGGCTTTGTCAAGGGCAGATCCTGCCTCTTGAACTTGGTCGACTTTTTCGAAACAGTCACTAAGGCCATTGATGAGGGTAAGGCAAGTTCACACAGCCTACCTTGACCTAGCAAAAGCGTTCGACACAATACTCCACTCGGGCATCATAGAAAAGCTCACCAGCTTAGATGTAAACCCATATGTCACAAGATGGGTTGCAAACTGGCTCAAGGATAGAACACACAGGGTTAGAGTTGCTGGTGCCATGTCAGACTCTAAGCCGGTCACGAGCGGTGTCCCACAGGGCTCAGTCCTGGGCCCCCTCTTGTTCGGCATTTATTTTTCTGAAGTGCAGGCAAACATAGGGGGATTGTGGCTGACAAAATTTGCAGATGACTGCAAACTGGGCACCATAATTGACACTCCATCAGACACAGACATCCTCCAGAGAGGTCTCATAGAAATGGATAACTGGTGCCAGAGCCATGGCCTTAAGCTAAATGCCAAAAAATGTATAGTCATACCCTTTGGGAAAAACAAGGTAACCCCTAATTACCACATAGGTGGTAATCCATTAAACACGGAAGAAGTTATCAGGGACCTGGGGACCCAAGTTGACAGTAACCTCTCTTTTGACACTCACATTGCCAAAGTGGTTAGGAAGAACTTCTACATTGCCCACCTGATCATGAAGGGATTCACATCCAGATCAGGAGAGGTCATTGTACCCCTGTACTCTTCACTTATCAGACCAATGATTGAGTACAACGCCCCATTCGGAATGTACCTTACCCGACACCTGCAGCAGTTGGAAAGACCCCAAAAGTTCCTCACCAAAAGGATAAAGGGGCTCGAACATATGTCGTACGATGCCTGACTGAAGAAACTCCAGCTCTATTCAGTCGCATACCGTCTGCTCAGAGGTGATCTGTGCCTGACATACAAGGCCATGTCCAACCCGGAATTAATGGACATGCTCCACCTCAAAAAATCCAAATCCACCAGAGCCACGAGAGCAAGAGACTTAAACCTCAACACAGATATAAATAGGACGTGCTGGAGGGACAGATTCATCACCCAGAGACTCCCTACACTATGGAACAGAATCCCAGTCCATGTGAGGCAGAGCCCCTCACTGACTGTTCAAGAGAAATCTTGACGAGTGGATGGGAGATCGTAGGTTTACCCCGGGAAGGACAGAGGCACAGCAAACTAATGGGTATAGTATTCTCATCCTAAGGGGTGGTGAAAGCCACACACACTCTGGCTAGGCTTATAAATGCCCTAGGGCAGATAGCCTAGTATGAACCTATGAACCTATAAGTGAAGAAGGACTTGGGGTCATCATTGGTACATGTGGCAGTTGTAGTTCATACTTTGCAGTGGAAGATTTTATTGATCTTAAGCTCTTTGCTTTTCCCCATTAGGAATGTTATGAAGAACTACACCAATTTCATTTAACTTGAGCCAAGATCTGCTCCTTTGGCTTTCGCTTCTCATCACTAATCACTTATCATAGACACAAATCAAAGGTCATCTCCAAAGGTTCTCTGTAATGTGGGAAAATGTTAATAGGACTACTGACTAAATGTGTAACATGTCAGTCCAGCTTGGGGTGTTGCTTGAAAACTGGAACTTGGCCATTAGGGTACCACTGCACAAAGTGAAAGTTAAGAAAAGAGCTTGAAAACGGCAAGCCAATAAGTTGTGCATCTGTCCTGGGTAAGGCTAATTAATATTGCATCTCGTGAAGGTTAGACTTATTTGGTATCTTTGGTAAATGCCTAATTCCTTTTACCAAGGAAACTTGGCTATGAGCAAGAACTGTCTGAGGTTG
The DNA here is from genome assembly GCF_019279795.1 of Protopterus annectens. Classification (NCBI taxonomy): domain Eukaryota; kingdom Metazoa; phylum Chordata; order Ceratodontiformes; family Protopteridae; genus Protopterus; species Protopterus annectens. Next base: position 1,020,757,050 of record NC_056739.1, on the reverse strand, counting down.
CTTGTGGCTACCCCATTAGCACAGTTTATAAGGAATCATCCATTTGTATTGCATAGACTTTGTAGTAAGTCTGTCACAGAGACAAATCCAGCTATATAGGTTCATAGGTGTGTACTAGGCTAATGGCCCTGGAGCCTTTACAAGCGTAGCCCATAGGATTACCCTGGCATCGTGCCACCAGACCTTAGTTCCCAGTGCCTCTGTCGAGTAGGGCCACTGGAGTGATCCCTGGGGTGAATTTTCTATTTCCCATCCACTCCTCAAGATTTCTCTTGAAGAGGGCCAGTGAGGTGCTCTGTTTGACATGTAAGGGAAGTCTATTCCATAGCAGGGGCAGTCTCTGGGTTATGAACCTGTCCCTCCAGCTTGTTCTGTTGATTGTGGTATTGAGGTTGAGTTCTCTGGAGCATGTGGTGCGGAGGGATTGGGATTTCTTTAGATGTAGCTTTTCTTACAGAGCTGAATCAGACATGGCTTTGAAAGTCAAGCAGAGATTGCCTCTAAGTATATGATTGATTAGTTAATTGATTTGTTAACATTTGTTTACTGGGAAAGTCTGACTGGGCACAGATGCCTATTTCAGCAGAGGACTAGGGAGAAAAGCTCCAAATTTCAGGATTGTGGCCTTAATACCTTATGTTTTCATGTAAAAAAATGGATATATTGTATGAAATTTAACAATTCTGTTATATTGTGTAAGGTGAAATGTACCATTAGTTTGTCTGTGTGTAGTTAAGGTTTTCATTTAAAACGCATTGTATTGGGAGTTGGTAATTTTCCCACATTGTGTACATATTGCTGAAATCAAGTAAAATAATTGCATTGCAAATCAGGTGGGTTGGAGTTGCTGTTAAAACTTAGATCATTTATTAATACAGAGTAGATTTAAGTATATGTTTACTTAAGCTAGCAATGACATGGATTTTTTTTTCTCTTGCAAAATTTTATAGTTTGCTCTCTCTGCATACGGAAATTCATGTCCTATAAAACACAGTGTCCAGCATGTCTTGTGGTAAGTTTCTGTCTTCATGTATGTACTTTTTTATTGTGTTTGAAACGATTGTAGCTTATGTCATAATGACATCAAACTAATTGAAACAAGTGCAAAACCATTTGCTTTGAAGGAGGGGGTACCCACAAGCATTAGGAAGTGTGTTGCATTTATCATAAGGGCCACTGCAGTAGGTATTAGAAGTATGTCTTGAATATCGGCCACAAGGCCATGTGGCAGGCAGTCTCTCATCCCAATCTTTTTAGCAGTTTGTTTCCCAAATAAGTGAAAGTCTGAGCAATCTGAAGCTGTTAAAACAATCCCAGCAGAAGGTGAGTGTATCTCATTATTTTAATTTCTTTTTTCCTGTAAAAAGTCATTCTGTCACTGTGCTTGTGTAGTATCTTTGCCTTTGCATTCTTGAGCTTTACAAATGCCGGTTTTGTGGCATTTATTGATATTCTAAAGAGGTGCAGTAGTCACATTCTCCTGTTATGCACTGCACATCCGTCTGTCCTGTTCTTACTTGCGATGTGAAAACATTGATTAATAAGAAAACAAACCCAAGCGTTCTACCTTATTGAAAAAAATGAGTTATTCAAGGTGTTTGCTACAAGAGTTCTCGGTTTCATTTTCTTACGTGTTGTTATACTTTTCATTTGAGTTTCCTTCACTTTATCCTCATTTTGAGGGATAAATTCTTTTTATTTCCCAGAGTGATGGATCTGGTTATGTGATTTTTTTTTTATCAACAAAGAACCCATGATTTTATTTTTCTGAGTGTTACTTTGTTATAAGCTCACAGCTTCCTTAATGCAGATGCGCTTCTGTTTTCTTAGACATGTATATTCCACATAAAATAATAAATTCGTTGGTGCAGTCTGAAAATTTTCATTATACTTTTTTTACACGGAGGGAGTATTATATGACTTGTCACTTTGCAAATGAAAGAACTGTAAGAAATGCATGCATACTGTTTTGACATTGCATCAGAACTGAAGTTAATTTGTGCAAAGGCATGATTCAGGTGGTGTCTTAACTGTGCTATAACAGTCATTTAGTTTCTTCTGAACAGCTTGCTATGCACATTGGACATTTACTGTAGTGTTTGACTCGGACATTTACTATAGCTTCTGGCTGAAACTAAACCTCTGTCTCTTATTACAAATATCCTTTTCATCCTTGTATCCAACACATGCATTAGCTCATTTCCTAGATAGGTTTCAAATCAAAGCGTGACTTACTCAGCACAATACAAAGATATTAACTATAATTGAATCTTGGTTGAGAGATACCTCAGTTTTTCCCTTAACTTACATGCCATACATTTATGGACAGTATACCTGGTAACCATATTGGTAGAGGGGTTCTTAATACTGGTATACAAAACCAACTTCTATACCTCTCATATGCATAGATTTTCGCAGAATTTCCAGATTTTTTCCCCTCTTATTTTTGTTCTGTTTTTCATAAAGTTGTGGTTCTTCTGCCAAATCATTGAAGTCAGAAAGTAGACATTTGGGTTTCTGACTTCATACCCTTCATAAAATCAGTACAAATGCAAAATCTGTTAGTTATTCTTTTGACTTTTTAAGTTTGTAAGAGCAATATTTAAAAAGTGTCCCTATTTTTGGGCCTTTGTCCCCCCATTATTTCTGGCTTTGTCCAGATTTCTTGCTCTAAGAGATTGAGAGGTATGAACTCAACTTATTCTTGTTATTGGCCAAAAGAAATTTTACCTTTTATACAGCTCTAAATTGGCCAATTCAAGTTATCCTAGAAGGGTATGAAAAAATAAACCTTAGAGTTTATATCCCTTCCACCTTGAGTCTGATTATTAAAAGAAGCTATAAAAGCCGTATTAGCACGTTCTGTACAACATAAACTGATTTTCGTAGGTGACTTAAATCTAGAATGGAAAATAGCTGCTAAGGAAATCAGCTTATCAGATTTGTATTTAATAGCAGCCTGCCTTAAATAGTACAAAACTGTACCCAAGATAATGCTGCCAGAAGGGAAATGCTGATTGTTAGTTATATTGGTAACAGACATACTCAGTTGTACGATATTGATGAACATGTTATTTTACATGGCCATGCAGTCTCTCTCACTCCCATTAAATTGATTTTTATATGCATTTCCTAAATTGAAAGACGCACTACATTTGGAAGACAAGATAATTCTGCTGATATGAGATGCACTTGAATATATTTTACAAGAGCACGTTCTTCTTGTATGACAAGGAATGTTAAAGAATGTGGATTAAATTGAGAAATTTATCCCGAATGTGGCACGTTTTGAAACTGATTCTTCCTTGTAAAAAATATGGAAGAGTAAGGAAAAAGAAATGATATATATATGCCAATTCCATCTACCTGGGATGTGGTCTTAAATTTGTTAATAAGAGGGCAGAAATCTCAAACACAAGAGCACCTTTCTCTAGGACAGTTACAGTAACAAACTAGGCATGTGCCTTTGTGGTAGCTGTAAGTCCTGTCGTGTTTATAGTGAGGACCACTACACATGTCCATCCAGTAAGAAAACAGGTAAAGCAAGAAACCTGTTCAAGGATATTGGACGTGTATAAATGTGCTGATAATAGCTAGCTATCTCATTATGTATAGTTTTGTTTGGGGTGTAAGTTAGCTTTGTGTAATTTTTATATAATGTACTGGTTTGCTTTCCTGCTTGCATTTGAGTGTGTTCATCCTTGCATGCTGTAACAGCTAGTAACTTTAATATTTATAGTAGTTCTTTATTTTAATAAAACAGTGCTGTTTCATATATAATGTTTTACTGATAAGCTCAGAGTTTTGGCAGTCCCTGTAACCTTGGCACAGATTATGATTAGAATAATGAAGCTGAAGGGGGGGTGGTGCTATGTAATTACTGAGTGCAAGGACTATGTGGATTAGATTTTCTTCCTCTTGAGTAACCCTGAGTTTTTGCTGAGACTATTTTTGAATATAGTATTGGACCATACAGTAAGAATAACCAGATTCTGAACTGTAGTTGAACAAGATGTACTTGAAGAACAATTAAAGGCTTTCTTCACAAAAGAACACTCTGACAATGCATAATTTTTGGGATCCCAAAGCTACATAAGAGCAAATGTAACCCACATTTCTGATGTTATCCATGTCACTGTTCCTCACTCTTGGGTCTTTGATCCGACATTGAATCTGAGCCAGCAACTTTACAGTCAGCTTCTACGCTCAAGCTCCTCCCACTCCCATGATCCCTTGGTGCCTTGTATCCCCTCGGATCTCATTTGCCATGATCAGCAATGAATTCTATCATGTCATTGGATATGGGAACAGTGTTGGATCCCACTATCATTATTGAGATTTCCCCTTAGGCTGTGGCTTGGTGTGGTCCTCTTCTGCCTCCAAGCACAGATCTTGTTCTTTAGAGGGGAGGTCCACAGGATCTGGGCACCCATCCCCGGCTAGGTCCTCTGCCTCCTCTAGGTCCTCCAAGAGTTTATTGCTTTCTGATATGGACAGGCTGATGAGGTCCTTTCTCAAGGCTCAGATTGAGTTGGGGCTTTTCGCCTCCCCTGCCCATCCGGCTAAGGGGCCATCTCCTTACCCCCTTGTTGACTTGTCCAACCAGGTTTGATTTCGAACTTTCTGACCCTAGATCACACAGAGAGGGAGACTGGGATCTCCGGGGACTTTTCTGTCTCTACCCCATCTGAGACCCTGACTAATTATGCTTGCCCTCCCTCTGGGCAGGTGTAATCCCTGGTCCAAGCAGTTGCACTGAAGTCCTTTAAGTGGGGGTTCCAGACCTGTTTTTTCAGACTGGTCCTTTCCCCTTGGTGCTTTGGCCTCCAACAGCTCTGGGCCAGTACTGTAAGGAAGCCAGGACATTCTGGCCTGCTCTGATCCTTCTCCCCAGACAGGTCTTCTCTCTGGGAGTGCAGATGGGACATTTCCAATCCTTCGGCTTTACGGGTTGTATAGAGTACTTTTTTCTCACAGAATATTTCTTCCCTGGTCTTCCAGGGACCTTCCCAGACCCTCTGAGTGGACCGCACTCATCCTGTCCTAAGTCAGCACTCTCAAGCTAGCCTTCAGGTGGGAGCTGCTCCACTCAGGGTCCCCCTCTCTTCAGGGTCCTCCCCCGAGCCACCCCTGGAGGAGGTTCCTCGGAAGAGATCATGTAAGAGGAGACACTTGGACTATCCTGCTGAGTTGCTTACCGAAGATACAAACCTCGTTGAAGAGGAGAGGTCCCCCAGATATCCAGTCAAGGATGTCTCCTTTGGGGACATCTTGGAAATCCTTAAGCTTAAGGGCAGTTGGTCTTCCCTCCCTCTGTAATCCTAGGAGTCAGTCTTTCTGAAGACTTTTGGGACCGGACCATCTACCTCCTGGGTTTCCCTCCTGCAGACGAACTTGTAGACCTTATCATCAGCAGGACATGGAAGGAGCTGGATACTGTGGAGCCTGTTCCCAAACACACAGGCAAGTTTCTCAGTCACCCGTCTGACAAGCAGTTCTGGCTGAAAGGCGTGCCAGTCGATGCAATTGTGGTAGCTGCCGCCACCATGAAGGAACTGGTGGAATCGAGCACAACTGTCCACTCCCCCCAACCATGAGTCCTGGGCAATTGACAGCATGGAAAGCAGGTTTTTGCCTCAGTTACATTCAGTTTTTGGGTGCTTTAATTACTTGGCACATTTCACCCAATTGCAAGGAGACCTGGTCAAAGAGCTTACCACATCCCTTTCTGAGGTACTGCTTTCTGGGGAACTGGTCAAAGAGCTTACCACATCCCTTTCTGAGGTACTGCTTTCTGGGGAACTAAGTAAGGTGTCATCCAAACTATCCACTCTTTCTTCCCTAGCTAATTCATTGATCAGGCTGATTGCCAGAGCTACTGAAGGTATTAAATTATTTAGCTGGCAGTTAACAGATTCACACCGTACCACTGGATCTGTGAAAACTTTATTACAAGAAACAGATATTGCCAAGTAGGTTTACAGAGTTATTTCAGTTCTAGTGTAACATAGCTAGAAAAAGTGTTTGCTTCTCACGAACTGAGTTATGCCTGGGAGCAATGCACACTTGAAAGACAGATGTAAAAAAGAACAAGCAATGTCCAGCTTGTATACATTTTTTTGGATAGCAGCAGGTGTTTGTCTTTGTGGTTTGTATGTCTGGTTTCTGTTCCATGTTTTCTTTGCATTGGTTGGTATGTCTGTATTTTACAGCATTTTTGGCATCCCCTTCCCATATGCATCTGTCCAATTTTTCAGGGTTCCCTTTCTGTTTTTGAGGGGCCACCAAATCCTCTGTTTTTACATGTGTTGATTTTCCAACTGACATTACTTTGTGTGCTCAAAACACTCTGGTATAACCATTCACCAGTTTCAGCCGCTTGTTTTGTTTGGCATCCGCCAAGACATTTCCTCTAGCCTCTTCTGTGTCACTTCTTTTTGTGCTTTAATTTTGACAGTACTAAAGTTTTCCTGTGAATTGTTCTGGGTAATCACTGTCCATAACTCCCGTAGTACCGGGGCATGTTTTAGGGGTTTGCCAACACTGTCAACTAATCCCCTTCTGGCCCAAACTGCCATGTGTAAACGTAAAGAATTTACCACATAGGCACTGTCACTTAAATATTGATAAGTTCAAAATGTTGTAAAACATATTTTACTGCTTCTAATTCTGCCCTTTGGACTGACATATAATCTGAATAGGTTTCTGGCCGTCTCCTGGCATTACTGCAAATCCTGTCAAATATTTCTAAAATCTCGCCCGAGCTACATAGAGTGTGAGTAAACTGCTTTGAAAATGAGCACTTAAGGCAGGGCACTCTAAATTCTGGACACAATTATGAGCTTTTCCATCATAATTGACTAGATATGAAAGGTAATACTTGTCCCCCGTCTGTATTTGCACATTCTTGGTACTGAATAGACTCATCCATTTTGCAAAAATGGTCTGACTCGCCCCTTCTGTAATTTTTATTAATTTCTGTGGAATTTAGTCGAATTTTAGACTGATGTGGTGTCTGTACAGTTATTTTTGAGAAGACTGTCAAGTATTCTGTTTGTTTGATTCCCCAATAAATGGCCAAAAGCTGTTGAATGCATGGGTGGTACCCCTTTTCAATCGGGGTTAACTTTCGGCTGCAGAAGTCATTGGTTGGAGTGTTCTTTCCCCCTTGACCTCACTTCCCTGAGGCCAGTCTTGCAGGAGAACTGCTGAAATGGTGTCATTCTCTGCAACCTGTAAGATGAAACTTTGCCTAACATGAGGTGCTACTAGTTCAGTGGCTTGTGGCAATTTTTTCTTTAAAAGTTCAAAAGCCTCTTTCTCCTTCCATTCCCATTTCAAACGTGGTTCCTCCTTTTGATCAACTAACATTTTATATAGGGGCGCAGCAGCTGCTGCGTAATCTTCTATGAACTCTGTTATAGTTCATAATCCCTAGGAATTTATGCAATTCAGAAATGGTCAATGGTTGAGGCAGTTCCAAAATTCCTTTTACTCTCTCCTTACAAGGGTATCTTCCTTTGGGATGGACTATTGTTCCCAAAAACTTCATTCTATGAAAAGACCTGGACATTTTCACTATTAACCTTGAAGCTTGCATCCTGTAGTATACTTAGAAGTTTCTTAAGGAATTTTTCATGTTTCTCTACAGTTTGATTGAATGAGGATGTCATTAATGTAATGAATGATACTGTTATCTGTCTCTAAAGGTTTCAGAATATCCCTACAACTTGTTGAAAAATTACAGTGGTGTTTTGAAACCCCTGTGGCAATCGGGTCATTACATACTGTTGATTGTCGAAGGCAAAAGCACCCCATTGCCAATCTTTCTTTTGTAAATGGACTGCAAAAAATCCATTCACTAAATCAGAAACTGTGAACCATTTATTTGAGGTTTTATTCTTGCTGCCGTTTCCGGCACCCCCGGAACCAAATGTGTGCAAGATGTCTTGTATTAATTAACCTTATTTAAATCAATGACCAATCTGTAACTCCCATCTTTCCTTTTCACTTGCCAAATTGGTGAATTTGTGGGACTGTGATCTTTGTGTTATGCCTGTCCTCTCCCAGTCTTCTGTACACCTTTTCATATCCTTTTCTGGCTCTTTGGGAATCTGATATTGCTTTTGAAATAGTGGAATGTAATCATTGGGGTTACCTATGCTGACTGACAATTCTAATTTGCCACAATCCATCTTTGACATAGCCCACATGGACTGAATTTTCTGTTTAATTTTTTCCCACTTGTCCTGCATTACATCCTTTGTCAGTGTCTTTTTTTGTACTTGTCTATGTCTATCATGAAACAGGAAAATCGTTTGAGAATGTTAGGTCTGTCATCTTTACTGTGGTCCATAAACCTCTGTTAGCAAAATCAGTTACTGTTCCCAGTTTACCTAAGATATCTACCCCGAGAATCGTTCCACAGCTGGAATTCATAAGAAATGTACCCTCCACGGGAATTCCATTTTCCTTGAAACATATCTTAACTGGTTTGCTAGCCACAGCAATGCAAGGGCTGCCATCAAAGCCTTGAATATAGGACCGCTTTAATGGATTAATAGGCAATTTTCACGACCGAGACTGACGCTCTGGTGTCAATTAAAACATTCTTCCATAATGTCCCCTCCACCCATATGTCCACTAATGGTGTCCGTCCTTTCCGCATTTGAAAGTAGTCAGGTTACTTGGAGGGGAGGTCACGCCCCCAATCGTAATCAAAATCGCTTTTATCAGTCATCCTGGGCATGTCTCTAATCACACAGACAGTATGTTCTGTTCCTCGCTGTTTGTCATCACTGTCTAGAGTGTGTATTGTACTTTCTACCTCACGTTTTAGTTCCTGACTTGTGTCATATGAAGGATTATATGGTGTATTTTCTGTGTATTTTATGGGACTTTTTAACTTCCCCTGCATCATTCAGATTTTGATCCTTTTTCATCATTTATGCCTTTCTTTTCTTGATTCTGTTCCCTGCATTTATATTTTCTGCATGTATACCTTTTGAGTTTGACTTCCTTTCCATCAGTTATAATGTGGACAAGCTTGTTTAATATGACCTCTTTTTTTTTTTTTTTGCACAAGTAAAACGTATAACTTGTTTTCCTGAACCCCCTTGTGTATCTACCTTACCATTGCTGGAGCAGAAGCCACTTGTGGTTCTCCTTTCCTTTCATCAGACCACCTACTGCGTCCTCTCCTTTTTCCAATGAAATCAATACTTTTTTCACCCTCTAAGCAAAAAATATTGTCTTTACAAATTTCGATCATCCCCCATTGTCTTGCCTCGTATGAGTTTTTGAGCCACTTATGTCTTGGACCCTATTTTATGAATGCATTTAATGTCACCCGGCACTCCCTTTACTTGTTTTAAAAAGGTATGTATCAATAACTTTTATACTTCTGGTTCTTTCATCTAGTCATCTTCCATACCATAGACCACCTGAAAAGCTAATTTCAAGTGGTCAGCCTGTTCCATTGATTTGTCTGAAATGGTCATTTTAAAATAATCAGGTAATTCAGCTGTCAAAGGCCGACCCCGAGTGTATGCTTTAAGGATAGCTGCCATACGAGCTGTCCTACTGTCTAGAGAACATTTTTCTGCTTCTATATATGACATTTGGGTTGGGAATAAATGCAAAAGAAATCTACACAGAGCGTCCTTCCAAGTGGACGCTACAGTGCATGTCAACCATTCTTCAAATGCTAACATGTTGAAAGAAATTCCTATTTTGTCTTGCCACTGAGACAGAGTCTGTAATAATCAGGACTGCTGATAAATATCAGCAAGAGAAATAACTGCCATTCCCACCAACCCATGTACAACATCAATTGGTGTATTTTGTGTCCTTAGTAAATCTTGCTGGGCTTTTTCTAGTTGTCTTAAAACATAAATGTTGTCTTTTAATGTTTGAATGGTACTTTGAGTTTCTGCCTCAAGGTGACGTCTCCGTTCCAGACTTTTGTCCCTAGACAGATTTCGAAAAGCTGTGTAAGTGTTTCTGTTAAAATCTTACTATTTCAGCAATTTCTTCCTATGCTTTTTTGACACAGTTCCTGTAAATTTGATTAGTATTTTGCAGTTCCTCGTTCCTTTTTGTTTCATCAGAAATGTCATGAAAGTCATTCCATTGATGACAATAGTCATCACAGATTTTTGTCAAATCATGAGCAGGTAAAGTCTCAAGACGTTGAATAAAATCCTCTGCAGATTTTATCAAATCTGACAAGGACATGACTGTAGAAGAACTATTTAACTGATCTTTATCTGAAGAAATATTAAGAATAGAACTAAACATGTCCTTTGTCAAGATGGGATATATTTAATTATATGGCTTACATACTAGACTCTTGTGATATGATGGACATATTTGTGGAAATATACTGCCACATAAAAAAACCTGAACTGCCTTAGACTTTCCTATATATTGATCATAAACATGTATCCATTTACAAAGGCAGGCTTTGTGAATTTTCTGAACATTACAAATGCCAGATTTACATTTAACTTGCTGTTTACTTAGATTTAACTTCTGACATATAAGATTCAAACCATTTTAGTAAAAGAGACCAGCCTTTGTCTGGCATATCATGTAAATCTATTTCTACTGAATGTAGGCATTTGTAACTTAAGATGTTGTCCTATCTCACCTTCATTCTTGCTGGTTGGTTGGGTTCCCCAGATCTCATTTGCCACTTGAAGCATTGGGATTATCTTTGCTGGCTCAGGCTAGTTATTTTTTTTTATTATCTTTTTATTACCTTTCTGATCTGCTCTTTGATTAAAAAAATATATATATTAGATAGGAGTTGTTAATATATTCCCCTGAGTGTTATTATTTGTGTGGTATCTTTCCCCAATTGGTATATTTTCGACCGTTTTTTTCCTCCTCTCTTTCAGGCCTTTTCCTTTTTAAATGATCAATTTAAATTAGAGGATCCTTTTCTCTTAAAGCAATTTTTCTTAGAGGGCTTCCTTTCTATCCTTTGGAGTCACCGTTTGTTAGAGGTATCTCCTCATGTTGGAGGAGACTGTCGTTTAACTTAGTCTTCTTTTCCAACCTAGTTTCCCCTTATAGTTTTTAAAAAAAAATTCTCTTACCTTTCTCTTTGCTTTTTGTGTGGCTGACTGTGTTGTTGCATTGCTTACTTCAGTAGTTGGTTAATTGTTTAGCCTAACATGATGTCTACTAAGGAAACGGTTTGAGTTTAAAAAGTGTGATTCATGCACCCAGAAAATGTGTTTAATGGACGGACACACGAGTTGTGTTTACTGTTTAGGGGCAGTCCATCTGCAGGACTCCTGCTCCATGTGTCATGGTTTCAGTGCGAGGGTCATGCAGGAAAGAAAGAATAAACTTATTCTAAGAGGTTTACTGAAAGGGCCCTTTGAGATAATGGTAGAAAGTAATCAGGCCTCCAAATCTGACAAACCAAAAAAGTCACCTTCACCGGCTCCAGCTTCTGAGCAGTCGAGCAGCCACGAGAAACGAGTATCTTTAGAACTGAAGATAGTCTGTTCCAACAAACCTGATCTCCCCTCAGTTCCATCTGAATCATCGGAACCATCGCGGAGCCGAAAAAGGAGTCGGTCACCAACATTGGAGCCAGTACGCTCGGTGCCAAAGTCTCCCTTACTACAATCCATGACAGGTAGTCACAAGTCATCTACCCACTCCTCTCCATCCTCCAGAAGTTTATTGGACGACTACGTGGAGTGGGTGTTGAAGAGGTTACTGCGGATGCCGGCCCTGGCTAAAATTCTTTGGAGCCCAGCCCATTGGAACATGGAGCCGACCATTGAATCTCAGATAGCATCCATTCCTCCTCCTCCAAATTCAAAGCTAGAACATCAGAAAATCGTTTTGCTGGAACCGTCTGAGCCAGTAATCACCCCCGATATCTCGGTTGCAACGTCTGGTCCGATGTCGTTGATGCTGTCTTCGATCAAGGGATCTGGGAGCCGACACTCCCTGTCTGGCTCTGGGAGAGGGGGTGAGTGAAGTCGGACCCTTGTTGGAGCCGTCTCTCCCTATTGGTGCTTCAGCTCAGGTGTATTAGGCACCCACATCAGACTTGGAGCCATCTTCCTTGGTACGGGTGAGATCTCCTGGTTCCTCGGGACAGGAGTCTCTCTCGGCCCTGGATCACGGTATCATATCAGATTATCATGTGGGAGACCTCTGATCTAATGTAATGTTCCACAGATTATGCAAAGGCTTCCTCAGGGGTGCATTTCTATTAAGACCACTCTTAAGAGAACCTCCTCCATGGGACCTAAATTTAGTGTTCTCATCCTTGATTCTTCCGCCCTTCGAACCAGCATCCTCTTGTTTACTAAAATTTTTATCTTGAAAAACCATCTTTTTTTTATGGTCATTACTATCATTCCGATAGGAGGGTCGTAGAATTGCAAGCTCTGTCTGTTCTCCCTCCATATTTGATTTTTCACAAAGACGAGTTTCCCTCAGAACAAATCCTTCCTTTTTACCAAAAGTCTGTTCTGAAGCTAATTTGAACCAATCTATTGAATTTACCTATATTTTTTTCCTAATTATGGTAACAAGGCAGAATACAAGCTCCACCAATTGGATGTACATAGACAGTTGCACTTTTATTTGCATAGGACCAAAGAATTCAGAAAGTCGGACCAATTGTTTGTTTCCTATTCTGAGAACAAAAGAGGCATGGCAATTTCAAAAGTTACTTTGTCTAAATTGTTTGAGACCATCACCTATGTCTATAACTCTCACAATAAAGAACTGCCAGGAAAAATTAAAGGACATTCAACTAGAGCAATGTTAACTTCCATTGCCTTTCAGTCTAAACTTCCTTTGGATTCAGTTTGTGCTGCTGCTACATGGGTCAATCCTCGCACCTTTATCACTCATTACAAACTAGATGTGGCTTCCCATAACAGGGCATCCTTTGATTCCACTGTTCTGAAGAGCTTATTCCATTGAGCCACCAAAGAAAGAAGGTGCTGGGGGACACTGTCCCAACCAGCAAGAATGAAAGCGAGATAGGACAACATAACATAAGTTATGTACTCACCATAACGTTCCATGTTTGTTGTCCAGAATCTCGCCTTCATTCTTGCATCCCACCCATCCATTCCCCTTCCTGGAGGATGTAGAGGAGATTATAGCTTGGCAACATATGGTCTGATTCCCTTCTTGCCTATTAGCATACCTTGGTGATTAGTTCTTAAACGAGATCTGGGGAACAGCCACTAGGCATATTGGGATAGAAGGTAGCTTCGAGCCAGTTGAAGTTCTCAAGCTTTAGTACGTGGCCGAGTCAGAGCCGAGAATCTGCTCCAAACCCAACCAACCAGCAAGAATGAAGGCAAGATTTTGGACAACAAATATGGAATGCTATGGTGAGTACATAACTTCTTTTTTTTTATGGCATCCATGTTATAACTGTGAAGAATTTACCATATTTTTTGTAGACCACGAACAGGTGATCAGGCTAAAGTCATTCCGAAGAAATAGTCTCCTTCGACAGGTGAATTGAAGGTGAAGTGTCTTTGGACCGTCAGGTGAATTGAAGGTGAAGTGTCTTTGGACCGTCAAAGTGACGAAACTGATATCACTGAAGAGAAGCACTTGAAACTATCAACCTGTCAAACTGAGACACAAATTATGGCACCAAATGAACAATAACTGCTGATAATGAATATCGAAGGTGACATTTGAGCTGGCTTGCCACTACTAAATTATTTAGCTGGCAAGTTGACAGATTCACACCGCACCACTTTATCCATTGAAAACTTTATTACAAAAACATATATTGCCAAGCAGTTATACTGTCTGGGTTATTTCAATTCTGTTATAATATAGCTAGAAAAAGTCTTTGCTTCTCACAACTGTGTCGTGCCTAGGATCAATGCATACTTGATCAAGACGACTCTAAAGAAGAACAAGCAATGTTCAGCTTATATACATTTTTTGGATAGCAGTAGGTGTTATTTTTAGTGTCTCTGGTTTGTGTGTCTGATTTCTGTTACGTGTTATCTTTGCATTGGTTGGTATGTCTGTGTTTTATCTTCATATCTGCACTCAGACTCACAGAAGGTCCTTGTTATATCCTTTTAAAATGTCCGATATCTAAACAGCTTCCTTCTTTGTATGCTCCAATTTATCATAACAGGGTGCCATTTACCGAAACAGTTTAAGCCCACAACTACATGTATTTACTGATGAGCTAAACTAAACATGTTTTTATACTTTTTCCATGAACTGGCTCTAAACCATGTATATCTACTGAAAAGCCAAACTAAGCATGTTTTTATACTTTTCTACGAAATTGCTCTTACAGATGTTAAACTGTCATATAGTTAGCTGCTGTGCTAAGCACATGTACTTTCCATATCTGTTTTCAACTTTGTAGTTCAAGCCTTGCATGTTACATTTCTGCATTTTAGAAAGACCATTTCCTTTTACAGTATTTCAAACCTTGCATTAAAAGCAAACATTTTTTTTTACATTATTGCTTTGGGGAAAATATTTTACTTTATATAATGTCTATCAGAAGGGGCCTCTCGAACAGCTGTCACAGGCATCTGTCACGCCTGGCTGCACCTTTGCTGATTTGCGGAGTCTTTTAAGGCATCCTTCACTAACGCTGCCTTTGATGGTTCTACCCTGTTTGGCCCTTTGGTCAAAGAGACACTTGCTCACTGTGAGCAGGAAGGCAAGACCCTGTTGGCTGTAGGAATCAGGTTTTCCACTGCTTAATCCTCCTTTTTCAAGACTCAGCTAGGGCAGGAAAATGTGGGTTTGCAAGTCATAGTCAGCCTTCCAGGATGCTCAGGATGTCTGGGGAGAAGGTTCAACAGCAGATGCCACCCCAGGGGCAGAGGGGCTCTGCAAAATTGGGGCTCCAGGGAACCCTTCTCTGAGGAGTCCCAACAGCGTTCTGAAGCTCTGCCTGACTGTCCTGCCCTGGCAGCAGTCGGGGGTCATTTATCCTTGCACCCTTTGTTCTGGGCAAGTATTACAAAGATCATTGGGTGCTAAACATTTCCAGGGGCTATTCTGTTCCCTTTTCTCAGTCTCCTCCTCTGTTCAGGAGGTACCTCCCTGATGCACCACCCCATCAGAGGGAGCTAGCTCAGGAAGAAGTTCTCAAACATCTTAGAGAGCCATCCAAGAGATCCCTCCAAGGCATCGAGAATCCGGAACTTACTCTCATTTCTTTTTGGTGCCAAAGAAGACAGGGAACCTGCATCCAATCCTGGACCTCAGCAAACTCCATCTCTGTGTCAAGAAGTCCGTTGTGTCTCTGTTGCACAAGGGCAATTGGATGTGCTCCATGCATCTCCAGAACGTGTACTATCATATAAAAATAGGTGCTCCAGGGGACATCTCCGCTCTCGAGTAGGGGCCGATCACTACCAGTTCAGGACCCTGCCCTTTGGTCTCACCACAGTCCCCCTGGTGTTCACCAAGTGCATGGCAGTGGTCGCAGCTCATCTGAGACTGTAGGGATTCCAGGTGTTTCTGTACCTTGACGATTGGCTCCTCACAGCTACCACAAAGTATTGTCTGTCTTCTAGATGGCTATCTGTAGGCAGCAGTTTTTTTTTTTTAGAGCTCCATAAACTAGTATCAAATTCAGGAAATTTCACTAATTTTTTTCTAACAAAACTTTATAAATATTTAGTTAATAGTCTAAAATAACTAACTACAAATTTTGGTGGGTTTTTGCAAGAAATTTCCTGTCAAAATACTCAGGAGTCTTTACACAGCAGCTGAAAAGATGAGTAACCTGAAGGACTCTCACTCCGAACTGTCATTAAAAAAGGAACTCCAAATGGTAACTACCATATTAAAAACTGTCTATAAAAATGGATGATTACAAGGTTAATCTACAAAATCTAAAAGAGAACTCTCAGAAACAAACCAAAGTCTTTAAAGAAATGCTTCAGCAGCATCAGTTTAAGTTAACAACTATTTAAACTTCTTTATCTGACATTAATGGAAGACTTAAAGAAGAGGAGACACAAACAGATTTTCTCCTGAAACAAAATACCTGGCTCTCCAACAAAGTAGATGACTTGGAGAATAGGGAGAGAAGATCAAATATCAGGATTTTTGGTCTACCTGAGAATACAGAGGGAAAAGACATCATCTCCTTTCTAAATTCATGGATACCAGAGATTTTAAATCTTAATGAAGGCTTGTCATTTGGCATAGAAAGGGCATATCGTGCTTTGGGAAATAGAATTTCAGCATCATCCTCTTCTTCTGCGTCTATGCCACCAAGATCGATTAGAATAACATTTTTATCCATTATGGACAAAGAACTGGTGCTAAAAACAGCATGGAGGAAAAGTCCAATAAAATCAACATCTAATAAGATTTGACAATCAAAGTTCTTGAACAGAGGAAAAAGGCATGGCCACTAATAAAAATTCTGAAACAGAATAATATGAAAGCTCAAATAGCCTTCCCTGCAAAGATAAGGATACCATACCCAAGTGAGATGAGAAATTTCAACACTGGAAGAAGCCTTTCAATTCATCAAAAATAATAACATTATAACCATCCCAGAAGAAATGGAATGGACATCCCTGTCACTGAAGAGATCCACTGAAAAAACTAGTTGGACTGATGTCAAAAAGAAGAAACGGAAAACTGAAACTAAACTACCTACTTCTGTGAAGTCTGTCAAAGTATCAACTGATACCTAATAACTGAAAGACTTTTAAATTGACCAAACGTGTTACATAACATTCATTTTCATACATATAAGTAATACTAGAGTAAAAGAAAAAGGTATGTGCTTTTATTACCTCCTATAAAATGTATAAATTGAAGTTATATTTTAACTAAACAATCTATTTCTAATATTGTCATCCTTCTCACCTTGCTTTATGCCTCGTTATCTATCTTTATATATAGATATTTACCCTATTTATCTAGATTTCTTTCTATCTCTAAATATTTGTTAATTATAAGTATACCTATAGTTAGTTTTTAGTCTAGTAGTACTTCACTTGCAAACTATTATTTCATAGTTATGTGGTAATTAATTTATTATTTCATGCTTATTTGTTGTATAGTATATTTAACCTAATTACTATTAATGATTGATAGATATTCCCATTGCTTTGTTGTGACCTAAACACTGGGTGAGATTTCCCTCAGCGGTGGTGTTATGGTGTATAGATGTAATATCCTTTGAATGTTATTGCTGTTTTGTATCTGGTTGTTCAAAGGCTTTCCGCTCTAGAGTGGAAACTTAACACTCATATAGATGTTGTTGTCTCGCTGGAATAGAGAGGAGGACTCTGTCTAACTTGGGTGAAGTTCGAACGTTTTTGATGTGGAGGGGAGTTCGTTCTTGGTCCTGGCTGCATTTGAGTGAAGTGATGAGTTAGCATGTCGGTGTTTGTCCGTCGACTGGGGATCTCTGGTTTGGCTTTTATGACTGATATTTTTATATTCCTTTGGGTTAACAAGATATGCTGCGGGCTATGGATGAAGTCCCCTGAAGGACTGTTGGATGGGTGAGTCTAGCATTCAGCAAAATGTAGTCTGCGAGGTTTACTAAAGGTTTTTTTTTTTTTTTTTTATTGAAGAAACATTGCTGTGAAATCTGAGAGATGTGATTGTGTTTTTGGCTTTAGTTTCACTGTTTAAATGGAACCAGATGCTTAAGGCGACTGTTGTTGATTTCTGAGTTCTGGTGTAGAAGCTCTTGGAAGCCGCTCTTCGTGCCTTATTTAAATAAAAGCTGATAGGGAATGAGTTAATATTTTAAAACATAGATTTTTTTCTCTCAGGAAACAGTTTGAGCGGGGAAAATCACTCTTGAAGGTAAAAAGAAGCTTAAAATCTCTAGCTCTCACGAGCTATATATACAGTTATGTACGTATTTAGCTATTGAATATTTAATATAGCTATAGCAACGTACGAGAGTTGATGTGATTGGTCACCATTATGTGTATTCTGTAAGAAGCCTGATCGCTTATAGTAACAAAACTGGCCCAACAGCCGTTTATGATTTTACATTTATTTAGGTACAGGAACTTAACACAGTATGTTTGAAGCATTTTAGTAGAAGTAAACATTAAATCTAAGTATCTAGTCTATTAGGAACACATGAAACTCTTTTATATATAAAAGTGTTATGTTATATTAATGTGTGAATACATCTCCATATACATCTCTAGGAAAACTTTACACACAACTTTAATATCAACTGACATAACAGCAAGATTTAAACATTTTGATATGGATTATTTGATCAGTCCTTTTAATATGTAGAATAATATACATATTGTTCATCTTTTTGATTTAGGATATGATAATCATCAGTAATGGCTATTATATGTTAGAAGTTTGTTTGACGAAAGTGTTAAATAACTAAAGATTTGAAATGGAAGTATTTACTGTATATCTTGGAAATTTGTGCTTCGAGCAAGTTCAGAAAATTGAATATTCGTTATTACAGACGTTATGTTTATTTGATTAGTTACTAATTATGTGTGTGTGTGTGTGTGTGTGTGTGTATATATATATATATATATATGTGTATATGCGTATGTGTATATATATATATATATATATATATATATATATATATATATATATATATAAACATTTACTTCTGTTGCTGAATGATAAATCATATAAAATATTTTACTAGACTCCTGTACTATTTAAGATTGTATATTTGGAGCTCTAATGAATGAAAAAAGGAAGTTAGTGGGATAGTTCACCAGATGTACCTATCTGATGGTCTAGGAATGTATTTTATTCCAAGGTGGGCAAGTTTTAATGTACAAACTAATGTTATTTTTCTCTTTAATTTTCATGTTAATTATTTTCACCAAGCCTGACTTAATTATATTTGATTATATTAAAGTTAACATCTTACACAGAGATAGATATTTACAAACTAATATTTTTCTCTTTATTATATGAAGAGGAGATGATTTCAGGAAAATATATTGACATTTTAAAAACTTCTTTAAAATAATTTGGCATGGATATCACATTACTATCTTTAAACATAAATGGATTAAATAATCCAAATAAACAATCTAACTTGCTAAGATATTTAAAAGATACATCCCAATTAATCTTTTTACAGGAAACTCCTTTCAAAATTAATGATAATTTTAGTTGGAATCCAAGTGATTATAGGACCTTGGCATGCTCTAAATTTAAATATAAGAAAAGGGGAGTAATAATCTTGTGGAGAAATAATTCCCTAAACCCTGAAATGGTATATAAATATATCGATAACTAAAGGCTTATAGCTGTAGTTATACTGAAGTTGAATAATAGGTTATGGACATTAGCTAACTTATAATGGTTTCCTGGTATTGGGACAGGAACAGTTAAAAAAAAAAACATCTAGACCAAATCATAAACCTTTCCAGAGGGAATCTAATAATGGGGGGGGGGGGATTTAATTGTCTGACACTTCTCAAACTACCAGCAAAAAATCTCCACATTTAACAGCTACTGCAAAAATACTAAAAAAATGGACTTGAGTCATTAAAATTGGTAGATACCTTTAATGTTATTGATAATAACTCCTTGACCTTCTCTCACCAAGATTATAGGTTTAGTACTCGAACCAGAATAGACAAACTTTATATCACAAGATCTTCAATCCAAAATTACTTCTTTTTCAATAATCCCATGCCCTTTATCAGATCACAGTTCACTAGTTCTTAAAGTACAAGTAGATTTTAAACCACTGTCATTCCTTTCTAGAATAACTTCATACATTACCAAAATTAAAGAATTTAAACAATGGTTAGTGAAATAACTAATTTTCTATCTAGACATAAACTATAATTCAGAAGTAAATATAGTAATGGTATGTGATTCATTAAAAGCTTATATTTATGAAAGGGTGATTGGCTGGTATAAAAATAAACTCAAAGAATGGGAATCTGAACTACAAGAATTACAAAGGAAACTCGCATTATATAAATCAAAAAATCACTCAATACAATGGAGAACAAGAAGGAAATAGAAGAACTAAATAAAAGATATATTGATATTTTAAGTCATAAAACTAATTTAGCCATAGAAAGGTTAAAAATAAATGCTTATGCTACTTCTCCGTAACACCTACATAACTTATCTGTTAAAGTCAAAATGCAATCCAAATCCAATTCTATTGTTAATATTCTACACGAAGAAAGACATAAGAAGGTCTCGGAAATAGGAGATATAGTAGATGTGTTCAAATCTTATTACAGTAATCATTATAAAGATACATATAATACAATTGACCATTCCTTGTTAGGAAATATGATCTCTAATATTAAATCAATACCTGATAGTTTACAAAGAAATTTACAAAACCTATTGCACACAAAGAAGTCGCAGATAAAATTTAAAGATAGTAAATCTGGTAAATCTCCTGGAATGGATGGTTTAATTTCAGAAATTTACAAATTATTTCCCAAAAATATAATCACCTTGCTACATAAGACATTAATTGAGATTCAGACCCATACAATTATTCCCCCTTCATGGAAATACTCTCTACTTATACCCATTTTAAAGGAAAACAAGGATGCTAGCCTTTGCAGCTCATATAGGCCAATTTCACTACTAAATAATGATTATAATTTTTTTATGTCCATCCTGGTAACTGGAATAAAAAATCAATTAATTGAAATCATTAACAATGACCAGACTGGATTTATTCAGAATAGACATACACATGATAACATTAAAAGAATAGTGACTTTAATAGATTATATAAATAAAGAAAATATAGAAGCCTTGATAATAGGACTGGATATTGAAAAAGCATTTGATTCCTTAAATTGGGACTATCTAATTAAAATTCTTGAAGCTTATAAATTCCCGCTTTCCTTTATCACATTTATTAAAAAAGTATACGAAAATAATTTAGACTGTCAAATTAGGACCCTTTACTTCAGAACCTATTCAAATTATGAAAGGTACTAAACAGGGATGCCCAATGTCACCCATTTCATTTGCACTGGCTATCGAACTATTGGCTATACTAATAGGAAGTAATCCAAAGATAAAAGGACTAAATCTATCTATTCGACCAATATAACTCTAAGGTCATGCTCTTTGCTGATGATGTACTTCTCGCTCTGTTGAACTCAAAAGAGGCCTTAGATGAACTAGATATTTTATTAGAGAAATTTTATAAGATTTTAGGCTGTAATAATCAAAAGTCTAAATATCTATTAAATAAAAAAAGGACATACAACTAGATAAGAATAGTATCATAGGAATGCAAGCTACAAAAATAAAATACCTAGGGATAGATCTATATGATAATATACAAGATATAATACAAAATAGGTATAAAAGGATTATTGACATAATAGATTCTCTAGTGAATAAATATAATAATTGTTTCTAGTCTTTGAAGATGGACTTCAATTGATTAAAATGGTTCTTCTTCCTAAAATTTTTTATATAGTCCAAGCTATTTTGTTAATTCCAGAGAGATCTTATCTTAAGAAAATAACATCAACACTACTAAGATTCTTATGGTACCCTAAAAAAAACAGAATTGCTTATGTGCATCATATAAGACAATGGGATCAGGGAGGAATACATTTCCCAGACATTGAATCATATATAAATGCTACATTACTCAAAACTGTGATTGAATGGATTAACCCTAATTACACATCCGACTGGAAAAATGATTCTATTAAATAATTTGTCATACTCATCTTCACCTAAGTTTATAAGTAGATTGTTTGAAATTTTTTATAATAATGAAAATATGAAGAATGGAATTTCTTACTTATACAACTTTAATAGCAAACTACAAAACAGCACCTAAAACAACATATTGGCAATTTATTACTAGAGGATATTTGATTCAATTAACCCCAGAAAATAAGGCAGTTATACTACTTTCAGTAAAATTAACTTCCAGTTCTCAGTATTGGAGAATATTTACCTGGAAATTTCTACATAGATCCTTCTCGATTCCTGATAAAATTTAAAAATTCAATTCTTCTTGAAATGGAGTATGCTGGAGATGTCAACAGATTGTTAAAGCTGACTGGTTTCATATTTTTTATGAATGTAAAAAAATTTAAATCCTTTTGGGAAAATATTAATAACTTCTTACAGGCTATTTACACAGATTATTTTATCTTGACCAAAGCTTTAATTTTATTGAATATATCTGAAGAGGTTTATGAAAAAAGAACTAATCTTTGTTATATGGACAATATTAGCTATAGCTAAGAAGTGCATAACAAAGAGGTGGAAGTCTACCATAGTACCTGGAAGAGAAGAATTTCTATGCTTATTAAAGAAGACGGTGTTGATGGAAGTTAAAACCAAAGAATTAAGATTGTTTCCAATGCCATTAACTAATAATCCTTGGAGAAAAGTTTTGTCATTGGTTGATACTCTATAAATGGATTTAATCTCTTCTTAAAGAAATCATTCTTAAGTTAAATATCTTTATTTTGTTTAATTTGCTAAATATCTTTATTTTGTTTAAGTTGCTTTCATTCATTTATTCATGTCAGGCTGTATGTAAATATGCACATAGTTTAACTTCATAGTTATTATGATTCTACATTGTAAAAGTATTTATTATTGTTTAATAATCAAAATAAAAAAATTCTGAGTAACAAAGTATTGTCTGGCCACGGCCTCTCGGTACCTTCTCCAACAATTTGACTAGTTAGGGATTACAGTGAATCTCTCCAAATCAAATCTGATTTCATCGCAAAATCTGAGATTCAGTAGGATCCAGCTGGACACTGTGTTGGAGATTGCAGCACTCCCGCTGCAATGGGTACACCTCATCATGTCTCATGTTCAGTGTCTTATTGATATGTCTCATCCCTAGGCCTATCTTATTCTCAGGCCTTTGGGGTCCCTGGCGGCGGCAATCTGTCTGGTGCCATTAGCCAAGTTCTACATGAGGGTTCTACAATGGATGCTATTGGTTCAGTGGTCTTCCCTGTCTCAACCAATGACAACCCTGATCCGTCTCACAGCAGTGTGCAAGCGTCATCTCCTTTGTGGATCTAGTCTCCCGACCTCCTAGCAGGCAGACCATTCTCTCTTCCTTTCACGTTGCAAACCTTGCATGACTGCTTCCCTCTGGGTACCATTGCAGTT
Organism: Protopterus annectens; assembly: GCF_019279795.1. NCBI lineage: Eukaryota > Metazoa > Chordata > Ceratodontiformes > Protopteridae > Protopterus > Protopterus annectens. The sequence continues at coordinate 1,020,733,929 of NC_056739.1, read as the reverse complement.
CACACAGTCAACATGGCTGTTGTGTGGTACATCAACAAGCAAGGGGACACATGTTTGTATCTGCTTTTTTGCAAGGCCATGAAATTGTGGAAATGGGCAATGTCCTTGGGCAGTTTCTCATTGCAACACATATATTTCCGAAGAGTCCATCGTGCTGTCGGGCAATCCTGAATCCTTAGGAGTGGTCCCTGAATCTTTCCATGGAGAAAGAGAATCTTCTCTGAGGTCAGCCGAGCTGTGGTCTGTTGCTTCCCCTCTCAACCACAATTGCAGCTACTATTTTGCCCTGATTCCCCAGACAGGAAGTCCCCCAGGGATGCTGTGGTTCACGATTGACCCCCTGGTCTTCTTTATGCCTGTCCTCCCTTGCATCTCATTCCCAGAGTAATTACAAAAGCTTGTTGCCTCAAGGCCACCTTGATCCTCATCGCCCACTTTTGACTTTGGCAGGTGTGGTTCCCCCTTTGATGATCTTCATGTTTCACTGTTGCAGTCATTACATTTGGGTAATCTGCTGGCAGGTTGACCTCAGTCGGCCTGAGTAAGTTTTGGGTGCTGCGTCGGTTGCTGTCCCTTCTTTCATGACATCAAGTCGTCCGGGGTATAAAACCTGCAGCTGACGCCATTACATCAGTCTTTCTTGCCGCGGTGCCCGAAGCAGTTTGCAAGTGCTGGTCGGCCGACCCCTGAAATTTTCGTTTTTGAGTTTCAGAACCGAAGTCTTAAACTAAAAGCTAAGTACCCCGTTGGGGAAACTTTTTCTTGCTCCTTACCAATGTCAGTAAAAGTTAATAATTGCATTACTTGTGGGAAGCAAATACCTCCATAAGGATTTTCATTTGTACTGTATTCCTTGCCTAGGCCCTGATCATAACGTACCTTGTCGGTTTTGTGCTAGATTTAATCAGCGCACTGTTAAACGTTGGTACATTTTTGCTTCTGAATATTTTGGCTCCCAATTTAACTATCCAGAAATGATGTCTGTTAGCAGTCCGACTACCGGAATACCTAAAAAAACACAGAAAAAGACAGGCCGTCGAGTCCAAAACTGATGACTATGCTTCTCCTAAGACGGCCGCTAGTTCTCTGGTACTCGGTGAGGCGCTTTCGCAGCCCCTGATGCCCGTACGATGCACTTTTGATTCGCAGGCCTCTACTGAGACCCATTCGGAGTCCGGTATGCCGCGAGATGCTTTTAGTATTGAATCCGCGGATGTCTCTACCTTAGATGGGTCCGGAGCCGCTGTGCAGGCACCGGCTTCTGAGGGTGTTTTCAGGCCTAAAGATTTGTATATTAAACCGACGGCATCTTCAAAACTGAGGCCAAAATCTACTTCTATGTCTAAAAAAACAATGCTTGGGCCACGTGTGCAGGCCCCTATGCCTAAAAAAACAAATGATCAAAATGGCTGAAGATTTAATTACCTTGATCAGGGGTAGCCAACCCCCTCCTGCTAAGAGGCCTAGGCAAGACATTGATTATGAATCTTCTGATCAGGATTCTATTTCTTCTGATTTTTCTACTGAATAGGATTTATCTATACCTACTTATGAGGATTCTGACCCAGAAGATTCCATTCCTTCTGCTTCTCCCCCTGAGGATTTCTCTTTTGGAGAAACTTTACACATACCTTAAGGGAACATTTCCACTAGGAAAGTAAGGATTTTTCTGAATCTAAAAAGAGACTTGGGGATTTTCTTCTTCTTCCAAAGCATAGGCCTTTGGCTATACCCTCCTGTTCTAGACATTGTTGATGTTTTTTCAGAATCTAGTATGACTCCTGATTCTCTGCCTCTGGCTCCTAGTAAGCCAGACAGATACTACAGGGTTCCTGACTCCCACAAATTCCTTTTCAAAAATCCTACTGCTGATCCAGAAACCATTTCTCAGGGTTCCAAGGGCATTAAGGCCTCTACTGCTAAACATCCTACCCCTTCTGATAGAGATTCCAGGGTGCTGGATAGATGGGGTAAGAAGGTTTACACTTCTGCAACCTTGGCAATCAGGGCTTTAAACTGTCAATTACTTATGCTTAAATATCAACAGCATTTCATGGGACTACTTAAACAAAAAATTATGTTAATCTCTGACTGTGTGGAAAATAAAGATTTGCAGGATTTATTACATTCAGCTGAACAAGTTGGAAAACATACTTTGCAATGTGGTTTTGATTCCTTAGAGGCCTCTTGCAGGGCTGCTGTAACTGGATCTGTGCCAAGAAGGCATGCTTGGCTCAAAGAGCAATCTCTGCCTGACCATGTTAAAGCAAAATTGTTGGATGCTCCTTTACAACAGGACTGTCTCTTTGGTAATAAGGCTGAAGAAGTGTTAAAGATGGAAGATGAAGCTAAATCTATGCAAATTGTGAAAGATTTCTTACAAGTGCAATCACCAAGATTTAGGAGGCACTGGCCTACAAAGAACTGGTCCTTTCCAGTCCCCTCAAGAGCTGCTCAAGTCAAATCAAGACATCCCAAAGGCTCCAGGTTTCAGTCACAAGGAACTTTTAGAACAAAACAATAGGGTGCCTCCACCTCCAAATCTGGAAACAACAAGGCACCTCCCTATGGTAAACGTCTCAATGACTTTCCTCTACAGTCACCAAGCACTTAACTTTTAGCCGCCCCTTTGGGGGGGAAACTGGCACTTCATGCACAAAACTGGCAATTTATTACCCAGGATAAATGGGTTTTAAATATAGTATCCCAGGGATACATATTTCATTTCCACATGTTGCCAATCCCAAATGGATGGCCAGATCTGCCCCCAAATCAGTGGGCAGATGCCCAGAAGCAAGTTCTATCCCTCATGACCATGGGGACTATTCAACCAGTACCAGAAGAGGAAAAGGGACAAGGTTTCTAATAAAGACTTTTCCTGGTACCCAGAAAAGACAAATCATGGTGTCCAATTCTGGACTTATCCACACATTTCTGGACATTCCAAAATTCAAGATGATGGCTCTTCAACAGTTACTACCTATTCTAGGCAAAGATGCCTGGTTGGTAACTCTAGACTTAAAAGAGGCTTACCTGCATATCCCAGTCAGGGAATCTTGCAGAAGATACCTCCGTTTAAAAGCAGGCTACTTGCATTACCAGTTCTCTGCACTGCCCTTTGGCTTATCTACTGCGCCCAGGGTCTTCACAAAGTGCCTAGTACCAGTAATTGCATTTTGCAGGCAAAGAAATATTCAAATATAGCCATACCTGGACGATTGTCTAATTCAGGCAGAAAACAAGGACATTCTTCTAAAGCATCTGGCGTTTGTAAAAAGGGTTCTAACTTGTCTAGGGTACCCCATAAATTAAAAGAAATCAAAACGGGTACCCTCTCAAAAAAATTACATTCCTGGGTGCAAACTTGAATACAGCTGCCCAGATGACTTACCTTACATCAGAAAAGCAAATTCAGTTGGTGACTTGCTTCAAACAGGTGGCCACAAAAACCCTGCTATCTGCAAGACAAATTCTGCAAGCCTTGGGGTTCATGGCCTCCTGCATTCTTCTAATTCCATATGCAAGACTGCATATGAGGAAACTTCAGTGGTACTTAAAAAGTTTATGGAGTCAACACTGTCACAGCCTGGAAACAATGCATCAGACTATGCTTGGGGGGGGGGGGGGGACTCATCTGGCAGGAAAGTGCATTCAGGGCAAATGGAGCCCAAATCAAATGCACCTACTACATATCAATCAAAAACAGATGCTAGCTGTACAGAATGCACTGTCAGCCTTCAAGGACTACCTTCATCCAGGACAACTAATGATAAAGACAGACAGCACCACAGTTATGTGGTACATAAACAAGCGGGGGGGGGGAGTACACATTCCTACCCCCTTTGCAGACTAGCCATGGCATTGTGGAACACTACCTTGACCTATCAGATACAACTACAAGCTCAGTTCCTGCCAAGAAAGCTAAATACTCTGGCAGACGAACTAAGCGGAAATCTTATGGACCCACACCAATGGAAACTGGAACCACAAGTTTTCAACATGTTAACATGCAAATGGGGGAGCCAAGACATAGTTCTGGGGTGAGGCAAAAAGATCTATCAGTTGGACAAATTCTGCACAAGAATTTATCACAAAAAGGCTTGGAAAGTGGATGCTGTGTCATTCAGCTGTATCAGTCTATGCTTTTCCCCCCTCTGCCTCTGCTCTCCAAAGTTCTACTAAAAGTCAGACAAGACAAACCAAAAATTATTCTGATTGCTCCAGACTGGCCTCGCCAACACTGGTACCCACTCCTGCGGAATGTGTCACACCTTCCTCCGTGGCACCTGCCTCAGACACCTTGCCTACTGTCTCAGCAAAACTACCAAATTCTGCACACTCAGCTCCAAACTTTGAATCTTGCAGCGTGGCTAATCAACTAATTTCACCGGTGGCATCCCTCAGCATACCTGTGATGGATGTCATTTTGGAGGCTAGAAGGCCTAGTACTAGAAAATCTTATGCTGACAAATGGAAAAGATTTTGTGCCTGGAACCACTTAACTGAGATGCTCCATAAGGGCCTATCTTTTTCTTCCATAAAAATCCATGCTTCTGCCATTTCAGCTCATTACAACACAGAACCTCCCCTCTTCTCTCATCCTCTGCTAAAGCAGTATTTCAGAGGGCCCAAACATTTAAGACCTCCCAGGAGAGCACCAACTCCTGCATGGGACCTCAATTTTGGTTTGGAAACAACTCACTCTCCCTCCTTTTGAGCCAGCTGCTACTGCAGACCTAAAATTTCTCTCTTGGAAAACAACTTTCCTTTTAGCAGTCACTTCAGCTAGAAGGATTTCAGAATTAAGGCTCTTATGGCAGTGGCGCCTTTTCATTATTTTTCATCCGGACAGGGTGGCTCTCAGGACCAATCCATCTTTCATGCCTAAGGTGGTATCCAGTGTGGCTGTTAATCAGACCATTCATCTGCCAACTTTCTTTCCCAATCCACAGAACAAGGGGGAGCGGATTCTGCATTCATTGGATGTACACAGACAACTTAGATTCTACTTAAACAGGACAAAGTCTCTAAGAAAATCTGAACAACTATTGGTGACATTTGCTGCAGGGGCAGAAGGAAAGGCTATTTCAAAGCAGACTATTTCCAAATGGATAAGCCATTGTATTAGTTTATGCTATATGCACTATGGTAAACCTATCCCCAAGGGGATCAGATCTCATTCCACCAGAGCTGCATCTACCTCTACAGCCTTTCTCAGAGGGGTTCCTACCAGAGACATTCTAGAAGCTGCTACCTGGAGCTCAGATCATACGTTCACCAAACATTACCATTTACCTCTCTTCTCTAAATCCAGAGCTGGCTTTGTCACTGCTGTCCTGCAGGGTCTTATAGCTGCTCCTAATGCCGTATAAATCCATCCTCCCAACCATAGCTTTGGGAATCTACCCAAATGTAATGACTGCAACAGTGAAACATGAAGAACATAGTACAGTTGTGCACACGTACCATAAATGTAGATGTTCTAGTGTATTCACTGTTGCAGTCCTGGTTACCCACCCTCCAGCCCCCTGTTTTTCTCTTACTATACCTCTCCTTTCAATTACTATGCTTAAAAGTCCTTTTGGTGTATTTGCTTTTGTTTGGAGGTACATTTGTTGTGTTATTATATACACACGTTATATAATATATATATAGATATTGCTCCCCATTTGGGGGGCACCTGACGTATGGGGCAAGAAAAACTGATGTAATGGCATCGGCTGCAAGTTTTATACCCCTAACGATCTGACGTCATGGAAGAATTGACAGCAACCGACGCAGGACCCAAGACTTTGTTAATCAGGCCGACTGAGGGCAACCTGCCATCAGATTATCCAAATGTAATGACTGCAACAGTGAATACACTCAAACATCTACATTTATGGTAATTGTACACAACTGTACTTTCTAATTTGAAGTCACCCCCCCCCCCCCGGTACTAGATCTCATTCTGGATCTGATTTCCCATCCCTCACAACTTCTGATTCCCAGCCCCCAGATACTTCATCTGATGGCATGGTTTGTCCACTTCTAGTAATCCTGAATCCGACCAAGCTACCTTCTCACGTTAAGAACATTATCCTGGCCAAGCAGAAGGCTTTCACTAGAAAGATTTACACCAGTAAGTGGAAAAGGCTTTTTATTTGGGCTAAGCAGTATAGTCTCGCTCCAGCTTCGGCTTCCATTTCAGATATCTTGCTCTTCTTGTCTTTGCTGTTTCTGGACGAAGCTAGCTTCTCGACTATCAAAGTGCAGTTGGCTGCTTTTTCCAACTTCCATGTTTGCGAGGAACCTCCCTTCTCTTTTCTTCTTGTTTGTGTAAAGCATTTTTAAAAGGGGTGTTTTGCTCCGATCTCCTGTCAAGGATTCTTCCTTTCCTTGACCTTTCCTTTCTGCTACAATCTCTCACACAGAGTCCATTTGAGCCTGCTGCTACATGTGATATCAAATTCTTGTCACGGAAGACTGCTTTTCTAGTAGCCATAACTTCAGCTAAAACAGTTTCGGAATTGCAGGCTCTTTCTTTCATACTGCCTTTCATGTTTTTTTCATAAAGGCAGAGTGGCCCTTTGAACCAACCCTTCATTCATGCCTAAGGTTGCCACAGAAGCAAATCTGAACCAATCAATCCAGTTGCCCGTTTTCTTCCCAAATTGTGGTAATAAAGGGGAATATCTCTTGCATATGCTAGATGTGCATAGAAAATTATGTTTCTATTTAAGATAGGACAAGGTGTTTCTGCAGGTCTGACCAGCTGTTTGTGGCATTCTTTCTCAACAGGAAGAGTCAGGCAGTGTCCAAAATAACCATCTCCCACTGGATTTCGATGTGCATTTCCTTTGCTCATTCATCCATAGATTTATCCATACCAGGTCCAATCGGAGCTCATTCCACTAGGTCAATTGCTGTGTCAGGTGCCTGTCTTGCCTGTCATTCCATAGATTACGTTTATGCGGCAGCCACGTGGTCTTCTCACAGTTTTGTTAATCGCTACAAACTTGACACTACAAACATGACATTGCTTCCAGGAACTGGGCTTCACAGTTCTTTGACATATCCTTCTATGATGCCACCCAGGATTTAGGGTAACTGTGGACTCTGACCCAAGTGTGAGGAATAATGACATGGATAACATTAGATAAAGTTATGTACTGACTGTGAAGATAGGTGAAGACTGTCAGCCTAGCTAGGTAGAATTTTGTAGATAATTATGTCATTTGTAAATATTAATATAAGCCACAGGCTTGTTCTTTTAAATGTGAAAAGACTGTATTGGATGTTGAACTGCAAAAATGTAACTGTACACTCTGCTGGTAAGAAAGCTGATAAGTCAAGCATTGTGAAATTCTTTGATCTAAAATTCGGAGCCGAGATGTCTAGAGGGAGGCATTCTGCCTATTGTTTTGAGGCCAGAGTTAATGGCTAGAATTTACATGTATAATTTCTTTTATTGCTCTGGCTTCCTGACCAGCTCAAAATCAAAATGGCTATTTACCTTTGAGTTTCTGTTGGCCTGGGAACCAAAAAGAAATGATATAATCTGAAATTAATCAATGGTACTGTGTTGTTAATTTAAAGACAGAAAGAATGAGGGCATTTAGCATTTGTCTTGAACATCCAGCTCACCATCACTCTGCCTGTGTTCTATATGTAAGTTTATTTTAGAACTGTGTTTTCTCTTGGATATAGGTAGGAACTAGGAAGATTAGATTCATTGTATTGATGTCTGAACATTTCTGCTGTATTATTTTAAGCATTTCTCTGTGATCTCTGAACTCCTGACTAGCACTGTGTAGTAAGAAATATTGTTTTGTGTTTTTATTATTTATTAAATATTTTTAAATTTTTCAACTGTGGCTGTTTTGTGTAGAGGTAATTTAAGCTCTAGAGTACATTGCATGTATTTAGTGATGTTGTACAAAGCCACTTCCATAGCCTTGACTGTTCAGTTGCACTTACCATTTGAATAATAATGTTGCACAGTATAATTGGACACCCTTTCATAAGGGCCTTTTAGTAGCTGATAAATATTACTGGATTGTGGCAAGTGGTACTACTGTGTAGTCTGGGTAAACGTGGCACAGCTGGAGAAACTGTGCCAGCCTTCCCCAGGAGAGTCTGTGTGGTTGTATCCAACTCTTATCTTAGAGTGTGTGTGTGTGTGTGTGTGTGTGTGTGTGTGTGTGTGTGTGTGTGTCAGTCAGCTACTTGGACAGGGGCACAAAGCACTGGTTGGACAGAGAGGGTGCTGGAAGTTTTAGCTTGCCCACTAGGCAGAGATTTGGACCCTATAGCTGTGCCAGTGGGGAGTCTTACTGGGGACCTGGAGAGAAAGGGAGCAACCAACCCCAGACTGACTGTGAACTCCGTGTGCTGTTAAGGGAAATTGTACTTTACTGTGTGTGTATTTATTATCCTTTCCCTTTATGGATGTCCTTCACTGGTGTTAGTGGTGAGGCTTGAGGCTTCTTGATTGGTGGACCAGTGCACGGGCGTTACACTTGCCATAACTTGGCATCTGAAATAACTTGGCATCTGTGTTGTCCTATGTCACTCTTCATCGCTATCCCTCCCTCCCCCATCCTGTAGGATCTAGAGGATGTGGAGATGTCCTATCTGGTAGTCAAGATCTTCCTTAGCTGCCTTTTAGCTTAGTGCAAACTCTATCCAAGGGATTAGAGGGCAGCAAGGGATCATGGAAGTAGGAGCTCAAGCCTAGAAGCTTTCTGTAAAGTTGCCAGCTCTGATCGGATGTCCGATTCAAGACCCAAAAGTGATGAATAGTGACATAGGATACTTGTAACCATTGTGGGGGGCATCGATCAGCGAGACCATAACCATTTATCTTAAAACTCCTAGACGTGGACTATCTTGCTTGTTGAACTTCATAGAGTATTAAAAGATACCCTCATTCTTCATTTATGGTTATTCATGACCAGTGATATAAAATATTGTGTACCATGCTGCCTGTCACTCATAGTATATTAGCCATCAAGAATGCCCTCAGTAGAGCAACAGTGATGTCCCCACCCATTTTCAGACTACTGAAATATTGCTCGAGTTCATACTGGTCAGTGCCTTACCCTTGAAATGGATATGTGTAGTGGCTAGAGCTTTCATCTTTGCAGATGTTGCTGTTCGAGCTGGATAATTCAACTTTCTACACAGATTCCCTTTGTGGCATGAGATGCTGTACTGTGCTTGTGGTATTTGTAGCATTTTTATCATATGGAAGGGATCATCTACAGGGATTTTACAGCTTCTAGAAGCATATCAGAAGGTTAACTGAATTCTTGAGGTTCATAATCCATTTGATCTATGGTAGTCAGTTTCCTTGACATGTGGGTTTTGCAAAGTCCAAGGGAAGCACTGAAATTACCAGTTATTTAAAACACACACATTTTGTATTGTATATTCTTAAGGTAGAAGAAAAGCACTAGTTCATGTGACTTTTAAAACAAACAAAAGCAGTACCTTCAAGATTTTCTTCAGTATGTGTACACAGTCTGTAGACCTTTCCCAGACCCAGGTTCTTGCTGTGAATTTTCGTAACTCCACCAGGTACACACCTGCACGAGGCCCTGACTGAATTTTTATACTTCATGCCTCCAGGGTCTTCTAGCAAGCTACTGCTTATCTCTTTGCTGATAGTCCAAATGAGCAACCAAGTTTTTATCTTTTGCTTGTAGGCAGCATTCATATATACAGCAGTAATTAGCAGTTTGATAGCTAATACAAATAATTTTCTTGAAGGTCTGTAAGAATGTTCCTACTTACCAGTCAGTTGTGTTGCAGAAAATGTACGGTCTGTGTAATCAACATGTTGCAGTTTATAAAATAAATGGTAACCTGTACCTACACAATGATTTGTATATGCACAACTTAATTGCAGTAAGGCTGTCTTCATACCAGTAGTATATACCCTCCCATGCAAAAGAATATCATTAAATCACAAGATCTCGGGATTGCAAGAATTTCTTTGGACCTGGACATGTTTTTGTGCAACACAGAGCAATGCTGGTCACATTTCATAATAGGGTTATAAGTGGAACATTGAACCCATAGTGAATGCCAGAAAGAAAAACAGTACTTCAGACCTCAATTTTGTGGCAGAACAGAATTATGACAGAAGAGTTCTGCTTGCACCTGCAGAAGAAAAGCCTTCTGCAGGCGCAAACATTTAATTCAATGTGTGTTAAAAGAAGGATTATCACTTGTGACATAGGCAAACATAGATAAAAGAAACCAAACCATATTAACATGTCCAGTTACAAACATTATATATTGCATGGGTTCTTCTGTACAATATATTCTAGTCAACATTACATAAACTTGTCAATTTCTGCCTTCCCTTAAACTTTACTCCTCCTCCAAAACATGTTTTGCTTGTGTTTCCACATTTGCAAGCAATTCATTGTGAGAGTTCTGAGCATTCTTTGCTGAGGAAGATGCAAAATTTAAGTCTACAATAACAATCAGTTGAATGGAAAATAAAGTTTCAAATTGTGGAAATGAATAAGAAAGAGTAGCTGTCAGCAGCCTTAATATTTTAGTGCATTTAATAGAACACTGCATAATATATTGTTACTTAAAGATAGCCACTGCATTTTTTCTTAAGAGTAAAAACTAACATTTTTTCTGAAAGCATACAGGCTCTCTTTCACATTTAGGAGATGAACAGAGATGAGAAGAGAACAGACAGCAATCCTTGTAATTGGGAACACAGGCTGTAACATGCACTTCAGCATGGGTAACATTAATTTTAGATCAGGTTATGCCTGTAGGTCCAGCTATTGATTTTGGGGCAGTTATCAGATCACAAACCAATAAAAAATAAGGTAAAATGCAGTGTAAATGCAAATGGGGTACAGGGAAAGAGAAGTATGGTTAAGTAATATGAAATATTTAGAGGGCTATTGCATAATAAGGGAAATCTCAGAACAAGAAGATTAACAACTACAGAATACTAAAGAGAAACTAAGGGATTATCTGGATAATATGCACAAATTTAGAATGGTTGCTGTTAAGCAACTTATATAAATTCCAGAGCACAAAAACGTTTAGCACAGTAACAAATTCCAGAGCACAAAAACGTTTAGCACAGTAACTTGGGCAACAGAAAGAGAAAGGGTTGTCCCCAAAGTCAGGGAGACTATGTCAAGAAAAAATAGCTTGAGATACTTTGGAGACATTAGAGATAGTTTGGACCTTTCATGAAAATTTGCATAATGCAGAGTAAAGTGAAAACCAAAAAAGAGCACAAATGGAAGTATTAATGGACGACTTAATTATTTCAAGATTAGAGGAAGATGAGGCTCAACAACTGATAGTTAAGATAGGAGGAGATGAGATAAAATTGGTGAATCATAATAAATTTGCAGGGAAGGAGCAGATGGCATTCCTGTGGAAGGCTGGAGGTTTGGAGGGAAGAAAGTGATAAATGTCTAGAAGATAAGGTTTTGTGTAATAGTATTTTAAAATGAGGGGAAGCACCAGCATCTCTGTAGAAAGCTTGTAGTGGTGGTATTACCAAAAGAGGATAAAGACCT